>NC_133229.1:14466817-14791914 GCF_040436345.1 Pagrus major | reverse complement strand
CTTAAACAACATAAAGCGCTCCACACAAGGGAGGTTCAGGGATTACAAAACTTAGTCTACTCTATTTCTAGGGAACAAAAAATAAAAACTATGAACAAAAAACCACTCCAACAGAGGGAAACAAAAGGCTATAAATCAAGACTAGCTTAATACTGCTTTGGAAAAACTACAACACAAAATCACTCTTCTTAAGAGGAGGAAAGAAAAACAAGAATACCAACTTTGACTCTGATGTAGAACACTTGACGAGGACATGGAACATGGGAGCTGGAGACACACGAACGAACATGATACTCTGGCACAGGACAACATGCAGACGCAGACTTTAAGCACAAGAGGGTAATTGGGGACCAGGTGAAAACAATCAGGGATCAGGGGAGACGTCAGACCGGTGACACAAGAGGAAGGGCAAGTGACCTGAAACGAGAGGAGAGTTACTTTTCAAAATAAAACATGAAATTCACAAGACAAAAAACCCCAGACGAGACACCCCTCACCGCGGTGTGACAGTACCCCTCCCTCTAGGGCCGACTCCTGACGGCCCAGACTGTTCAGAATGGACTCTATGAAAATCATCAATGAGGGTGGGGTCCATGATGTGTCGAGAGGGGACCCACTGTCTCTCCTCCGGTCCGTAACCTACCCAGTCCACTAGGTACTGTCTGCCCCGGCCCCGGTTGCGTACCGCCAACAGCTGCTTAACCTTGTACACCGGGCCCCCATCGACTACCTCGGGTGGCGGGGGGGGCGTGGCGGCCGGAACCATAGGGCTTTCTTTGAACGGTTTCACCTGGCTGACATGGAAGGTCGGGTGTACGCGGAGGGACCGGGGCAGACGGAGGCGTACTGCTGCGGGGCCAATGACTCTGGTGACAGGAAACGGGCCCACGAACCGTGGTGCCAGCTTCTTGGAGGGAACCTTCAGGTGCAAGTCCTTGGCTGAAAGCCACACTCTCCATCCCGGCTGATATGCGGGAGCTGGCCGTCTCTTTCGGTCTGCCGCTTTCTTGACCCGATCTCCCTGTCGGATCAGCACCTGGCGGGCTGCTGCCCAGATGCGGCGGCAACGTCGGACCATGGCATGGGCGGAGGGGACCGATACCTCCAACTCATTGTCTGGAAAGACTGGGGGTTGAAAACCATAAGCACATTTAAAGGGAGAGAAACCTGTGGCAGATGTTGGCAATGAATTATGTGCATACTCAACCCAGACCAGGTGTTTGCTCCATGTTGAGGGGTTCTGGGAGACCAGGCACCGGAGGCCGGTTTCCAGTTGTTGATTTAGGCGTTCGGTCTGGCCGTTGGCCTCCGGGTGGTAGCCCGAGGTCAGGCTGGCCTTAGCTCCAATGAGCCCGCAAAACTCCCTCCAGAACCGGGACACGAACTGGGGCCCCCGGTCAGAGACGATGTCCTTAGGGAATCCATGAACCCTGAAAACACTGGTCATCATGATTTCTGCCATCTCCTTGGCGGAGGGCAGCTTAGGCAGGGCAATGAATCTGACCATTTTGGTAAACCGGTCCACTACTGTGAGGACCGTGGTATTACCTTGGGATACCGGGAGCCCCGTGACGAAGTCCATGGATATGTCGGACCACGGTCTGGAGGGGATAGGGAGTGGCTGCAGTAGGCCCATGCGGGTCCCGGAGGACGTCTTGTTTCGAGCACAGACCGAACATGCCTCCACGTACTCCCGAACCTCCGGCTCCATGGATGGCCACCAGAACCGCCGAGAGATGGCGAACATCGTCCTCCGAACTCCCGGATGGCATGAAAGCAGTGAGGTGTGAGCCCAGTGGATCACCTGTGGGCGCAACTCAACGGGGACAAACAAGCGATTATCTGGGCACCCACTAGGTGACGGGTCTCCACCATTAGCCTGCTTCACCTCATCTTCTATCTGCCAAGTCACCGCTCCAACCACACGGGTTAGTGGGAGGATGGTCTCAGGTTTCTTGGCAACAGGCTCGGGGTCGAATAGTCGAGAGAGGACGTCTGGCTTGACGTTCCGGGACCCCGGCCTGTAAGAGAGGGAAAAGGAAAAGCGGTTAAAGAACAGCGCCCACCTGGCCTGGCGAGAATTGAGCCTCTTAGCCTTTTTGATATACTCTAAGTTCTTATGGTCCGTCCAGACTATGAATGGATGGTTGGCCCCCTCCAGCCAATGTCTCCACTCCTCTAGGGCGAGTTTCACCGCCAACAGCTCCCGATTACCGACATCATAGTTTCGTTCAGCCTTGGACAGTCGACGTGACAGGAAGGCGCAGGGGTGCATCTTCCCATCCTGTTCCGAGCGTTGAGAGAGGATGGCCCCAACCCCTTCATTGGAGGCGTCCACTTCTACCACAAACTGGCGTTGTGGATCAGGCATGGTGAGGATGGGAGCCGAAGTGAAACGCTTCTTGAGGTCCTGGAAGGCCCTCTCTGCCTCTGGCGACCAGCGGAACTGCACCTGGGTGGAGGTAAGAGCATGGAGGGGAGCAGCTATTGCGCTAAAGCCTCTGATAAACCGCCTGTAAAAGTTAGCAAATCCCAAGAACTGCTGAACCTTCTTGCGGCTATCTGGTGTAGGCCACTCAGCTACAGCGCTAATTTTAGCCGGGTCCATCTGTACGCTTCCAGGGGCTACAATGAAGCCCAGGAAGGAGACGGTGTCGGCATGAAACACACTTTTCTCTGCTTTAACATACAGATTGTTCTCCAACAGTCTTTTCAGAACTCTGGTCACGTGGTCTTGGTGTGTGTCAATGTCTGGGGAGTAAATTAAGATGTCGTCTAAATACACGTAGACAAAAAGGTCAAGGAAATCTCTCAATACATCATTAATCATGGCTTGGAAGACGGCAGGGGCGTTGGTGAGTCCAAATGGCATGACCAGATACTCATAGTGACCGCTAGGGGTGTTAAATCCGGTCTTCCACTCGTCCCCCTCTCTTATGCGAATCAGGTGATAGGCATTACGGAGATCTAACTTGGTGAACACCTTAGCCTGCTGGAGTTGGTCAAAAACAGAAGTCATGAGAGGGAGAGGGTAGCGGTTCTTTATAGTAATGTCATTAAGAGGACTATAGTCTATGCACGGTCTTAGGGACCCATCTTTCTTGTCCACAAAAAAGAATCCGGCGCCTGCTGGCGACGACGAGGGACGGATTAGACCCGCCTTTATAGAGGTAGTGAGGTATTCCCTCATGGCCTCTCTCTCCGGTCCGGAGACAGAGTACAGGCGGCCCTTAGGTATGGTGGAACCTGGAAGAAGGTCAATGGCGCAGTCGTATGGGCGGTGTGGGGGAAGAGACATGGCTTTGGTCTTACTAAACACCTCACGGAGCTGGTGGTAGCAGGAAGGCACCGAGTTTAGGTCCGGATACTCGGCTTCTGTGGCAGGGTTGACAGAAAACAGGTTAACTTCTGCTACCTCATTGCTCTGGGCTGGACAAAAAGAACAGTCTTTAATACAGTCCTCCCCCCATCCTTGGATTTCTCCAGACCTCCAGTTTATCTGGGGGTTGTGGCGAAAAAGCCACGGTTGTCCCAATATCAGAGTGTGAGTGGATGCTTTGAATAAGTAGAAGCGAATATGCTCCTTGTGGTCCTTAATCTGCATGTGGAGTGGTTCAGTGATATGGGTGATGGAGAACAGTTCTTTCCCATCTAGAGCTCGGGCCCTGATGGGCTTAGCTAACAGTTCTGATCTTATGTCCAGTTCTTCGGCTAAACCCCAGTCCATCAAACTCTCATCTGCTCCTGAGTCTATGAGTGCCCCAAGATTGGTGACAGTGCGATGCAATAACTTGACTTTGGTGAGAGTGCGTGTGACGGGGCCTGAAGCCGTGATTTGACTCACCGTCTTGGGTCGCTTGGCTGGGCAGGCTGTGACGAGGTGACCCGCCTCCCCGCAGTAGAAGCACCTTCCCTCCAATTGTCGTCTCCGTCGCTCCTCTGGTGTCAGTCTGGCTCTGCCCAGCTGCATGGGGTCCCCCTCTTCCTCCGCAGGGGGGTGATTACGTGGCTCCGACGGGGAGCGGTGGAGAGCTGGCCAGCTCTGTGTTTGCGAGGGCGGGGCTCCTCCGGTCATCGCAGTCCGGTCGCTCCGGTGTCGTCTGAGCTGTCTGAGTCGGTTGTCTGTCCGGATAGCGAGAGCGATAAGATCGTCCAAGCCTGCGGGTAAATCCAGAGGAACCAGGAGATCTTGGATCGGGGCTGCCAGCCCCTTTAAAAACACATCATAGAGAGCCGTGGAGTTCCACCCGCTTTCTGCCGAAAGAGTGCGGAAACGGATGGCGTAATCACACACGGAGTCGCTGCCTTGTCTCAGCCCACTCAGCTCCTGTGCTTTCTCCCGGTCGTCCGTCACGGGATCAAAGGTCCGTTTTAATGCCGCCTGGAAAACTGTGAGGGAGCTGCAGATCGGAGAACACCGGCCCCACTCCGCCGATGCCCAGGCTTTGGCTCGCCCAGTCAGGTGCGAGATCATAAATGCGATCTTCGACCGATCAGTAGGGAAAGCATGGGGGGTTAATTCAAAGTGAAGTGAGCAGTCTATGAGAAATGTCTTGCATAGTCCTGGTTCACCTGAATACTGCGCTGGTGGAGCCAACTTACTTCCTGCTCCAACATGGGGCGTGGGCGGAGCGGTTACGGGAGCCGGGGTGGTGGGTCGAGGAAATTGCGAAATCAGCTCGTGTAATTGGGACGTGAGTTGACCCATATGCGCAGCCATGGCCGTCTGGAACTCTTCCTGCCGGGATATGCGGGCTTCCTGAGCTTGCAAGAGCCCTGTCAGCTGTTCTGCCTCTGCTGAGCCCATACTGGCCAGAGTATACTGTCAGGCCTGGACTTAAAGGAGGACTCAGATGCAGAGGGTTATGCAGATCAAGCAGGTTTTATTTCTATGAATCACTTCACGGCTCTTAAGAAACGAGTGATAAACAAACCGGCTATCAACTCTAACTTCTCTGGGTAAATGACAAGGAGAACAAAACAAAAAAACAGAAAATCACTCCGAAGAGGAAACAAAAAGGCTGAATAAACTAATCTACTCTATCGAGGATTCTTAGCTATGAAATCTTAAACAACATAAAGCGCTCCACACAAGGGAGGTTCAGGGATTACAAAACTTAGTCTACTCTATTTCTAGGGAACAAAAAATAAAAACTATGAACAAAAAACCACTCCAACAGAGGGAAACAAAAGGCTATAAATCAAGACTAGCTTAATACTGCTTTGGAAAAACTACAACACAAAATCACTCTTCTTAAGAGGAGGAAAGAAAAACAAGAATACCAACTTTGACTCTGATGTAGAACACTTGACGAGGACATGGAACATGGGAGCTGGAGACACACGAACGAACATGATACTCTGGCACAGGACAACATGCAGACGCAGACTTTAAGCACAAGAGGGTAATTGGGGACCAGGTGAAAACAATCAGGGATCAGGGGAGACGTCAGACCGGTGACACAAGAGGAAGGGCAAGTGACCTGAAACGAGAGGAGAGTTACTTTTCAAAATAAAACATGAAATTCACAAGACAAAAAACCCCAGACGAGACACCCCTCACCGCGGTGTGACAGTACCCCTCCCTCTAGGGCCGACTCCTGACGGCCCAGACTGTTCAGAATGGACTCTATGAAAATCATCAATGAGGGTGGGGTCCATGATGTGTCGAGAGGGGACCCACTGTCTCTCCTCCGGTCCGTAACCTACCCAGTCCACTAGGTACTGTCTGCCCCGGCCCCGGTTGCGTACCGCCAACAGCTGCTTAACCTTGTACACCGGGCCCCCATCGACTACCTCGGGTGGCGGGGGGGGCGTGGCGGCCGGAACCATAGGGCTTTCTTTGAACGGTTTCACCTGGCTGACATGGAAGGTCGGGTGTACGCGGAGGGACCGGGGCAGACGGAGGCGTACTGCTGCGGGGCCAATGACTCTGGTGACAGGAAACGGGCCCACGAACCGTGGTGCCAGCTTCTTGGAGGGAACCTTCAGGTGCAAGTCCTTGGCTGAAAGCCACACTCTCCGTCCCGGCTGATATGCGGGAGCTGGCCGTCTCTTTCGGTCTGCCGCTTTCTTGACCCGATCTCCCTGTCGGATCAGCACCTGGCGGGCTGCTGCCCAGATGCGGCGGCAACGTCGGACCATGGCATGGGCGGAGGGGACCGATACCTCCAACTCATTGTCTGGAAAGACTGGGGGTTGAAAACCATAAGCACATTTAAAGGGAGAGAAACCTGTGGCAGATGTTGGCAATGAATTATGTGCATACTCAACCCAGACCAGGTGTTTGCTCCATGTTGAGGGGTTCTGGGAGACCAGGCACCGGAGGCCGGTTTCCAGTTGTTGATTTAGGCGTTCGGTCTGGCCGTTGGCCTCCGGGTGGTAGCCCGAGGTCAGGCTGGCCTTAGCTCCAATGAGCCCGCAAAACTCCCTCCAGAACCGGGACACGAACTGGGGCCCCCGGTCAGAGACGATGTCCTTAGGGAATCCATGAACCCTGAAAACACTGGTCATCATGATTTCTGCCATCTCCTTGGCGGAGGGCAGCTTAGGCAGGGCAATGAATCTGACCATTTTGGTAAACCGGTCCACTACTGTGAGGACCGTGGTATTACCTTGGGATACCGGGAGCCCCGTGACGAAGTCCATGGATATGTCGGACCACGGTCTGGAGGGGATAGGGAGTGGCTGCAGTAGGCCCATGCGGGTCCCGGAGGACGTCTTGTTTCGAGCACAGACCGAACATGCCTCCACGTACTCCCGAACCTCCGGCTCCATGGATGGCCACCAGAACCGCCGAGAGATGGCGAACATCGTCCTCCGAACTCCCGGATGGCATGAAAGCAGTGAGGTGTGAGCCCAGTGGATCACCTGTGGGCGCAACTCAACGGGGACAAACAAGCGATTATCTGGGCACCCACTAGGTGACGGGTCTCCACCATTAGCCTGCTTCACCTCATCTTCTATCTGCCAAGTCACCGCTCCAACCACACGGGTTAGTGGGAGGATGGTCTCAGGTTTCTTGGCAACAGGCTCGGGGTCGAATAGTCGAGAGAGGACGTCTGGCTTGACGTTCCGGGACCCCGGCCTGTAAGAGAGGGAAAAGGAAAAGCGGTTAAAGAACAGCGCCCACCTGGCCTGGCGAGAATTGAGCCTCTTAGCCTTTTTGATATACTCTAAGTTCTTATGGTCCGTCCAGACTATGAATGGATGGTTGGCCCCCTCCAGCCAATGTCTCCACTCCTCTAGGGCGAGTTTCACCGCCAACAGCTCCCGATTACCGACATCATAGTTTCGTTCAGCCTTGGACAGTCGACGTGACAGGAAGGCGCAGGGGTGCATCTTCCCATCCTGTTCCGAGCGTTGAGAGAGGATGGCCCCAACCCCTTCATTGGAGGCGTCCACTTCTACCACAAACTGGCGTTGTGGATCAGGCATGGTGAGGATGGGAGCCGAAGTGAAACGCTTCTTGAGGTCCTGGAAGGCCCTCTCTGCCTCTGGCGACCAGCGGAACTGCACCTGGGTGGAGGTAAGAGCATGGAGGGGAGCAGCTATTGCGCTAAAGCCTCTGATAAACCGCCTGTAAAAGTTAGCAAATCCCAAGAACTGCTGAACCTTCTTGCGGCTATCTGGTGTAGGCCACTCAGCTACAGCGCTAATTTTAGCCGGGTCCATCTGTACGCTTCCAGGGGCTACAATGAAGCCCAGGAAGGAGACGGTGTCGGCATGAAACACACTTTTCTCTGCTTTAACATACAGATTGTTCTCCAACAGTCTTTTCAGAACTCTGGTCACGTGGTCTTGGTGTGTGTCAATGTCTGGGGAGTAAATTAAGATGTCGTCTAAATACACGTAGACAAAAAGGTCAAGGAAATCTCTCAATACATCATTAATCATGGCTTGGAAGACGGCAGGGGCGTTGGTGAGTCCAAATGGCATGACCAGATACTCATAGTGACCGCTAGGGGTGTTAAATCCGGTCTTCCACTCGTCCCCCTCTCTTATGCGAATCAGGTGATAGGCATTACGGAGATCTAACTTGGTGAACACCTTAGCCTGCTGGAGTTGGTCAAAAACAGAAGTCATGAGAGGGAGAGGGTAGCGGTTCTTTATAGTAATGTCATTAAGAGGACTATAGTCTATGCACGGTCTTAGGGACCCATCTTTCTTGTCCACAAAAAAGAATCCGGCGCCTGCTGGCGACGACGAGGGACGGATTAGACCCGCCTTTATAGAGGTAGTGAGGTATTCCCTCATGGCCTCTCTCTCCGGTCCGGAGACAGAGTACAGGCGGCCCTTAGGTATGGTGGAACCTGGAAGAAGGTCAATGGCGCAGTCGTATGGGCGGTGTGGGGGAAGAGACATGGCTTTGGTCTTACTAAACACCTCACGGAGCTGGTGGTAGCAGGAAGGCACCGAGTTTAGGTCCGGATACTCGGCTTCTGTGGCAGGGTTGACAGAAAACAGGTTAACTTCTGCTACCTCATTGCTCTGGGCTGGACAAAAAGAACAGTCTTTAATACAGTCCTCCCCCCATCCTTGGATTTCTCCAGACCTCCAGTTTATCTGGGGGTTGTGGCGAAAAAGCCACGGTTGTCCCAATATCAGAGTGTGAGTGGATGCTTTGAATAAGTAGAAGCGAATATGCTCCTTGTGGTCCTTAATCTGCATGTGGAGTGGTTCAGTGATATGGGTGATGGAGAACAGTTCTTTCCCATCTAGAGCTCGGGCCCTGATGGGCTTAGCTAACAGTTCTGATCTTATGTCCAGTTCTTCGGCTAAACCCCAGTCCATCAAACTCTCATCTGCTCCTGAGTCTATGAGTGCCCCAAGATTGGTGACAGTGCGATGCAATAACTTGACTTTGGTGAGAGTGCGTGTGACGGGGCCTGAAGCCGTGATTTGACTCACCGTCTTGGGTCGCTTGGCTGGGCAGGCTGTGACGAGGTGACCCGCCTCCCCGCAGTAGAAGCACCTTCCCTCCAATTGTCGTCTCCGTCGCTCCTCTGGTGTCAGTCTGGCTCTGCCCAGCTGCATGGGGTCCCCCTCTTCCTCCGCAGGGGGGTGATTACGTGGCTCCGACGGGGAGCGGTGGAGAGCTGGCCAGCTCTGTGTTTGCGAGGGCGGGGCTCCTCCGGTCATCGCAGTCCGGTCGCTCCGGTGTCGTCTGAGCTGTCTGAGTCGGTTGTCTGTCCGGATAGCGAGAGCGATAAGATCGTCCAAGCCTGCGGGTAAATCCAGAGGAACCAGGAGATCTTGGATCGGGGCTGCCAGCCCCTTTAAAAACACATCATAGAGAGCCGTGGAGTTCCACCCGCTTTCTGCCGAAAGAGTGCGGAAACGGATGGCGTAATCACACACGGAGTCGCTGCCTTGTCTCAGCCCACTCAGCTCCTGTGCTTTCTCCCGGTCGTCCGTCACGGGATCAAAGGTCCGTTTTAATGCCGCCTGGAAAACTGTGAGGGAGCTGCAGATCGGAGAACACCGGCCCCACTCCGCCGATGCCCAGGCTTTGGCTCGCCCAGTCAGGTGCGAGATCATAAATGCGATCTTCGACCGATCAGTAGGGAAAGCATGGGGGGTTAATTCAAAGTGAAGTGAGCAGTCTATGAGAAATGTCTTGCATAGTCCTGGTTCACCTGAATACTGCGCTGGTGGAGCCAACTTACTTCCTGCTCCAACATGGGGCGTGGGCGGAGCGGTTACGGGAGCCGGGGTGGTGGGTCGAGGAAATTGCGAAATCAGCTCGTGTAATTGGGACGTGAGTTGACCCATATGCGCAGCCATGGCCGTCTGGAACTCTTCCTGCCGGGATATGCGGGCTTCCTGAGCTTGCAAGAGCCCTGTCAGCTGTTCTGCCTCTGCTGAGCCCATACTGGCCAGAGTATACTGTCAGGCCTGGACTTAAAGGAGGACTCAGATGCAGAGGGTTATGCAGATCAAGCAGGTTTTATTTCTATGAATCACTTCACGGCTCTTAAGAAACGAGTGATAAACAAACCGGCTATCAACTCTAACTTCTCTGGGTAAATGACAAGGAGAACAAAACAAAAAAACAGAAAATCACTCCGAAGAGGAAACAAAAAGGCTGAATAAACTAATCTACTCTATCGAGGATTCTTAGCTATGAAATCTTAAACAACATAAAGCGCTCCACACAAGGGAGGTTCAGGGATTACAAAACTTAGTCTACTCTATTTCTAGGGAACAAAAAATAAAAACTATGAACAAAAAACCACTCCAACAGAGGGAAACAAAAGGCTATAAATCAAGACTAGCTTAATACTGCTTTGGAAAAACTACAACACAAAATCACTCTTCTTAAGAGGAGGAAAGAAAAACAAGAATACCAACTTTGACTCTGATGTAGAACACTTGACGAGGACATGGAACATGGGAGCTGGAGACACACGAACGAACATGATACTCTGGCACAGGACAACATGCAGACGCAGACTTTAAGCACAAGAGGGTAATTGGGGACCAGGTGAAAACAATCAGGGATCAGGGGAGACGTCAGACCGGTGACACAAGAGGAAGGGCAAGTGACCTGAAACGAGAGGAGAGTTACTTTTCAAAATAAAACATGAAATTCACAAGACAAAAAACCCCAGACGAGACACCCCTCACCGCGGTGTGACAGATTTTTCATTCAAATATTCATGAAAAATAGAAATTCCACTAAAATCCAATAAAAACTGCTGTGTCTCATTCTACCAGTATAACAAGATATGTCGGCATTTATTTCGAGTCAAAGGCTCAAATGACCTGGGAGCTATTGAAAAAATTGGGCGGTGTATTCGCCAAAAATGGTGAATTTTCATTCAAATATTCATAAAAAATTAGAAATTCCACTAAAATCCAATAAAACTGCTGTGTCTCATTCTACCAGTATAACAAGACATTTGCCCATTGATTTCGAGTCGATGGCTCAAATGACCTGGGAGCTATTGAAAAAATCGGGCGGTGTATTCGCCAAAAATGCTGATTTTTTGAAGAAAAAATATTCATGAAAAAAAGAAATTCCACTAAAATCCAATAAAAACTGCTGTGTCTCATTCTACCAGTATAACAAGACATTTGGCCATTGATTTCGAGTCGATGGCTCAAATGACCTGGGAGCTATTGAAAAAATCGGGCGGTGTATTCGCCAAAAATGCTGATTTTTCATTCAAATATTCATGAAAAATAGAAATTCCACTAAAATCCAATAAAAACTGCTGTGTCTCATTCTACCAGTATAACAAGACATGTCGGCATTTATTTCGAGTCAAAGGCTCAAATGACCTGGGAGCTATTGAAAAAATCGGGCGGTGTATTCGCCAAAAATGCTGATTTTTCATTCAAATATTCATAAAAAATTAGAAATTCCACTAAAATCCAATAAAAACTGCTGTGTCTCATTCTACCAGTATAACAAGACATTTGCCCATTGATTTCGAGTCGATGGCTCAAATGACCTGGGAGCTATTGAAAAAATCGGGCGGTGTATTCGCCAAAAATGCTGATTTTTTGAAGAAAAAATATTCATGAAAAAAAGAAATTCCACTAAAATCCAATAAAAACTGCTGTGTCTCATTCTACCAGTATAACAAGACATTTGGCCATTGATTTCGAGTCGATGGCTCAAATGACCTGGGAGCTATTGAAAAAATCGGGCGGTGTATTCGCCAAAAATGGTGATTTTTCATTCAAATATTCATGAAAAATAGAAATTCCACTAAAATCCAATAAAAACTGCTGTGTCTCATTCTACCAGTATAACAAGATATGTCGGCATTTATTTCGAGTCAAAGGCTCAAATGACCTGGGAGCTATTGAAAAAATCGGGCGGTGTATTCGCCAAAAATGGTGATTTTTCATTCAAATATTCATAAAAAATTAGAAATTCCACTAAAATCCAATAAAAACTGCTGTGTCTCATTCTACCAGTATAACAAGACATTTGCCCATTGATTTCGAGTCGATGGCTCAAATGACCTGGGAGCTATTGAAAAAATCGGGCGGTGTATTCGCCAAAAATGCTGATTTTTTGAAGAAAAAATATTCATGAAAAAAAGAAATTCCACTAAAATCCAATAAAAACTGCTGTGTCTCATTCTACCAGTATAACAAGACATTTGGCCATTGATTTCGAGTCGATGGCTCAAATGACCTGGGAGCTATTGAAAAAATCGGGCGGTGTATTCGCCAAAAATGGTGATTTTTCATTCAAATATTCATGAAAAATAGAAATTCCACTAAAATCCAATAAAAACTGCTGTGTCTCATTCTACCAGTATAACAAGACATGTCGGCATTTATTTCGAGTCAAAGGCTCAAATGACCTGGGAGCTATTGAAAAAATCGGGCGGTGTATTCGCCAAAAATGCTGATTTTTCATTCAAATATTCATAAAAAATTAGAAATTCCACTAAAATCCAATAAAAACTGCTGTGTCTCATTCTACCAGTATAACAAGACATTTGCCCATTGATTTCGAGTCGATGGCTCAAATGACCTGGGAGCTATTGAAAAAATCGGGCGGTGTATTCGCCAGAAATGCTGATTTTTTGAAGAAAAAATATTCATGAAAAAAAGAAATTCCACTAAAATCCAATAAAAACTGCTGTGTCTCATTCTACCAGTATAACAATACATTTGCCCATTGATTTCGAGTCGATGGCTCAAATGACCTGGCAGCTATTGAAAAAATGGGGCGGTGTATTCGCCAAAAATGCTGATTTTTCATTCAAATATTCATGAAAAATAGAAATTCCACTAAAATCCAATAAAAACTGCTGTGTCTCATTCTACCAGTATAACAAGACATGTCGGCATTTATTTCGAGTCAAAGGCTCAAATGACCTGGGAGCTATTGAAAAAATCGGGCGGTGTATTCGCCAAAAATGCTGATTTTTCATTCAAATATTCATAAAAAATTAGAAATTCCACTAAAATCCAATAAAAACTGCTGTGTCTCATTCTACCAGTATAACAAGACATTTGGCCATTGATTTCGAGTCGATGGCTCAAATGACCTGGGAGCTATTGAAAAAATCGGGCGGTGTATTCGCCAAAAATGGTGATTTTTCATTCAAATATTCATGAAAAATAGAAATTCCACTAAAATCCAATAAAAACTGCTGTGTCTCATTCTACCAGTATAACAATACATTTGCCCATTGATTTCGAGTCGATGGCTCAAATGACCTGGGAGCTATTGAAAAAATCGGGCGGTGTATTCGCCAAAAATGGTGATTTTTCATTCAAATATTCATGAAAAATAGAAATTCCACTAAAATCCAATAAAAACTGCTGTGTCTCATTCTACCAGTATAACAAGACATTTGCCCATTGATTTCGAGTCGATGGCTCAAATGACCTGGGAGCTATTGAAAAAATCGGGCGGTGTATTCGCCATAAATGCTGATTTTTCATTCAAATATTCATGAAAAATAGAAATTCCACTAAAATCCAATAAAAACTGCTGTGTCTCATTCTACCAGTATAACAAGACATTTGCCCATTGATTTCGAGTCGATGGCTCAAATGACCTGGGAGCTATTGAAAAAATCGGGCGGTGTATTCGCCAAAAATGGTGATTTTTCATTCAAATATTCATGAAAAATAGAAATTCCACTAAAATCCAATAAAAACTGCTGTGTCTCATTCTACCAGTATAACAAGACATTTGCCCATTGATTTCGAGTCGATGGCTCAAATGACCTGGGAGCTATTGAAAAAATTGGGCGGTGTATTCGCCAAAAATGCTGATTTTTCATTCAAATATTCATGAAAAATAGAAATTCCACTAAAATCCAATAAAAACTGCTGTGTCTCATTCTACCAGTATAACAAGTCATTTGCCCATTGATTTCGAGTCGATGGCTCAAATGACCTGGGAGCTATTGAAAAAATCGGGCGGTGTATTCGCCAAAAATGCTGATTTTTCATTCAAATATTCATGAAAAATAGAAATTCCACTAAAATCCAATAAAAACTGCTGTGTCTCATTCTACCAATAAAACAAGACATGTCGGCATTGATTTCGAGTCGATGGCTCAAATGACCTGGGAGCTATTGAAAAAATCGGGCGGTGTATTCGCCAAAAATGCTGATTTTTCATTCAAATATTCATGAAAAATAGAAATTCCACTAAAATCCAATAAAAACTGCTGTGTTTCATTCTACCAGTATAACAAGACATTTTCCCATTGATTTCGAGTCGATGGCTCAAATGACCTGGGAGCTATTGAAAAAATCGGGCGGTGTATTCGCCAAAAATGGTGAATTTTTGAAGAAAAAATATTCATGAAAAAAAGAAATTCCACTAAAATCCAATAAAAACTGCTGTGTCTCATTCTACCAGTATAACAAGACATTTGGCCATTGATTTCGAGTCGATGGCTCAAATGACCTGGGAGCTATTGAAAAAATCGGGCGGTGTATTCGCCAAAAATGGTGATTTTTCATTCAAATATTCATGAAAAATAAAAATTCCACTAAAATCCAATAAAAACTGCTGTGTCTCATTCTACCAGTATAACAAGACATGTCGGCATTTATTTCGAGTCAAAGGCTCAAATGACCTGGGAGCTATTGAAAAAATCGGGCGGTGTATTCGCCAAAAATGGTGATTTTTCATTCAAATATTCATGAAAAATAGAAATTCCACTAAAATCCAATAAAAACTGCTGTGTCTCATTCTACCAGTATAACAATACATTTGCCCATTGATTTCGAGTCGATGGCTCAAATGACCTGGGAGCTATTGAAAAAATCGGGCGGTGTATTCGCCAAAAATGGTGATTTTTCATTCAAATATTCATAAAAAATTAGAAATTCCACTTAAAATCCAATAAAAACTGCTGTGTCTCATTCTACCAGTATAACAAGACATTTGCCCATTGATTTCGAGTCGATGGCTCAAATGACCTGGGAGCTATTGAAAAAATCGGGCGGTGTATTCGCCAAAAATGGTGATTTTTCATTCAAATATTCATGAAAAATAGAAATTCCGCTAAAATCCAATAAAAACTGCTGTGTCTCATTCTACCAGTATAACAAGACATTTGCCCATTGATTTCGAGTCGATGGCTCAAATGACCTGGGAGCTATTGAAAAAATCGGGCGGTGTATTCGCCATAAATGCTGATTTTTCATTCAAATATTCATGAAAAATAGAAATTCCACTAAAATCCAATAAAAACTGCTGTGTCTCATTCTACCAGTATAACAAGACATTTGCCCATTGATTTCGAGTCGATGGCTCAAATGACCTGGGAGCTATTGAAAAAATCGGGCGGTGTATTCGCCAAAAATGGTGATTTTTCATTCAAATATTCATGAAAAATAGAAATTCCGCTAAAATCCAATAAAAACTGCTGTGTCTCATTCTACCAGTATAACAAGACATTTGGCCATTGATTTCGAGTCGATGGCTCAAATGACCTGGGAGCTATTGAAAAAATCGGGCGGTGTATTCGCCAAAAATGGTGATTTTTCATTCAAATATTCATGAAAAATAGAAATTCCACTAAAATCCAATAAAAACTGCTGTGTCTCATTCTACCAGTATAACAATACATTTGCCCATTGATTTCGAGTCGATGGCTCAAATGACCTGGGAGCTATTGAAAAAATCGGGCGGTGTATTCGCCAAAAATGGTGATTTTTCATTCAAATATTCATGAAAAATAGAAATTCCACTAAAATCCAATAAAAACTGCTGTGTCTCATTCTACCAGTATAACAAGACATGTCGGCATTTATTTCGAGTCAAAGGCTCAAATGACCTGGGAGCTATTGAAAAAATCGGGCGGTGTATTCGCCAAAAATGGTGATTTTTCATTCAAATATTCATGAAAAATAGAAATTCCACTAAAATCCAATAAAAACTGCTGTGTCTCATTCTACCAGTATAACAATACATTTGCCCATTGATTTCGAGTCGATGGCTCAAATGACCTGGGAGCTATTGAAAAAATCGGGCGGTGTATTCGCCAAAAATGCTGATTTTTCATTCAAATATTCATGAAAAATAGAAATTCCACTAAAATCCAATAAAAACTGCTGTGTCTCATTCTACCAGTATAACAAGACATGTCGGCATTGATTTCGAGTCGATGGCTCAAATGACCTGGGAGCTATTGAAAAAATTGGGCGGTGTATTCGCCAAAAATGGTGATTTTTCATTCAAATATTCATAAAAAATAGAAATTTCACTGAAATCCAATAAAAACTGCTGTGTCTCATTCTACCACTATAACAAGACATGTCGGCATTGATTTCGAGTCGATGGCTCAAATGACCTGGGAGCTATTGAAAAAATCGGGCGGTGTATTCGCCAAAAATGGTGATTTTTCATTCAAATATTCATGAAAAATAGAAATTCCACTAAAATCCAATAAAAACTGCTGTGTCTCATTCTACCAGTATAACAAGACATTTGCCCATTGATTTCGAGTCGATGGCTCAAATGACCTGGGAGCTATTGAAAAAATTGGGCGGTGTATTCGCCAAAAATGCTGATTTTTCATTCAAATATTCATGAAAAATAGAAATTCCACTAAAATCCAATAAAAACTGCTGTGTCTCATTCTACCAGTATAACAAGTCATTTGCCCATTGATTTCGAGTCGATGGCTCAAATGACCTGGGAGCTATTGAAAAAATCGGGCGGTGTATTCGCCAAAAATGCTGATTTTTCATTCAAATATTCATGAAAAATAGAAATTCCACTAAAATCCAATAAAAACTGCTGTGTCTCATTCTACCAATAAAACAAGACATGTCGGCATTGATTTCGAGTCGATGGCTCAAATGACCTGGGAGCTATTGAAAAAATCGGGCGGTGTATTCGCCAAAAATGCTGATTTTTCATTCAAATATTCATGAAAAATAGAAATTCCACTAAAATCCAATAAAAACTGCTGTGTTTCATTCTACCAGTATAACAAGACATTTTCCCATTGATTTCGAGTCGATGGCTCAAATGACCTGGGAGCTATTGAAAAAATCGGGCGGTGTATTCGCCAAAAATGGTGAATTTTTGAAGAAAAAATATTCATGAAAAAAAGAAATTCCACTAAAATCCAATAAAAACTGCTGTGTCTCATTCTACCAGTATAACAAGACATTTGGCCATTGATTTCGAGTCGATGGCTCAAATGACCTGGGAGCTATTGAAAAAATCGGGCGGTGTATTCGCCAAAAATGGTGATTTTTCATTCAAATATTCATGAAAAATAGAAATTCCACTAAAATCCAATAAAAACTGCTGTGTCTCATTCTACCAGTATAACAAGACATGTCGGCATTTATTTCGAGTCAAAGGCTCAAATGACCTGGGAGCTATTGAAAAAATCGGGCGGTGTATTCGCCAAAAATGGTGATTTTTCATTCAAATATTCATAAAAAATTAGAAATTCCACTTAAAATCCAATAAAAACTGCTGTGTCTCATTCTACCAGTATAACAAGACATTTGCCCATTGATTTCGAGTCGATGGCTCAAATGACCTGGGAGCTATTGAAAAAATCGGGCGGTGTATTCGCCAAAAATGCTGATTTTTTGAAGAAAAAATATTCATGAAAAAAAGAAATTCCACTAAAATCCAATAAAAACTGCTGTGTCTCATTCTACCAGTATAACAAGACATTTGGCCATTGATTTCGAGTCGATGGCTCAAATGACCTGGGAGCTATTGAAAAAATCGGGCGGTGTATTCGCCAAAAATGGTGATTTTTCATTCAAATATTCATGAAAAATAGAAATTCCACTAAAATCCAATAAAAACTGCTGTGTCTCATTCTACCAGTATAACAAGACATTTGGCCATTGATTTCGAGTCGATGGCTCAAATGACCTGGGAGCTATTGAAAAAATCGGGCGGTGTATTCGCCAAAAATGGTGATTTTTCATTCAAATATTCATGAAAAAAAGAAATTCCACTAAAATCCAATAAAAACTGCTGTGTCTCATTCTACCAGTATAACAAGACATTTGGCCATTGATTTCGAGTCGATGGCTCAAATGACCTGGGAGCTATTGAAAAAATCGGGCGGTGTATTCGCCAAAAATGGTGATTTTTCATTCAAATATTCATGAAAAATAGAAATTCCACTAAAATCCAATAAAAACTGCTGTGTCTCATTCTACCAGTATAACAAGACATGTCGGCATTTATTTCGAGTCAAAGGCTCAAATGACCTGGGAGCTATTGAAAAAATCGGGCGGTGTATTCGCCAAAAATGCTGATTTTTCATTCAAATATTCATAAAAAATTAGAAATTCCACTAAAATCCAATAAAAACTGCTGTGTCTCATTCTACCAGTATAACAAGACATTTGCCCATTGATTTCGAGTCGATGGCTCAAATGACCTGGGAGCTATTGAAAAAATCGGGCGGTGTATTCGCCAAAAATGCTGATTTTTTGAAGAAAAAATATTCATGAAAAAAAGAAATTCCACTAAAATCCAATAAAAACTGCTGTGTCTCATTCTACCAGTATAACAAGACATTTGGCCATTGATTTCGAGTCGATGGCTCAAATGACCTGGGAGCTATTGAAAAAATCGGGCGGTGTATTCGCCAAAAATGCTGATTTTTCATTCAAATATTCATGAAAAATAGAAATTCCACTAAAATCCAATAAAAACTGCTGTGTCTCATTCTACCAGTATAACAAGACATTTGCCCATTGATTTCGAGTCGATGGCTCAAATGACCTGGGAGCTATTGAAAAAATCGGGCGGTGTATTCGCCAAAAATGGTGATTTTTCATTCAAATATTCATGAAAAATAGAAATTCCGCTAAAATCCAATAAAAACTGCTGTGTCTCATTCTACCAGTATAACAAGACATTTGCCCATTGATTTCGAGTCGATGGCTCAAATGACCTGGGAGCTATTGAAAAAATCGGGCGGTGTATTCGCCAAAAATGCTGATTTTTTGAAGAAAAAATATTCATGAAAAAAAGAAATTCCACTAAAATCCAATAAAAACTGCTGTGTCTCATTCTACCAGTATAACAAGACATTTGGCCATTGATTTCGAGTCGATGGCTCAAATGACCTGGGAGCTATTGAAAAAATCGGGCGGTGTATTCGCCAAAAATGCTGATTTTTCATTCAAATATTCATGAAAAATAGAAATTCCACTAAAATCCAATAAAAACTGCTGTGTCTCATTCTACCAGTATAACAAGACATTTGCCCATTGATTTCGAGTCGATGGCTCAAATGACCAGGGAGCTATTGAAAAAATCGGGCGGTGTATTCGCCAAAAATGGTGATTTTTCATTCAAATATTCATGAAAAATAGAAATTCCGCTAAAATCCAATAAAAACTGCTGTGTCTCATTCTACCAGTATAACAAGACATTTGGCCATTGATTTCGAGTCGATGGCTCAAATGACCTGGGAGCTATTGAAAAAATCGGGCGGTGTATTCGCCAAAAATGCTGATTTTTCATTCAAATATTCATGAAAAATAGAAATTCCACTAAAATCCAATAAAAACTGCTGTGTCTCATTCTACCAGTATAACAATACATTTGCCCATTGATTTCGAGTCGATGGCTCAAATGACCTGGGAGCTATTGAAAAAATGGGGCGGTGTATTCGCCAAAAATGCTGATTTTTCATTCAAATATTCATGAAAAATAGAAATTCCACTAAAATCCAATAAAAACTGCTGTGTCTCATTCTACCAGTATAACAAGACATTTGCCCATTGATTTCGAGTCGATGGCTCAAATGACCTGGGAGCTATTGAAAAAATCGGGCGGTGTATTCGCCAAAAATGCTGATTTTTCATTCAAATATTCATGAAAAATAGAAATTCCACTAAAATCCAATAAAAACTGCTGTGTCTCATTCTACCAGTATAACAAGACATGTCGGCATTTATTTCGAGTCAAAGGCTCAAATGACCTGGGAGCTATTGAAAAAATCGGGCGGTGTATTCGCCAAAAATGCTGATTTTTCATTCAAATATTCATAAAAAATTAGAAATTCCACTAAAATCCAATAAAAACTGCTGTGTCTCATTCTACCAGTATAACAAGACATTTGCCCATTGATTTCGAGTCGATGGCTCAAATGACCTGGGAGCTATTGAAAAAATCGGGCGGTGTATTCGCCAAAAATGCTGATTTTTTGAAGAAAAAATATTCATGAAAAAAAGAAATTCCACTAAAATCCAATAAAAACTGCTGTGTCTCATTCTACCAGTATAACAAGACATTTGGCCATTGATTTCGAGTCGATGGCTCAAATGACCTGGGAGCTATTGAAAAAATCGGGCGGTGTATTCGCCATAAATGCTGATTTTTCATTCAAATATTCATGAAAAATAGAAATTCCACTAAAATCCAATAAAAACTGCTGTGTCTCATTCTACCAGTATAACAAGACATTTGCCCATTGATTTTGAGTCGATGGCTCAAATGACCTGGGAGCTATTGAAAAAATCGGGCGGTGTATTCGCCAAAAATGGTGATTTTTCATTCAAATATTCATGAAAAATAGAAATTCCGCTAAAATCCAATAAAAACTGCTGTGTCTCATTCTACCAGTATAACAATACATTTGGCCATTGATTTCGAGTCGATGGCTCAAATGACCTGGGAGCTATTGAAAAAATCGGGCGGTGTATTCGCCAAAAATGCTGATTTTTCATTCAAATATTCATGAAAAATAGAAATTCCACTAAAATCCAATAAAAACTGCTGTGTCTCATTCTACCAGTATAACAAGACATTTGCCCATTGATTTCGAGTCGATGGCTCAAATGACCTGGGAGCTATTGAAAAAATCGGGCGGTGTATTCGCCAAAAATGGTGATTTTCATTCAAATATTCATGAAAAATAGAAATTCCACTAAAATCCAATAAAAACTGCTGTGTCTCATTCTACCAATAAAACAAGACAGGTCGGCATTGATTTCGAGTCGATGGCTCAAATGACCTGGGAGCTATTGAAAAAATCGGGCGGTGTATTCGCCAAAAATGCTGATTTTTCATTCAAATATTCATGAAAAATAGAAATTCCACTAAAATCCAATAAAAACTGCTGTGTTTCATTCTACCAGTATAACAAGACATTTGCCCATTGATTTCGAGTCGATGGCTCAAATGACCTGGGAGCTATTGAAAAAATCGGGCGGTGTATTCGCCAAAAATGCTGATTTTTTGAAGAAAAAATATTCATGAAAAAAAGAAATTCCACTAAAATCCAATAAAAACTGCTGTGTCTCATTCTACCAGTATAACAAGACATTTGGCCATTGATTTCGAGTCGATGGCTCAAATGACCTGGGAGCTATTGAAAAAATCGGGCGGTGTATTCGCCAAAAATGGTGATTTTTCATTCAAATATTCATGAAAAATAGAAATTCCACTAAAATCCAATAAAAACTGCTGTGTCTCATTCTACCAGTATAACAAGACATGTCGGCATTTATTTCGAGTCAAAGGCTCAAATGACCTGGGAGCTATTGAAAAAATCGGGCGGTGTATTCGCCAAAAATGGTGATTTTTCATTCAAATATTCATAAAAAATTAGAAATTCCACTTAAAATCCAATAAAAACTGCTGTGTCTCATTCTACCAGTATAACAAGACATTTGCCCATTGATTTCGAGTCGATGGCTCAAATGACCTGGGAGCTATTGAAAAAATCGGGCGGTGTATTCGCCAAAAATGCTGATTTTTTGAAGAAAAAATATTCATGAAAAAAAGAAATTCCACTAAAATCCAATAAAAACTGCTGTGTCTCATTCTACCAGTATAACAAGACATTTGGCCATTGATTTCGAGTCGATGGCTCAAATGACCTGGGAGCTATTGAAAAAATCGGGCGGTGTATTCGCCAAAAATGCTGATTTTTCATTCAAATATTCATGAAAAATAGAAATTCCACTAAAATCCAATAAAAACTGCTGTGTCTCATTCTACCAGTATAACAAGACATGTCGGCATTGATTTCGAGTCGATGGCTCAAATGACCTGGGAGCTATTGAAAAAATCGGGCGGTGTATTCGCCAAAAATGCTGATTTTTCATTCAAATATTCATGAAAAATAGAAATTCCACTAAAATCCAATAAAAACTGCTGTGTTTCATTCTACCAGTATAACAAGACATTTGCCCATTGATTTCGAGTCGATGGCTCAAATGACCTGGGAGCTATTGAAAAAATCGGGCGGTGTATTCGCCAAAAATGGTGAATTTTCATTCAAATATTCATGAAAAATAGAAATTCCACTAAAATCCAATAAAAACTGCTGTGTTTCATTCTACCAGTATAACAAGACATTTGCCCATTGATTTCGAGTCAATGGCTCAAATGACCTGGGAGCTATTGAAAAAATCGGGCGGTGTATTCGCCAAAAATGGTGATTTTTCATTCAAATATTCATGAAAAATAGAAATTCCGCTAAAATCCAATAAAAACTGCTGTGTCTCATTCTACCAGTATAACAATACATTTGGCCATTGATTTCGAGTCGATGGCTCAAATGACCTGGGAGCTATTGAAAAAATCGGGCGGTGTATTCGCCAAAAATGCTGATTTTTCATTCAAATATTCATGAAAAATAGAAATTCCACTAAAATCCAATAAAAACTGCTGTGTCTCATTCTACCAGTATAACAAGACATTTGCCCATTGATTTCGAGTCGATGGCTCAAATGACCTGGGAGCTATTGAAAAAATCGGGCGGTGTATTCGCCAAAAATGGTGATTTTCATTCAAATATTCATGAAAAATAGAAATTCCACTAAAATCCAATAAAAACTGCTGTGTCTCATTCTACCAATAAAACAAGACATGTCGGCATTGATTTCGAGTCGATGGCTCAAATGACCTGGGAGCTATTGAAAAAATCGGGCGGTGTATTCGCCAAAAATGCTGATTTTTCATTCAAATATTCATGAAAAATAGAAATTCCACTAAAATCCAATAAAAACTGCTGTGTTTCATTCTACCAGTATAACAAGACATTTGCCCATTGATTTCGAGTCGATGGCTCAAATGACCTGGGAGCTATTGAAAAAATCGGGCGGTGTATTCGCCAAAAATGCTGATTTTTTGAAGAAAAAATATTCATGAAAAAAAGAAATTCCACTAAAATCCAATAAAAACTGCTGTGTCTCATTCTACCAGTATAACAAGACATTTGGCCATTGATTTCGAGTCGATGGCTCAAATGACCTGGGAGCTATTGAAAAAATCGGGCGGTGTATTCGCCAAAAATGGTGATTTTTCATTCAAATATTCATGAAAAATAGAAATTCCACTAAAATCCAATAAAAACTGCTGTGTCTCATTCTACCAGTATAACAAGACATGTCGGCATTTATTTCGAGTCAAAGGCTCAAATGACCTGGGAGCTATTGAAAAAATCGGGCGGTGTATTCGCCAAAAATGGTGATTTTTCATTCAAATATTCATAAAAAATTAGAAATTCCACTTAAAATCCAATAAAAACTGCTGTGTCTCATTCTACCAGTATAACAAGACATTTGCCCATTGATTTCGAGTCGATGGCTCAAATGACCTGGGAGCTATTGAAAAAATCGGGCGGTGTATTCGCCAAAAATGCTGATTTTTTGAAGAAAAAATATTCATGAAAAAAAGAAATTCCACTAAAATCCAATAAAAACTGCTGTGTCTCATTCTACCAGTATAACAAGACATTTGGCCATTGATTTCGAGTCGATGGCTCAAATGACCTGGGAGCTATTGAAAAAATCGGGCGGTGTATTCGCCAAAAATGCTGATTTTTCATTCAAATATTCATGAAAAATAGAAATTCCACTAAAATCCAATAAAAACTGCTGTGTCTCATTCTACCAGTATAACAAGACATGTCGGCATTGATTTCGAGTCGATGGCTCAAATGACCTGGGAGCTATTGAAAAAATCGGGCGGTGTATTCGCCAAAAATGCTGATTTTTCATTCAAATATTCATGAAAAATAGAAATTCCACTAAAATCCAATAAAAACTGCTGTGTTTCATTCTACCAGTATAACAAGACATTTGCCCATTGATTTCGAGTCGATGGCTCAAATGACCTGGGAGCTATTGAAAAAATCGGGCGGTGTATTCGCCAAAAATGGTGAATTTTCATTCAAATATTCATAAAAAATAGAAATTCCACTAAAATCCAATAAAAACTGCTGTGTCTCATTCTACCAGTATAACAAGACATTTGCCCATTGATTTCGAGTCGATGGCTCAAATGACCTGGGAGCTATTGAAAAAATCGGGCGGTGTATTCGCCAAAAATGCTGATTTTTCATTCAAATATTCATGAAAAATAGAAATTCCACTAAAATCCAATAAAAACTGCTGTGTTTCATTCTACCAGTATAACAATACATTTGCCCATTGATTTTGAGTCGATGGCTCAAATGACCTGGGAGCTATTGAAAAAATCGGGCGGTGTATTCGCCAAAAATGCTGATTTTTCATTCAAATATTCATGAAAAATAGAAATTCCACTAAAATCCAATAAAAACTGCTGTGTCTCATTCTACCAATATAACAAGACATGTCGGCATTGATTTCGAGTCGATGGCTCAAATGACCTGGGAGCTATTGAAAAAATCGGGCGGTGTATTCGCCAAAAATGCTGATTTTTCATTCAAATATTCATGAAAAATAGAAATTCCACTAAAATCCAATAAAAACTGCTGTGTTTCATTCTACCAGTATAACAAGACATTTGCCCATTGATTTCGAGTCAATGGCTCAAATGACCTGGGAGCTATTGAAAAAATCGGGCGGTGTATTCGCCAAAAATGGTGAATTTTTGAAGAAAAAATATTCATGAAAAAAAGAAATTCCACTAAAATCCAATAAAAACTGCTGTGTCTCATTCTACCAGTATAACAAGACATTTGGCCATTGATTTCGAGTCGATGGCTCAAATGACCTGGGAGCTATTGAAAAAATCGGGCGGTGTATTCGCCAAAAATGCTGATTTTTCATTCAAATATTCATGAAAAATAGAAATTCCACTAAAATCCAATAAAAACTGCTGTGTTTCATTCTACCAGTATAACAAGACATTTGCCCATTGATTTCGAGTCAATGGCTCAAATGACCTGGGAGCTATTGAAAAAATCGGGCGGTGTATTCGCCAAAAATGGTGAATTTTTGAAGAAAAAATATTCATGAAAAAAAGAAATTCCACTAAAATCCAATAAAAACTGCTGTGTCTCATTCTACCAGTATAACAAGACATTTGGCCATTGATTTCGAGTCGATGGCTCAAATGACCTGGGAGCTATTGAAAAAATCGGGCGGTGTATTCGCCAAAAATGGTGATTTTTCATTCAAATATTCATGAAAAATAGAAATTCCACTAAAATCCAATAAAAACTGCTGTGTCTCATTCTACCAGTATAACAAGACATGTCGGCATTTATTTCGAGTCAAAGGCTCAAATGACCTGGGAGCTATTGAAAAAATCGGGCGGTGTATTCGCCAAAAATGCTGATTTTTCATTCAAATATTCATAAAAAATTAGAAATTCCACTAAAATCCAATAAAAACTGCTGTGTCTCATTCTACCAGTATAACAAGACATTTGCCCATTGATTTCGAGTCGATGGCTCAAATGACCTGGGAGCTATTGAAAAAATCGGGCGGTGTATTCGCCAAAAATGCTGATTTTTTGAAGAAAAAATATTCATGAAAAATAGAAATTCCGCTAAAATCCAATAAAAACTGCTGTGTCTCATTCTACCAGTATAACAAGACATTTGGCCATTGATTTCGAGTCGATGGCTCAAATGACCTGGGAGCTATTGAAAAAATCGGGCGGTGTATTCGCCAAAAATGCTGATTTTTTGAAGAAAAAATATTCATGAAAAAAAGAAATTCCACTAAAATCCAATAAAAACTGCTGTGTCTCATTCTACCAGTATAACAAGACATTTGGCCATTGATTTCGAGTCGATGGCTCAAATGACCTGGGAGCTATTGAAAAAATCGGGCGGTGTATTCGCCAAAAATGCTGATTTTTCATTCAAATATTCATGAAAAATAGAAATTCCACTAAAATCCAATAAAAACTGCTGTGTCTCATTCTACCAGTATAACAAGACATTTGCCCATTGATTTCGAGTCGATGGCTCAAATGACCTGGGAGCTATTGAAAAAATCGGGCGGTGTATTCGCCAAAAATGCTGATTTTTCATTCAAATATTCATGAAAAATAGAAATTCCACTAAAATCCAATAAAAACTGCTGTGTCTCATTCTACCAGTATAACAAGACATTTGCCCATTGATTTCGAGTCGATGGCTCAAATGACCTGGGAGCTATTGAAAAAATCGGGCGGTGTATTCGCCAAAAATGGTGATTTTTCATTCAAATATTCATGAAAAATAGAAATTCCGCTAAAATCCAATAAAAACTGCTGTGTCTCATTCTACCAGTATAACAAGACATTTGGCCATTGATTTCGAGTCGATGGCTCAAATGACCTGGGAGCTATTGAAAAAATCGGGCGGTGTATTCGCCAAAAATGCTGATTTTTCATTCAAATATTCATGAAAAATAGAAATTCCACTAAAATCCAATAAAAACTGCTGTGTCTCATTCTACCAGTATAACAATACATTTGCCCATTGATTTCGAGTCGATGGCTCAAATGACCTGGGAGCTATTGAAAAAATGGGGCGGTGTATTCGCCAAAAATGCTGATTTTTCATTCAAATATTCATGAAAAATAGAAATTCCACTAAAATCCAATAAAAACTGCTGTGTCTCATTCTACCAGTATAACAAGACATTTGCCCATTGATTTCGAGTCGATGGCTCAAATGACCTGGGAGCTATTGAAAAAATCGGGCGGTGTATTCGCCAAAAATGCTGATTTTTCATTCAAATATTCATGAAAAATAGAAATTCCACTAAAATCCAATAAAAACTGCTGTGTCTCATTCTACCAGTATAACAAGACATGTCGGCATTTATTTCGAGTCAAAGGCTCAAATGACCTGGGAGCTATTGAAAAAATCGGGCGGTGTATTCGCCAAAAATGCTGATTTTTCATTCAAATATTCATAAAAAATTAGAAATTCCACTAAAATCCAATAAAAACTGCTGTGTCTCATTCTACCAGTATAACAAGACATTTGCCCATTGATTTCGAGTCGATGGCTCAAATGACCTGGGAGCTATTGAAAAAATCGGGCGGTGTATTCGCCAAAAATGCTGATTTTTTGAAGAAAAAATATTCATGAAAAAAAGAAATTCCACTAAAATCCAATAAAAACTGCTGTGTCTCATTCTACCAGTATAACAAGACATTTGGCCATTGATTTCGAGTCGATGGCTCAAATGACCTGGGAGCTATTGAAAAAATCGGGCGGTGTATTCGCCATAAATGCTGATTTTTCATTCAAATATTCATGAAAAATAGAAATTCCACTAAAATCCAATAAAAACTGCTGTGTCTCATTCTACCAGTATAACAAGACATTTGCCCATTGATTTTGAGTCGATGGCTCAAATGACCTGGGAGCTATTGAAAAAATCGGGCGGTGTATTCGCCAAAAATGGTGATTTTTCATTCAAATATTCATGAAAAATAGAAATTCCGCTAAAATCCAATAAAAACTGCTGTGTCTCATTCTACCAGTATAACAATACATTTGGCCATTGATTTCGAGTCGATGGCTCAAATGACCTGGGAGCTATTGAAAAAATCGGGCGGTGTATTCGCCAAAAATGCTGATTTTTCATTCAAATATTCATGAAAAATAGAAATTCCACTAAAATCCAATAAAAACTATTGTGTCTCATTCTACCAGTATAACAAGACATTTGCCCATTGATTTCGAGTCGATGGCTCAAATGACCTGGGAGCTATTGAAAAAATCGGGCGATGTATTCGCCAAAAATGGTGATTTTCATTCAAATATTCATGAAAAATAGAAATTCCACTAAAATCCAATAAAAACTGCTGTGTCTCATTCTACCAATAAAACAAGACATGTCGGCATTGATTTCGAGTCGATGGCTCAAATGACCTGGGAGCTATTGAAAAAATCGGGCGGTGTATTCGCCAAAAATGCTGATTTTTCATTCAAATATTCATGAAAAATAGAAATTCCACTAAAATCCAATAAAAACTGCTGTGTTTCATTCTACCAGTATAACAAGACATTTGCCCATTGATTTCGAGTCGATGGCTCAAATGACCTGGGAGCTATTGAAAAAATCGGGCGGTGTATTCGCCAAAAATGCTGATTTTTTGAAGAAAAAATATTCATGAAAAAAAGAAATTCCACTAAAATCCAATAAAAACTGCTGTGTCTCATTCTACCAGTATAACAAGACATTTGGCCATTGATTTCGAGTCGATGGCTCAAATGACCTGGGAACTATTGAAAAAATCGGGCGGTGTATTCGCCAAAAATGGTGATTTTTCATTCAAATATTCATGAAAAATAGAAATTCCACTAAAATCCAATAAAAACTGCTGTGTCTCATTCTACCAGTATAACAAGACATGTCGGCATTTATTTCGAGTCAAAGGCTCAAATGACCTGGGAGCTATTGAAAAAATCGGGCGGTGTATTCGCCAAAAATGGTGATTTTTCATTCAAATATTCATAAAAAATTAGAAATTCCACTTAAAATCCAATAAAAACTGCTGTGTCTCATTCTACCAGTATAACAAGACATTTGCCCATTGATTTCGAGTCGATGGCTCAAATGACCTGGGAGCTATTGAAAAAATCGGGCGGTGTATTCGCCAAAAATGCTGATTTTTTGAAGAAAAAATATTCATGAAAAAAAGAAATTCCACTAAAATCCAATAAAAACTGCTGTGTCTCATTCTACCAGTATAACAAGACATTTGGCCATTGATTTCGAGTCGATGGCTCAAATGACCTGGGAGCTATTGAAAAAATCGGGCGGTGTATTCGCCAAAAATGCTGATTTTTCATTCAAATATTCATGAAAAATAGAAATTCCACTAAAATCCAATAAAAACTGCTGTGTCTCATTCTACCAGTATAACAAGACATGTCGGCATTGATTTCGAGTCGATGGCTCAAATGACCTGGGAGCTATTGAAAAAATCGGGCGGTGTATTCGCCAAAAATGCTGATTTTTCATTCAAATATTCATGAAAAATAGAAATTCCACTAAAATCCAATAAAAACTGCTGTGTTTCATTCTACCAGTATAACAAGACATTTGCCCATTGATTTCGAGTCGATGGCTCAAATGACCTGGGAGCTATTGAAAAAATCGGGCGGTGTATTCGCCAAAAATGCTGATTTTTCATTCAAATATTCATGAAAAATAGAAATTCCACTAAAATCCAATAAAAACTGCTGTGTTTCATTCTACCAGTATAACAATACATTTGCCCATTGATTTTGAGTCGATGGCTCAAATGACCTGGGAGCTATTGAAAAAATCGGGCGGTGTATTCGCCAAAAATGCTGATTTTTCATTCAAATATTCATGAAAAATAGAAATTCCACTAAAATCCAATAAAAACTGCTGTGTCTCATTCTACCAATATAACAAGACATGTCGGCATTGATTTCGAGTCGATGGCTCAAATGACCTGGGAGCTATTGAAAAAATCGGGCGGTGTATTCGCCAAAAATGCTGATTTTTCATTCAAATATTCATGAAAAATAGAAATTCCACTAAAATCCAATAAAAACTGCTGTGTTTCATTCTACCAGTATAACAAGACATTTGCCCATTGATTTCGAGTCAATGGCTCAAATGACCTGGGAGCTATTGAAAAAATCGGGCGGTGTATTCGCCAAAAATGGTGAATTTTTGAAGAAAAAATATTCATGAAAAAAAGAAATTCCACTAAAATCCAATAAAAACTGCTGTGTCTCATTCTACCAGTATAACAAGACATTTGGCCATTGATTTCGAGTCGATGGCTCAAATGACCTGGGAGCTATTGAAAAAATCGGGCGGTGTATTCGCCAAAAATGCTGATTTTTCATTCAAATATTCATGAAAAATAGAAATTCCACTAAAATCCAATAAAAACTGCTGTGTTTCATTCTACCAGTATAACAATACATTTGCCCATTGATTTTGAGTCGATGGCTCAAATGACCTGGGAGCTATTGAAAAAATCGGGCGGTGTATTCGCCAAAAATGCTGATTTTTCATTCAAATATTCATGAAAAATAGAAATTCCACTAAAATCCAATAAAAACTGCTGTGTCTCATTCTACCAATATAACAAGACATGTCGGCATTGATTTCGAGTCGATGGCTCAAATGACCTGGGAGCTATTGAAAAAATCGGGCGGTGTATTCGCCAAAAATGCTGATTTTTCATTCAAATATTCATGAAAAATAGAAATTCCACTAAAATCCAATAAAAACTGCTGTGTTTCATTCTACCAGTATAACAAGACATTTGCCCATTGATTTCGAGTCAATGGCTCAAATGACCTGGGAGCTATTGAAAAAATCGGGCGGTGTATTCGCCAAAAATGGTGAATTTTTGAAGAAAAAATATTCATGAAAAAAAGAAATTCCACTAAAATCCAATAAAAACTGCTGTGTCTCATTCTACCAGTATAACAAGACATTTGGCCATTGATTTCGAGTCGATGGCTCAAATGACCTGGGAGCTATTGAAAAAATCGGGCGGTGTATTCGCCAAAAATGCTGATTTTTCATTCAAATATTCATGAAAAATAGAAATTCCACTAAAATCCAATAAAAACTGCTGTGTTTCATTCTACCAGTATAACAAGACATTTGCCCATTGATTTCGAGTCAATGGCTCAAATGACCTGGGAGCTATTGAAAAAATCGGGCGGTGTATTCGCCAAAAATGGTGAATTTTTGAAGAAAAAATATTCATGAAAAAAAGAAATTCCACTAAAATCCAATAAAAACTGCTGTGTCTCATTCTACCAGTATAACAAGACATTTGGCCATTGATTTCGAGTCGATGGCTCAAATGACCTGGGAGCTATTGAAAAAATCGGGCGGTGTATTCGCCAAAAATGGTGATTTTTCATTCAAATATTCATGAAAAATAGAAATTCCACTAAAATCCAATAAAAACTGCTGTGTCTCATTCTACCAGTATAACAAGACATGTCGGCATTTATTTCGAGTCAAAGGCTCAAATGACCTGGGAGCTATTGAAAAAATCGGGCGGTGTATTCGCCAAAAATGCTGATTTTTCATTCAAATATTCATAAAAAATTAGAAATTCCACTAAAATCCAATAAAAACTGCTGTGTCTCATTCTACCAGTATAACAAGACATTTGCCCATTGATTTCGAGTCGATGGCTCAAATGACCTGGGAGCTATTGAAAAAATCGGGCGGTGTATTCGCCAAAAATGCTGATTTTTTGAAGAAAAAATATTCATGAAAAATAGAAATTCCGCTAAAATCCAATAAAAACTGCTGTGTCTCATTCTACCAGTATAACAAGACATTTGGCCATTGATTTCGAGTCGATGGCTCAAATGACCTGGGAGCTATTGAAAAAATCGGGCGGTGTATTCGCCAAAAATGCTGATTTTTTGAAGAAAAAATATTCATGAAAAAAAGAAATTCCACTAAAATCCAATAAAAACTGCTGTGTCTCATTCTACCAGTATAACAAGACATTTGGCCATTGATTTCGAGTCGATGGCTCAAATGACCTGGGAGCTATTGAAAAAATCGGGCGGTGTATTCGCCAAAAATGCTGATTTTTCATTCAAATATTCATGAAAAATAGAAATTCCACTAAAATCCAATAAAAACTGCTGTGTCTCATTCTACCAGTATAACAAGACATTTGCCCATTGATTTCGAGTCGATGGCTCAAATGACCTGGGAGCTATTGAAAAAATCGGGCGGTGTATTCGCCAAAAATGCTGATTTTTCATTCAAATATTCATGAAAAATAGAAATTCCACTAAAATCCAATAAAAACTGCTGTGTCTCATTCTACCAGTATAACAAGACATTTGCCCATTGATTTCGAGTCGATGGCTCAAATGACCTGGGAGCTATTGAAAAAATCGGGCGGTGTATTCGCCAAAAATGGTGATTTTTCATTCAAATATTCATGAAAAATAGAAATTCCGCTAAAATCCAATAAAAACTGCTGTGTCTCATTCTACCAGTATAACAAGACATTTGGCCATTGATTTCGAGTCGATGGCTCAAATGACCTGGGAGCTATTGAAAAAATCGGGCGGTGTATTCGCCAAAAATGCTGATTTTTCATTCAAATATTCATGAAAAATAGAAATTCCACTAAAATCCAATAAAAACTGCTGTGTCTCATTCTACCAGTATAACAATACATTTGCCCATTGATTTCGAGTCGATGGCTCAAATGACCTGGGAGCTATTGAAAAAATGGGGCGGTGTATTCGCCAAAAATGCTGATTTTTCATTCAAATATTCATGAAAAATAGAAATTCCACTAAAATCCAATAAAAACTGCTGTGTCTCATTCTACCAGTATAACAAGACATTTGCCCATTGATTTCGAGTCGATGGCTCAAATGACCTGGGAGCTATTGAAAAAATCGGGCGGTGTATTCGCCAAAAATGCTGATTTTTCATTCAAATATTCATGAAAAATAGAAATTCCACTAAAATCCAATAAAAACTGCTGTGTCTCATTCTACCAGTATAACAAGACATGTCGGCATTTATTTCGAGTCAAAGGCTCAAATGACCTGGGAGCTATTGAAAAAATCGGGCGGTGTATTCGCCAAAAATGCTGATTTTTCATTCAAATATTCATAAAAAATTAGAAATTCCACTAAAATCCAATAAAAACTGCTGTGTCTCATTCTACCAGTATAACAAGACATTTGCCCATTGATTTCGAGTCGATGGCTCAAATGACCTGGGAGCTATTGAAAAAATCGGGCGGTGTATTCGCCAAAAATGCTGATTTTTTGAAGAAAAAATATTCATGAAAAAAAGAAATTCCACTAAAATCCAATAAAAACTGCTGTGTCTCATTCTACCAGTATAACAAGACATTTGGCCATTGATTTCGAGTCGATGGCTCAAATGACCTGGGAGCTATTGAAAAAATCGGGCGGTGTATTCGCCATAAATGCTGATTTTTCATTCAAATATTCATGAAAAATAGAAATTCCACTAAAATCCAATAAAAACTGCTGTGTCTCATTCTACCAGTATAACAAGACATTTGCCCATTGATTTTGAGTCGATGGCTCAAATGACCTGGGAGCTATTGAAAAAATCGGGCGGTGTATTCGCCAAAAATGGTGATTTTTCATTCAAATATTCATGAAAAATAGAAATTCCGCTAAAATCCAATAAAAACTGCTGTGTCTCATTCTACCAGTATAACAATACATTTGGCCATTGATTTCGAGTCGATGGCTCAAATGACCTGGGAGCTATTGAAAAAATCGGGCGGTGTATTCGCCAAAAATGCTGATTTTTCATTCAAATATTCATGAAAAATAGAAATTCCACTAAAATCCAATAAAAACTATTGTGTCTCATTCTACCAGTATAACAAGACATTTGCCCATTGATTTCGAGTCGATGGCTCAAATGACCTGGGAGCTATTGAAAAAATCGGGCGATGTATTCGCCAAAAATGGTGATTTTCATTCAAATATTCATGAAAAATAGAAATTCCACTAAAATCCAATAAAAACTGCTGTGTCTCATTCTACCAATAAAACAAGACATGTCGGCATTGATTTCGAGTCGATGGCTCAAATGACCTGGGAGCTATTGAAAAAATCGGGCGGTGTATTCGCCAAAAATGCTGATTTTTCATTCAAATATTCATGAAAAATAGAAATTCCACTAAAATCCAATAAAAACTGCTGTGTTTCATTCTACCAGTATAACAAGACATTTGCCCATTGATTTCGAGTCGATGGCTCAAATGACCTGGGAGCTATTGAAAAAATCGGGCGGTGTATTCGCCAAAAATGCTGATTTTTTGAAGAAAAAATATTCATGAAAAAAAGAAATTCCACTAAAATCCAATAAAAACTGCTGTGTCTCATTCTACCAGTATAACAAGACATTTGGCCATTGATTTCGAGTCGATGGCTCAAATGACCTGGGAACTATTGAAAAAATCGGGCGGTGTATTCGCCAAAAATGGTGATTTTTCATTCAAATATTCATGAAAAATAGAAATTCCACTAAAATCCAATAAAAACTGCTGTGTCTCATTCTACCAGTATAACAAGACATGTCGGCATTTATTTCGAGTCAAAGGCTCAAATGACCTGGGAGCTATTGAAAAAATCGGGCGGTGTATTCGCCAAAAATGGTGATTTTTCATTCAAATATTCATAAAAAATTAGAAATTCCACTTAAAATCCAATAAAAACTGCTGTGTCTCATTCTACCAGTATAACAAGACATTTGCCCATTGATTTCGAGTCGATGGCTCAAATGACCTGGGAGCTATTGAAAAAATCGGGCGGTGTATTCGCCAAAAATGCTGATTTTTTGAAGAAAAAATATTCATGAAAAAAAGAAATTCCACTAAAATCCAATAAAAACTGCTGTGTCTCATTCTACCAGTATAACAAGACATTTGGCCATTGATTTCGAGTCGATGGCTCAAATGACCTGGGAGCTATTGAAAAAATCGGGCGGTGTATTCGCCAAAAATGCTGATTTTTCATTCAAATATTCATGAAAAATAGAAATTCCACTAAAATCCAATAAAAACTGCTGTGTCTCATTCTACCAGTATAACAAGACATGTCGGCATTGATTTCGAGTCGATGGCTCAAATGACCTGGGAGCTATTGAAAAAATCGGGCGGTGTATTCGCCAAAAATGCTGATTTTTCATTCAAATATTCATGAAAAATAGAAATTCCACTAAAATCCAATAAAAACTGCTGTGTTTCATTCTACCAGTATAACAAGACATTTGCCCATTGATTTCGAGTCGATGGCTCAAATGACCTGGGAGCTATTGAAAAAATCGGGCGGTGTATTCGCCAAAAATGGTGAATTTTCATTCAAATATTCATAAAAAATAGAAATTCCACTAAAATCCAATAAAAACTGCTGTGTCTCATTCTACCAGTATAACAAGACATTTGCCCATTGATTTCGAGTCGATGGCTCAAATGACCTGGGAGCTATTGAAAAAATCGGGCGGTGTATTCGCCAAAAATGCTGATTTTTCATTCAAATATTCATGAAAAATAGAAATTCCACTAAAATCCAATAAAAACTGCTGTGTTTCATTCTACCAGTATAACAATACATTTGCCCATTGATTTTGAGTCGATGGCTCAAATGACCTGGGAGCTATTGAAAAAATCGGGCGGTGTATTCGCCAAAAATGCTGATTTTTCATTCAAATATTCATGAAAAATAGAAATTCCACTAAAATCCAATAAAAACTGCTGTGTCTCATTCTACCAATATAACAAGACATGTCGGCATTGATTTCGAGTCGATGGCTCAAATGACCTGGGAGCTATTGAAAAAATCGGGCGGTGTATTCGCCAAAAATGCTGATTTTTCATTCAAATATTCATGAAAAATAGAAATTCCACTAAAATCCAATAAAAACTGCTGTGTTTCATTCTACCAGTATAACAAGACATTTGCCCATTGATTTCGAGTCAATGGCTCAAATGACCTGGGAGCTATTGAAAAAATCGGGCGGTGTATTCGCCAAATGTGGTGAATTTTTGAAGAAAAAATATTCATGAAAAAAAGAAATTCCACTAAAATCCAATAAAAACTGCTGTGTCTCATTCTACCAGTATAACAAGACATTTGGCCATTGATTTCGAGTCGATGGCTCAAATGACCTGGGAGCTATTGAAAAAATCGGGCGGTGTATTCGCCAAAAATGCTGATTTTTCATTCAAATATTCATGAAAAATAGAAATTCCACTAAAATCCAATAAAAACTGCTGTGTTTCATTCTACCAGTATAACAAGACATTTGCCCATTGATTTCGAGTCAATGGCTCAAATGACCTGGGAGCTATTGAAAAAATCGGGCGGTGTATTCGCCAAAAATGGTGAATTTTTGAAGAAAAAATATTCATGAAAAAAAGAAATTCCACTAAAATCCAATAAAAACTGCTGTGTCTCATTCTACCAGTATAACAAGACATTTGGCCATTGATTTCGAGTCGATGGCTCAAATGACCTGGGAGCTATTGAAAAAATCGGGCGGTGTATTCGCCAAAAATGGTGATTTTTCATTCAAATATTCATGAAAAATAGAAATTCCACTAAAATCCAATAAAAACTGCTGTGTCTCATTCTACCAGTATAACAAGACATGTCGGCATTTATTTCGAGTCAAAGGCTCAAATGACCTGGGAGCTATTGAAAAAATCGGGCGGTGTATTCGCCAAAAATGCTGATTTTTCATTCAAATATTCATAAAAAATTAGAAATTCCACTAAAATCCAATAAAAACTGCTGTGTCTCATTCTACCAGTATAACAAGACATTTGCCCATTGATTTCGAGTCGATGGCTCAAATGACCTGGGAGCTATTGAAAAAATCGGGCGGTGTATTCGCCAAAAATGCTGATTTTTTGAAGAAAAAATATTCATGAAAAATAGAAATTCCGCTAAAATCCAATAAAAACTGCTGTGTCTCATTCTACCAGTATAACAAGACATTTGGCCATTGATTTCGAGTCGATGGCTCAAATGACCTGGGAGCTATTGAAAAATTCGGGCGGTGTATTCGTCAAAAATGGTGATTTTTCATTCAAATATTCATGAAAAATAGAAATTCCACTAAAATCCAATAAAAACTGCTGTGTCTCATTCTACCAGTATAACAAGACATTTGCCCATTGATTTCGAGTCGATGGCTCAAATGACCTGGGAGCTATTGAAAAAATCGGGCGGTGTATTCGCCAAAAATGGTGAATTTTTGAAGAAAAAATATTCATGAAAAAAAGAAATTCCACTAAAATCCAATAAAAACTGCTGTGTCTCATTCTACCAGTATAACAAGACATTTGGCCATTGATTTCGAGTCGATGGCTCAAATGACCTGGGAGCTATTGAAAAAATCGGGCGGTGTATTCGCCAAAAATGGTGATTTTTCATTCAAATATTCATAAAAAATTAGAAATTCCACTTAAAATCCAATAAAAACTGCTGTGTCTCATTCTACCAGTATAACAAGACATTTGCCCATTGATTTCGAGTCGATGGCTCAAATGACCTGGGAGCTATTGAAAAAATCGGGCGGTGTATTCGCCAAAAATGCTGATTTTTTGAAGAAAAAATATTCATGAAAAAAAGAAATTCCACTAAAATCCAATAAAAACTGCTGTGTCTCATTCTACCAGTATAACAATACATTTGCCCATTGATTTCGAGTCGATGGCTCAAATGACCTGGGAGCTATTGAAAAAATCGGGCGGTGTATTCGCCAAAAATGCTGATTTTTCATTCAAATATTCATGAAAAATAGAAATTCCACTAAAATCCAATAAAAACTGCTGTGTCTCATTCTACCAGTATAACAATACATTTGGCCATTGATTTCGAGTCGATGGCTCAAATGACCTGGGAGCTATTGAAAAAATTGGGCGGTGTATTCGCCAAAAATGCTGATTTTTTGAAGAAAAAATATTCATGAAAAAAAGAAATTCCACTAAAATCCAATAAAAACTGCTGTGTCTCATTCTAACAGTATAACAAGACATTTGGCCATTGATTTCGAGTCGATGGCTCAAATGACCTGGGAGCTATTGAAAAAATCGGGCGGTGTATTCGCCAAAAATGCTGATTTTTCATTCAAATATTCATGAAAAATAGAAATTCCACTAAAATCCAATAAAAACTGCTGTGTCTCATTCTACCAGTATAACAAGACATTTGGCCATTGATTTCGAGTCGATGGCTCAAATGACCTGGGAGCTATTGAAAAAATCGGGCGGTGTATTCGCCAAAAATGGTGATTTTTCATTCAAATATTCATGAAAAATAGAAATTCCACTAAAATCCAATAAAAACTGCTGTGTTTCATTCTACCAGTATAACAAGACATTTGCCCATTGATTTCGAGTCGATGGCTCAAATGACCTGGGAGCTATTGAAAAAATCGGGCGGTGTATTCGCCAAAAATGGTGAATTTTCATTCAAATATTCATAAAAAATAGAAATTCCACTAAAATCCAATAAAAACTGCTGTGTCTCATTCTACCAGTATAACAAGACATTTGCCCATTGATTTCGAGTCGATGGCTCAAATGACCTGGGAGCTACTTAAAAAATCGGGCGGTGTATTCGCCAAAAATGCTGATTTTTCATTCAAATATTCATGAAAAATAGAAATTCCACTAAAATCCAATAAAAACTGATGTGTCTCATTCTACCAGTATAACAAGACATGTCGGCATTGATTTCGAGTCGATGGCTCAAATGACCTGGGAGCTATTGAAAAAATCGGGCGGTGTATTCGCCAAAATGGTGAATTTTCATTCAAATATTCATAAAAAATTAGAAATTCCACTAAAATCCAATAAAAACTGCTGTGTCTCATTCTACCAGTATAACAAGACATTTGCCCATTGATTTCGAGTCGATGGCTCAAATGACCTGGGAGCTATTGAAAAAATCGGGCGGTGTATTCGCCAAAAATGGTGATTTTTCATTCAAATATTCATGAAAAATAAAAATTCCACTAAAATCCAATAAAAACTGCTGTGTCTCATTCTACCAGTATAACAAGACATGTCGGCATTTATTTCGAGTCAAAGGCTCAAATGACCTGGGAGCTATTGAAAAAATCGGGCGGTGTATTCGCCAAAAATGGTGATTTTTCATTCAAATATTCATAAAAAATTAGAAATTCCACTAAAATCCAATAAAAACTGCTGTGTCTCATTCTACCAGTATAACAAGACATTTGCCCATTGATTTCGAGTCGATGGCTCAAATGACCTGGGAGCTATTGAAAAAATCGGGCGGTGTATTCGCCAAAAATGCTGATTTTTCATTCAAATATTCATGAAAAATAGAAATTCCGCTAAAATCCAATAAAAACTGCTGTGTCTCATTCTACCAGTATAACAAGACATTTGGCCATTGATTTCGAGTCGATGGCTCAAATGACCTGGGAGCTATTGAAAAAATCGGGCGGTGTATTCGCCAAAAATGCTGATTTTTCATTCAAATATTCATGAAAAATAGAAATTCCACTAAAATCCAATAAAAACTGCTGTGTCTCATTCTACCAGTATAACAAGACATGTCGGCATTTATTTCGAGTCAAAGGCTCAAATGACCTGGGAGCTATTGAAAAAATCGGGCGGTGTATTCGCCAAAAATGCTGATTTTTCATTCAAATATTCATAAAAAATTAGAAATTCCACTAAAATCCAATAAAAACTGCTGTGTCTCATTCTACCAGTATAACAAGACATGTCGGCATTGATTTCGAGTCGATGGCTCAAATGACCTGGGAGCTATTGAAAAAATCGGGCGGTGTATTCGCCAAAAATGGTGATTTTTCATTCAAATATTCATGAAAAAAAGAAATTCCACTAAAATCCAATAAAAACTGCTGTGTCTCATTCTACCAGTATAACAAGACATTTGGCCATTGATTTCGAGTCGATGGCTCAAATGACCTGGGAGCTATTGAAAAAATCGGGCGGTGTATTCGCCAAAAATGGTGATTTTTCATTCAAATATTCATAAAAAATTAGAAATTCCACTTAAAATCCAATAAAAACTGCTGTGTCTCATTCTACCAGTATAACAAGACATTTGCCCATTGATTTCGAGTCGATGGCTCAAATGACCTGGGAGCTATTGAAAAAATCGGGCGGTGTATTCGCCAAAAATGCTGATTTTTTGAAGAAAAAATATTCATGAAAAAAAGAAATTCCACTAAAATCCAATAAAAACTGCTGTGTCTCATTCTACCAGTATAACAATACATTTGCCCATTGATTTCGAGTCGATGGCTCAAATGACCTGGGAGCTATTGAAAAAATCGGGCGGTGTATTCGCCAAAAATGCTGATTTTTCATTCAAATATTCATGAAAAATAGAAATTCCACTAAAATCCAATAAAAACTGCTGTGTCTCATTCTACCAGTATAACAATACATTTGGCCATTGATTTCGAGTCGATGGCTCAAATGACCTGGGAGCTATTGAAAAAATTGGGCGGTGTATTCGCCAAAAATGCTGATTTTTTGAAGAAAAAATATTCATGAAAAAAAGAAATTCCACTAAAATCCAATAAAAACTGCTGTGTCTCATTCTAACAGTATAACAAGACATTTGGCCATTGATTTCGAGTCGATGGCTCAAATGACCTGGGAGCTATTGAAAAAATCGGGCGGTGTATTCGCCAAAAATGCTGATTTTTCATTCAAATATTCATGAAAAATAGAAATTCCGCTAAAATCCAATAAAAACTGCTGTGTCTCATTCTACCAGTATAACAAGACATTTGGCCATTGATTTCGAGTCGATGGCTCAAATGACCTGGGAGCTATTGAAAAAATCGGGCGGTGTATTCGCCAAAAATGCTGATTTTTCATTCAAATATTCATGAAAAATAGAAATTCCACTAAAATCCAATAAAAACTGCTGTGTCTCATTCTACCAGTATAACAAGACATGTCGGCATTTATTTCGAGTCAAAGGCTCAAATGACCTGGGAGCTATTGAAAAAATCGGGCGGTGTATTCGCCAAAAATGCTGATTTTTCATTCAAATATTCATAAAAAATTAGAAATTCCACTAAAATCCAATAAAAACTGCTGTGTCTCATTCTACCAGTATAACAAGACATGTCGGCATTGATTTCGAGTCGATGGCTCAAATGACCTGGGAGCTATTGAAAAAATCGGGCGGTGTATTCGCCAAAAATGGTGATTTTTCATTCAAATATTCATGAAAAATAGAAATTCCACTAAAATCCAATAAAAACTGCTGTGTCTCATTCTACCAGTATAACAAGACATTTGGCCATTGATTTCGAGTCGATGGCTCAAATGACCTGGGAGCTATTGAAAAAATTGGGCGGTGTATTCGCCAAAAATGCTGATTTTTTGAAGAAAAAATATTCATGAAAAAAAGAAATTCCACTAAAATCCAATAAAAACTGCTGTGTCTCATTCTACCAGTATAACAATACATTTGCCCATTGATTTCGAGTCGATGGCTCAAATGACCTGGGAGCTATTGAAAAAATCGGGCGGTGTATTCGCCAAAAATGCTGATTTTTCATTCAAATATTCATGAAAAATAGAAATTCCACTAAAATCCAATAAAAACTGCTGTGTCTCATTCTACCAGTATAACAATACATTTGGCCATTGATTTCGAGTCGATGGCTCAAATGACCTGGGAGCTATTGAAAAAATTGGGCGGTGTATTCGCCAAAAATGCTGATTTTTTGAAGAAAAAATATTCATGAAAAAAAGAAATTCCACTAAAATCCAATAAAAACTGCTGTGTCTCATTCTAACAGTATAACAAGACATTTGGCCATTGATTTCGAGTCGATGGCTCAAATGACCTGGGAGCTATTGAAAAAATCGGGCGGTGTATTCGCCAAAAATGCTGATTTTTCATTCAAATATTCATGAAAAATAGAAATTCCACTAAAATCCAATAAAAACTGCTGTGTCTCATTCTACCAGTATAACAAGACATTTGGCCATTGATTTCGAGTCGATGGCTCAAATGACCTGGGAGCTATTGAAAAAATCGGGCGGTGTATTCGCCAAAAATGGTGATTTTTCATTCAAATATTCATGAAAAATAGAAATTCCACTAAAATCCAATAAAAACTGCTGTGTTTCATTCTACCAGTATAACAAGACATTTGCCCATTGATTTCGAGTCGATGGCTCAAATGACCTGGGAGCTATTGAAAAAATCGGGCGGTGTATTCGCCAAAAATGGTGAATTTTCATTCAAATATTCATAAAAAATAGAAATTCCACTAAAATCCAATAAAAACTGCTGTGTCTCATTCTACCAGTATAACAAGACATTTGCCCATTGATTTCGAGTCGATGGCTCAAATGACCTGGGAGCTACTTAAAAAATCGGGCGGTGTATTCGCCAAAAATGCTGATTTTTCATTCAAATATTCATGAAAAATAGAAATTCCACTAAAATCCAATAAAAACTGATGTGTCTCATTCTACCAGTATAACAAGACATGTCGGCATTGATTTCGAGTCGATGGCTCAAATGACCTGGGAGCTATTGAAAAAATCGGGCGGTGTATTCGCCAAAATGATGAATTTTCATTCAAATATTCATAAAAAATTAGAAATTCCACTAAAATCCAATAAAAACTGCTGTGTCTCATTCTACCAGTATAACAAGACATTTGCCCATTGATTTCGAGTCGATGGCTCAAATGACCTGGGAGCTATTGAAAAAATCGGGCGGTGTATTCGCCAAAAATGGTGATTTTTCATTCAAATATTCATGAAAAATAAAAATTCCACTAAAATCCAATAAAAACTGCTGTGTCTCATTCTACCAGTATAACAAGACATGTCGGCATTTATTTCGAGTCAAAGGCTCAAATGACCTGGGAGCTATTGAAAAAATCGGGCGGTGTATTCGCCAAAAATGCTGATTTTTCATTCAAATATTCATGAAAAATAGAAATTCCACTAAAATCCAATAAAAACTGATGTGTCTCATTCTACCAGTATAACAAGACATGTCGGCATTGATTTCGAGTCGATGGCTCAAATGACCTGGGAGCTATTGAAAAAATCGGGCGGTGTATTCGCCAAAATGGTGAATTTTCATTCAAATATTCATAAAAAATTAGAAATTCCACTAAAATCCAATAAAAACTGCTGTGTCTCATTCTACCAGTATAACAAGACATTTGCCCATTGATTTCGAGTCGATGGCTCAAATGACCTGGGAGCTATTGAAAAAATCGGGCGGTGTATTCGCCAAAAATGGTGATTTTTCATTCAAATATTCATGAAAAATAAAAATTCCACTAAAATCCAATAAAAACTGCTGTGTCTCATTCTACCAGTATAACAAGACATGTCGGCATTTATTTCGAGTCAAAGGCTCAAATGACCTGGGAGCTATTGAAAAAATCGGGCGGTGTATTCGCCAAAAATGGTGATTTTTCATTCAAATATTCATAAAAAATTAGAAATTCCACTAAAATCCAATAAAAACTGCTGTGTCTCATTCTACCAGTATAACAAGACATTTGCCCATTGATTTCGAGTCGATGGCTCAAATGACCTGGGAGCTATTGAAAAAATCGGGCGGTGTATTCGCCAAAAATGCTGATTTTTCATTCAAATATTCATGAAAAATAGAAATTCCGCTAAAATCCAATAAAAACTGCTGTGTCTCATTCTACCAGTATAACAAGACATTTGGCCATTGATTTCGAGTCGATGGCTCAAATGACCTGGGAGCTATTGAAAAAATCGGGCGGTGTATTCGCCAAAAATGCTGATTTTTCATTCAAATATTCATGAAAAATAGAAATTCCACTGAAATCCAATAAAAACTGCTGTGTCTCATTCTACCAGTATAACAAGACATGTCGGCATTTATTTCGAGTCAAAGGCTCAAATGACCTGGGAGCTATTGAAAAAATCGGGCGGTGTATTCGCCAAAAATGCTGATTTTTCATTCAAATATTCATAAAAAATTAGAAATTCCACTAAAATCCAATAAAAACTGCTGTGTCTCATTCTACCAGTATAACAAGACATGTCGGCATTGATTTCGAGTCGATGGCTCAAATGACCTGGGAGCTATTGAAAAAATCGGGCGGTGTATTCGCCAAAAATGGTGATTTTTCATTCAAATATTCATGAAAAAAAGAAATTCCACTAAAATCCAATAAAAACTGCTGTGTCTCATTCTACCAGTATAACAAGACATTTGGCCATTGATTTCGAGTCGATGGCTCAAATGACCTGGGAGCTATTGAAAAAATCGGGCGGTGTATTCGCCAAAAATGGTGATTTTTCATTCAAATATTCATAAAAAATTAGAAATTCCACTTAAAATCCAATAAAAACTGCTGTGTCTCATTCTACCAGTATAACAAGACATTTGGCCATTGATTTCGAGTCGATGGCTCAAATGACCTGGGAGCTATTGAAAAAATCGGGCGGTGTATTCGCCAAAAATGCTGATTTTTTGAAGAAAAAATATTCATGAAAAAAAGAAATTCCACTAAAATCCAATAAAAACTGCTGTGTCTCATTCTAACAGTATAACAAGACATTTGGCCATTGATTTCGAGTCGATGGCTCAAATGACCTGGGAGCTATTGAAAAAATCGGGCGGTGTATTCGCCAAAAATGCTGATTTTTCATTCAAATATTCATGAAAAATAGAAATTCCACTAAAATCCAATAAAAACTGCTGTGTCTCATTCTACCAGTATAACAAGACATTTGGCCATTGATTTCGAGTCGATGGCTCAAATGACCTGGGAGCTATTGAAAAAATCGGGCGGTGTATTCGCCAAAAATGCTGATTTTTCATTCAAATATTCATGAAAAATAGAAATTCCACTAAAATCCAATAAAAACTGCTGTGTTTCATTCTACCAGTATAACAAGACATTTGCCCATTGATTTCGAGTCGATGGCTCAAATGACCTGGGAGCTATTGAAAAAATCGGGCGGTGTATTCGCCAAAAATGGTGAATTTTCATTCAAATATTCATAAAAAATAGAAATTCCACTAAAATCCAATAAAAACTGCTGTGTCTCATTCTACCAGTATAACAAGACATTTGCCCATTGATTTCGAGTCGATGGCTCAAATGACCTGGGAGCTATTTAAAAAATCGGGCGGTGTATTCGCCAAAAATGCTGATTTTTCATTCAAATATTCATGAAAAATAGAAATTCCACTAAAATCCAATAAAAACTGATGTGTCTCATTCTACCAGTATAACAAGACATGTCGGCATTGATTTCGAGTCGATGGCTCAAATGACCTGGGAGCTATTGAAAAAATCGGGCGGTGTATTCGCCAAAATGGTGAATTTTCATTCAAATATTCATAAAAAATTAGAAATTCCACTAAAATCCAATAAAAACTGCTGTGTCTCATTCTACCAGTATAACAAGACATTTGCCCATTGATTTCGAGTCGATGGCTCAAATGACCTGGGAGCTATTGAAAAAATCGGGCGGTGTATTCGCCAAAAATGCTGATTTTTTGAAGAAAAAATATTCATGAAAAAAAGAAATTCCACTAAAATCCAATAAAAACTGCTGTGTCTCATTCTACCAGTATAACAAGACATTTGGCCATTGATTTCGAGTCGATGGCTCAAATGACCTGGGAGCTATTGAAAAAATCGGGCGGTGTATTCGCCAAAAATGCTGATTTTTTGAAGAAAAAATATTCATGAAAAAAAGAAATTCCACTAAAATCCAATAAAAACTGCTGTGTCTCATTCTAACAGTATAACAAGACATTTGGCCATTGATTTCGAGTCGATGGCTCAAATGACCTGGGAGCTATTGAAAAAATCGGGCGGTGTATTCGCCAAAAATGCTGATTTTTCATTCAAATATTCATGAAAAATAGAAATTCCACTAAAATCCAATAAAAACTGCTGTGTCTCATTCTACCAGTATAACAAGACATTTGGCCATTGATTTCGAGTCGATGGCTCAAATGACCTGGGAGCTATTGAAAAAATCGGGCGGTGTATTCGCCAAAAATGCTGATTTTTCATTCAAATATTCATGAAAAATAGAAATTCCACTAAAATCCAATAAAAACTGCTGTGTTTCATTCTACCAGTATAACAAGACATTTGCCCATTGATTTCGAGTCGATGGCTCAAATGACCTGGGAGCTATTGAAAAAATCGGGCGGTGTATTCGCCAAAAATGGTGAATTTTCATTCAAATATTCATAAAAAATAGAAATTCCACTAAAATCCAATAAAAACTGCTGTGTCTCATTCTACCAGTATAACAAGACATTTGCCCATTGATTTCGAGTCGATGGCTCAAATGACCTGGGAGCTATTTAAAAAATCGGGCGGTGTATTCGCCAAAAATGCTGATTTTTCATTCAAATATTCATGAAAAATAGAAATTCCACTAAAATCCAATAAAAACTGATGTGTCTCATTCTACCAGTATAACAAGACATGTCGGCATTGATTTCGAGTCGATGGCTCAAATGACCTGGGAGCTATTGAAAAAATCGGGCGGTGTATTCGCCAAAATGGTGAATTTTCATTCAAATATTCATAAAAAATTAGAAATTCCACTAAAATCCAATAAAAACTGCTGTGTCTCATTCTACCAGTATAACAAGACATTTGCCCATTGATTTCGAGTCGATGGCTCAAATGACCTGGGAGCTATTGAAAAAATCGGGCGGTGTATTCGCCAAAAATGCTGATTTTTTGAAGAAAAAATATTCATGAAAAAAAGAAATTCCACTAAAATCCAATAAAAACTGCTGTGTCTCATTCTACCAGTATAACAAGACATTTGGCCATTGATTTCGAGTCGATGGCTCAAATGACCTGGGAGCTATTGAAAAAATCGGGCGGTGTATTCGCCAAAAATGCTGATTTTTCATTCAAATATTCATGAAAAATAGAAATTCCACTAAAATCCAATAAAAACTGCTGTGTCTCATTCTACCAGTATAACAAGACATTTGCCCATTGATTTCGAGTCGATGGCTCAAATGACCTGGGAGCTATTGAAAAAATCGGGCGGTGTATTCGCCAAAAATGGTGATTTTTCATTCAAATATTCATGAAAAATAGAAATTCCGCTAAAATCCAATAAAAACTGCTGTGTCTCATTCTACCAGTATAACAAGACATTTGGCCATTGATTTCGAGTCGATGGCTCAAATGACCTGGGAGCTATTGAAAAAATCGGGCGGTGTATTCGCCAAAAATGGTGATTTTTCATTCAAATATTCATGAAAAATAGAAATTCCACTAAAATCCAATAAAAACTGCTGTGTCTCATTCTACCAGTATAACAATACATTTGCCCATTGATTTCGAGTCGATGGCTCAAATGACCTGGGAGCTATTGAAAAAATGGGGCGGTGTATTCGCCAAAAATGCTGATTTTTCATTCAAATATTCATGAAAAATAGAAATTCCACTAAAATCCAATAAAAACTGCTGTGTTTCATTCTACCAGTATAACAAGACATTTGCCCATTGATTTCGAGTCAATGGCTCAAATGACCTGGGAGCTATTGAAAAAATCGGGCGGTGTATTCGCCAAAAATGCTGATTTTTCATTCAAATATTCATGAAAAATAGAAATTCCACTAAAATCCAATAAAAACTGCTGTGTCTCATTCTACCAGTATAACAAGACATGTCGGCATTGATTTCGAGTCGATGGCTCAAATGACCTGGGAGCTATTGAAAAAATCGGGCGGTGTATTCGCCAAAAATGCTGATTTTTCATTCAAATATTCATGAAAAATAGAAATTCCACTAAAATCCAATAAAAACTGCTGTGTCTCATTCTACCAGTATAACAAGACATGTCGGCATTTATTTCGAGTCAAAGGCTCAAATGACCTGGGAGCTATTGAAAAAATCGGGCGGTGTATTCGCCAAAAATGCTGATTTTTCATTCAAATATTCATAAAAAATTAGAAATTCCACTAAAATCCAATAAAAACTGCTGTGTCTCATTCTACCAGTATAACAAGACATTTGCCCATTGATTTCGAGTCGATGGCTCAAATGACCTGGGAGCTATTGAAAAAATCGGGCGGTGTATTCGCCAAAAATGGTGATTTTTCATTCAAATATTCATGAAAAATAGAAATTCCACTAAAATCCAATAAAAACTGCTGTGTCTCATTCTACCAGTATAACAATACATTTGCCCATTGATTTCGAGTCGATGGCTCAAATGACCTGGGAGCTATTGAAAAAATTGTGCGGTGTATTCGCCAAAAATGCTGATTTTTCATTCAAATATTCATGAAAAATAGAAATTCCACTAAAATCCAATAAAAACTGCTGTGTCTCATTCTACCAGTATAACAAGACATTTGCCCATTGATTTCGAGTCGATGGCTCAAATGACCTGGGAGCTATTGAAAAAATCGGGCGGTGTATTCGCCAAAAATGCTGATTTTTCATTCAAATATTCATGAAAAATAGAAATTCCACTAAAATCCAATAAAAACTGCTGTGTCTCATTCTACCAGTATAACAAGACATGTCGGCATTGATTTCGAGTCGATGGCTCAAATGACCTGGGAGCTATTGAAAAAATCGGGCGGTGTATTCGCCAAAAATGCTGATTTTTCATTCAAATATTCATGAAAAATAGAAATTCCACTAAAATCCAATAAAAACTGCTGTGTTTCATTCTACCAGTATAACAAGACATTTGCCCATTGATTTCGAGTCGATGGCTCAAATGACCTGGGAGCTATTGAAAAAATCGGGCGGTGTATTCGCCAAAAATGGTGAATTTTCATTCAAATATTCATAAAAAATAGAAATTCCACTAAAATCCAATAAAAACTGCTGTGTCTCATTCTACCAGTATAACAAGACATGTCGGCATTTATTTCGAGTCAAAGGCTCAAATGACCTGGGAGCTATTGAAAAAATCGGGCGGTGTATTCGCCAAAAATGGTGATTTTTCATTCAAATATTCATGAAAAATAGAAATTCCACTAAAATCCAATAAACACTGCTGTGTCTCATTCTACCAGTATAACAATACATTTGCCCATTGATTTCGAGTCGATGGCTCAAATGACCTGGGAGCTATTGAAAAAATCGGGCGGTGTATTCGCCAAAAATGGTGAATTTTCATTCAAATATTCATAAAAAATAGAAATTCCACTAAAATCCAATAAAAACTGCTGTGTCTCATTCTACCAGTATAACAAGACATGTCGGCATTGATTTCGAGTCGATGGCTCAAATGACCTGGGAGCTATTGAAAAAATCGGGCGGTGTATTCGCCAAAAATGGTGATTTTTCATTCAAATATTCATGAAAAATAGAAATTCCGCTAAAATCCAATAAAAACAGCTGTGTCTCATTCTACCAGTATAACAAGACATTTGGCCATTGATTTCGAGTCGATGGCTCAAATGACCTGGGAGCTATTGAAAAAATTGGGCGGTGTTTTCGCCAAAAATGCTGATTTTTCATTCAAATATTCATGAAAAATAAAAATTCCACTAAAATCCAATAAAAAACTGCTGTGTCTCATTCTACCAGTATAACAAGACATGTCGGCATTTATTTCGAGTCAAAGGCTCAAATGACCTGGGAGCTATTGAAAAAATCGGGCGGTGTATTCGCCAAAAATGGTGATTTTTCATTCAAATATTCATGAAAAATAGAAATTCCACTAAAATCCAATAAAAACTGCTGTGTCTCATTCTACCAGTATAACAATACATTTGCCCATTGATTTCGAGTCGATGGCTCAAATGACCTGGGAGCTATTGAAAAAATCGGGCGGTGTATTCGCCAAAAATGGTGAATTTTCATTTAAATATTCATAAAAAATAGAAATTCCACTAAAATCCAATAAAAACTGCTGTGTCTCATTCTACCAGTATAACAAGACATGTCGGCATTGATTTCGAGTCGATGGCTCAAATGACCTGGGAGCTATTGAAAAAATTGGGCGGTGTATTCGCCAAAAATGCTGATTTTTCATTCAAATATTCATAAAAAATAGAAATTCCACTAAAATCCAATAAAAACTGCTGTGTCTCATTCTACCAGTATAACAAGACATTTGGCCATTGATTTCGAGTCGATGGCTCAAATGACCTGGGAGCTATTGAAAAAATTGGGCGGTGTATTCGCCAAAAATGCTGATTTTTCATTCAAATATTCATGAAAAATAGAAATTCCACTAAAATCCAATAAAAACTGCTGTGTCTCATTCTACCAGTATAACAAGACATGTTGGCATTGATTTCGAGTCGATGGCTCAAATGACCTGGGAGCTATTGAAAAAATCGGGCGGTGTATTCGCCAAAAATGCTGATTTTTCATTCAAATATTCATAAAAAATAGAAATTCCACTAAAATCCAATAAAAACAGCTGTGTCTCATTCTACCAGTATAACAAGACATGTCGGCATTGATTTCGAGTCGATGGCTCAAATGACCTGGGAGCTATTGAAAAAATCGGGCGGTGTATTCGCCAAAAATGGTGATTTTTCATTCAAATATTCATGAAAAATAGAAATTCCGCTAAAATCCAATAAAAACAGCTGTGTCTCATTCTACCAGTATAACAAGACATTTGGCCATTGATTTCGAGTCGATGGCTCAAATGACCTGGGAGCTATTGAAAAAATTGGGCGGTGTTTTCGCCAAAAATGCTGATTTTTAATTCAAATATTCATGAAAAATAAAAATTCCACTAAAATCCAATAAAAAACTGCTGTGTCTCATTCTACCAGTATAACAAGACATGTCGGCATTTATTTCGAGTCAAAGGCTCAAATGACCTGGGAGCTATTGAAAAAATCGGGCGGTGTATTCGCCAAAAATGGTGATTTTTCATTCAAATATTCATGAAAAATAGAAATTCCACTAAAATCCAATAAAAACTGCTGTGTCTCATTCTACCAGTATAACAATACATTTGCCCATTGATTTCGAGTCGATGGCTCAAATGACCTGGGAGCTATTGAAAAAATCGGGCGGTGTATTCGCCAAAAATGGTGAATTTTCATTTAAATATTCATAAAAAATAGAAATTCCACTAAAATCCAATAAAAACTGCTGTGTCTCATTCTACCAGTATAACAAGACATGTCGGCATTGATTTCGAGTCGATGGCTCAAATGACCTGGGAGCTATTGAAAAAATTGGGCGGTGTATTCGCCAAAAATGCTGATTTTTCATTCAAATATTCATAAAAAATAGAAATTCCACTAAAATCCAATAAAAACTGCTGTGTCTCATTCTACCAGTATAACAAGACATTTGGCCATTGATTTCGAGTCGATGGCTCAAATGACCTGGGAGCTATTGAAAAAATTGGGCGGTGTATTCGCCAAAAATGCTGATTTTTCATTCAAATATTCATGAAAAATAGAAATTCCACTAAAATCCAATAAAAACTGCTGTGTCTCATTCTACCAGTATAACAAGACATGTTGGCATTGATTTCGAGTCGATGGCTCAAATGACCTGGGAGCTATTGAAAAAATCGGGCGGTGTATTCGCCAAAAATGCTGATTTTTCATTCAAATATTCATAAAAAATAGAAATTCCACTAAAATCCAATAAAAACAGCTGTGTCTCATTCTACCAGTATAACAAGACATGTCGGCATTGATTTCGAGTCGATGGCTCAAATGACCTGGGAGCTATTGAAAAAATCAGGCGGTGTATTCGCCAAAAATGGTGATTTTTCATTCAAATATTCATGAAAAATAGAAATTCAGCTAAAATCCAATAAAAACTGCTGTGTCTCATTCTACCAGTATAACAAGACATGTCGGCATTTATTTCGAGTCAAAGGCTCAAATGACCTGGGAGCTATTGAAAAAATCGGGCGGTGTATTCGCCAAAAATGGTGATTTTTCATTCAAATATTCATGAAAAATAGAAATTCCACTAAAATCCAATAAAAACTGCTGTGTCTCATTCTACCAGTATAACAATACATTTGCCCATTGATTTCGAGTCGATGGCTCAAATGACCTGGGAGCTATTGAAAAAATCGGGCGGTGTATTCGCCAAAAATGCTGATTTTTCATTCAAATATTCATGAAAAATAGAAATTCCACTAAAATCCAATAAAAACTGCTGTGTCTCATTCTACCAGTATAACAAGACATGTCGGCATTGATTTCGAGTCGATGGCTCAAATGACCTGGGAGCTATTGAAAAAATCGGGCGGTGTATTCGCCAAAAATGGTGATTTTTCATTCAAATATTCATGAAAAATAGAAATTCCACTAAAATCCAATAAAAACTGCTGTGTCTCATTCTACCAGTATAACAAGACATGTCGGCATTTATTTCGAGTCAAAGGCTCAAATGACCTGGGAGCTATTGAAAAAATCGGGCGGTGTATTCGCCAAAAATGGTGATTTTTCATTCAAATATTCATGAAAAATAGAAATTCCACTAAAATCCAATAAAAACTGCTGTGTCTCATTCTACCAGTATAACAATACATTTGCCCATTGATTTCGAGTCGATGGCTCAAATGACCTGGGAGCTATTGAAAAAATCGGGCGGTGTATTCGCCAAAAATGCTGATTTTTCATTCAAATATTCATGAAAAATAGAAATTCCACTAAAATCCAATAAAAACTGCTGTGTCTCATTCTACCAGTATAACAAGACATGTCGGCATTGATTTCGAGTCGATGGCTCAAATGACCTGGGAGCTATTGAAAAAATTGGGCGGTGTATTCGCCAAAAATGGTGATTTTTCATTCAAATATTCATAAAAAATAGAAATTTCACTGAAATCCAATAAAAACTGCTGTGTCTCATTCTACCAGTATAACAAGACATTTCGGCATTGATTTCGAGTCGATGGCTCAAATGACCTGGGAGCTATTGAAAAAATCGGGCGGTGTATTCGCCAAAAATGGTGATTTTTCATTCAAATATTCATGAAAAATAGAAATTCCACTAAAATCCAATAAAAACTGCTGTGTCTCATTCTACCAGTATAACAAGACATTTGCCCATTGATTTCGAGTCGATGGCTCAAATGACCTGGGAGCTATTGAAAAAATTGGGCGGTGTATTCGCCAAAAATGGTGATTTTTCATTCAAATATTCATGAAAAATAGAAATTCCACTAAAATCCAATAAAAACTGCTGTGTCTCATTCTACCAGTATAACAATACATTTGCCCATTGATTTCGAGTCGATGGCTCAAATGACCTGGGAGCTATTGAAAAAATCGGGCGGTGTATTCGCCAAAAATGATGAATTTTCATTCAAATATTCATAAAAAATAGAAATTCCACTAAAATCCAATAAAAACTGCTGTGTCTCATTCTACCAGTATAACAAGACATGTCGGCATTGATTTCGAGTCGATGGCTCAAATGACCTGGGAGCTATTGAAAAAATCGGGCGGTGTATTCGCCAAAAATGCTGATTTTTCATTCAAATATTCATAAAAAATAGAAATTCCACTAAAATCCAATAAAAACAGCTGTGTCTCATTCTACCAGTATAACAAGACATGTCGGCATTGATTTCGAGTCGATGGCTCAAATGACCTGGGAGCTATTGAAAAAATCGGGCGGTGTATTCGCCAAAAATGGTGATTTTTCATTCAAATATTCATGAAAAATAGAAATTCCGCTAAAATCCAATAAAAACTGCTGTGTCTCATTCTACCAGTGTAACAAGACATTTGGCCATTGATTTCGAGTCGATGGCTCAAATGACCTGGGAGCTATTGAAAAAATTGGGCGGTGTATTCGCCAAAAATGCTGATTTTTCATTCAAATATTCATAAAAAATAGAAATTCCACTAAAATCCAATAAAAACTGCTGTGTCTCATTCTACCAGTATAACAAGACATTTGGCCATTGATTTCGAGTCGATGGCTCAAATGACCTGGGAGCTATTGAAAAAATTGGGCGGTGTATTCGCCAAAAATGCTGATTTTTCATTCAAATATTCATGAAAAATAAAAATTCCACTAAAATCCAATAAAAACTGCTGTGTCTCATTCTACCAGTATAACAAGACATGTCGGCATTTATTTCGAGTCAAAGGCTCAAATGACCTGGGAGCTATTGAAAAAATCGGGCGGTGTATTCGCCAAAAATGGTGATTTTTCATTCAAATATTCATGAAAAATAGAAATTCCACTAAAATCCAATAAAAACTGCTGTGTCTCATTCTACCAGTATAACAATACATTTGCCCATTGATTTCGAGTCGATGGCTCAAATGACCTGGGAGCTATTGAAAAAATCGGGCGGTGTATTCGCCAAAAATGCTGATTTTTCATTCAAATATTCATAAAAAATAGAAATTCCACTAAAATCCAATAAAAACAGCTGTGTCTCATTCTACCAGTATAACAAGACATGTCGGCATTGATTTCGAGTCAAAGGCTCAAATGACCTGGGAGCTATTGAAAAAATCCGGCGGTGTATTCGCCAAAAATGGTGAATTTTCATTTAAATATTCATAAAAAATAGAAATTCCACTAAAATCCAATAAAAACTGCTGTGTCTCATTCTACCAGTATAACAAGACATGTCGGCATTGATTTCGAGTCGATGGCTCAAATGACCTGGGAGCTATTGAAAAAATTGGGCGGTGTATTCGCCAAAAATGCTGATTTTTCATTCAAATATTCATGAAAAATAGAAATTCCACTAAAATCCAATAAAAACTGCTGTGTCTCATTCTACCAGTATAACAAGACATGTTGGCATTGATTTCGAGTCGATGGCTCAAATGACCTGGGAGCTATTGAAAAAATCGGGCGGTGTATTCGCCAAAAATGCTGATTTTTCATTCAAATATTCATGAAAAATAAAAATTCCACTAAAATCCAATAAAAACTGCTGTGTCTCATTCTACCAGTATAACAAGACATGTCGGCATTTATTTCGAGTCAAAGGCTCAAATGACCTGGGAGCTATTGAAAAAATCGGGCGGTGTATTCGCCAAAAATGGTGATTTTTCATTCAAATATTCATGAAAAATAGAAATTCCACTAAAATCCAATAAAAACTGCTGTGTCTCATTCTACCAGTATAACAATACATTTGCCCATTGATTTCGAGTCGATGGCTCAAATGACCTGGGAGCTATTGAAAAAATCGGGCGGTGTATTCGCCAAAAATGCTGATTTTTCATTCAAATATTCATGAAAAATAGAAATTCCACTAAAATCCAATAAAAACTGCTGTGTCTCATTCTACCAGTATAACAAGACATGTCGGCATTGATTTCGAGTCGATGGCTCAAATGACCTGGGAGCTATTGAAAAAATCGGGCGGTGTATTCGCCAAAAATGGTGAATTTTCATTTAAATATTCATAAAAAATAGAAATTCCACTAAAATCCAATAAAAACTGCTGTGTCTCATTCTACCAGTATAACAAGACATGTCGGCATTGATTTCGAGTCGATGGCTCAAATGACCTGGGAGCTATTGAAAAAATTGGGCGGTGTATTCGCCAAAAATGCTGATTTTTCATTCAAATATTCATGAAAAATAGAAATTCCACTAAAATCCAATAAAAACTGCTGTGTCTCATTCTACCAGTATAACAAGACATGTTGGCATTGATTTCGAGTCGATGGCTCAAATGACCTGGGAGCTATTGAAAAAATCGGGCGGTGTATTCGCCAAAAATGCTGATTTTTCATTCAAATATTCATGAAAAATAAAAATTCCACTAAAATCCAATAAAAACTGCTGTGTCTCATTCTACCAGTATAACAAGACATGTCGGCATTTATTTCGAGTCAAAGGCTCAAATGACCTGGGAGCTATTGAAAAAATCGGGCGGTGTATTCGCCAAAAATGGTGATTTTTCATTCAAATATTCATGAAAAATAGAAATTCCACTAAAATCCAATAAAAACTGCTGTGTCTCATTCTACCAGTATAACAATACATTTGCCCATTGATTTCGAGTCGATGGCTCAAATGACCTGGGAGCTATTGAAAAAATCGGGCGGTGTATTCGCCAAAAATGCTGATTTTTCATTCAAATATTCATGAAAAATAGAAATTCCACTAAAATCCAATAAAAACTGCTGTGTCTCATTCTACCAGTATAACAAGACATGTCGGCATTGATTTCGAGTCGATGGCTCAAATGACCTGGGAGCTATTGAAAAAATTGGGCGGTGTATTCGCCAAAAATGGTGATTTTTCATTCAAATATTCATAAAAAATAGAAATTTCACTGAAATCCAATAAAAACTGCTGTGTCTCATTCTACCAGTATAACAAGACATGTCGGCATTGATTTCGAGTCGATGGCTCAAATGACCTGGGAGCTATTGAAAAAATCGGGCGGTGTATTCGCCAAAAATGGTGATTTTTCATTCAAATATTCATGAAAAATAGAAATTCCACTAAAATCCAATAAAAACTGCTGTGTCTCATTCTACCAGTATAACAAGACATTTGCCCATTGATTTCGAGTCGATGGCTCAAATGACCTGGGAGCTATTGAAAAAATTGGGCGGTGTATTCGCCAAAAATGGTGATTTTTCATTCAAATATTCATGAAAAATAGAAATTCCACTAAAATCCAATAAAAACTGCTGTGTCTCATTCTACCAGTATAACAATACATTTGCCCATTGATTTCGAGTCGATGGCTCAAATGACCTGGGAGCTATTGAAAAAATCGGGCGGTGTATTCGCCAAAAATGATGAATTTTCATTCAAATATTCATAAAAAATAGAAATTCCACTAAAATCCAATAAAAACTGCTGTGTCTCATTCTACCAGTATAACAAGACATTTGGCCATTGATTTCGAGTCGATGGCTCAAATGACCTGGGAGCTATTGAAAAAATTGGGCGGTGTATTCGCCAAAAATGCTGATTTTTCATTCAAATATTCATGAAAAATAGAAATTCCACTAAAATCCAATAAAAACTGCTGTGTCTCATTCTACCAGTATAACAAGACATGTTGGCATTGATTTCGAGTCGATGGCTCAAATGACCTGGGAGCTATTGAAAAAATCGGGCGGTGTATTCGCCAAAAATGCTGATTTTTCATTCAAATATTCATAAAAAATAGAAATTCCACTAAAATCCAATAAAAACAGCTGTGTCTCATTCTACCAGTATAACAAGACATGTCGGCATTGATTTCGAGTCGATGGCTCAAATGACCTGGGAGCTATTGAAAAAATCAGGCGGTGTATTCGCCAAAAATGGTGATTTTTCATTCAAATATTCATGAAAAATAGAAATTCCGCTAAAATCCAATAAAAACTGCTGTGTCTCATTCTACCAGTATAACAAGACATTTGGCCATTGATTTCGAGTCGATGGCTCAAATGACCTGGGAGCTATTGAAAAAATTGGGCGGTGTATTCGCCAAAAATGCTGATTTTTCATTCAAATATTCATGAAAAATAAAAATTCCACTAAAATCCAATAAAAACTGCTGTGTCTCATTCTACCAGTATAACAAGACATGTTGGCATTGATTTCGAGTCAAAGGCTCAAATGACCTGGGAGCTATTGAAAAAATCGGGCGGTGTATTCGCCAAAAATGGTGATTTTTCATTCAAATATTCATGAAAAATAGAAATTCCACTAAAATCCAATAAAAACTGCTGTGTCTCATTCTACCAGTATAACAATACATTTGCCCATTGATTTCGAGTCGATGGCTCAAATGACCTGGGAGCTATTGAAAAAATCGGGCGGTGTATTCGCCAAAAATGCTGATTTTTCATTCAAATATTCATGAAAAATAGAAATTCCACTAAAATCCAATAAAAACTGCTGTGTCTCATTCTACCAGTATAACAAGACATGTCGGCATTGATTTCGAGTCGATGGCTCAAATGACCTGGGAGCTATTGAAAAAATCGGGCGGTGTATTCGCCAAAAATGGTGATTTTTCATTCAAATATTCATGAAAAATAGAAATTCCACTAAAATCCAATAAAAACTGCTGTGTCTCATTCTACCAGTATAACAAGACATGTCGGCATTTATTTCGAGTCAAAGGCTCAAATGACCTGGGAGCTATTGAAAAAATCGGGCGGTGTATTCGCCAAAAATGGTGATTTTTCATTCAAATATTCATGAAAAATAGAAATTCCACTAAAATCCAATAAAAACTGCTGTGTCTCATTCTACCAGTATAACAATACATTTGCCCATTGATTTCGAGTCGATGGCTCAAATGACCTGGGAGCTATTGAAAAAATCGGGCGGTGTATTCGCCAAAAATGCTGATTTTTCATTCAAATATTCATGAAAAATAGAAATTCCACTAAAATCCAATAAAAACTGCTGTGTCTCATTCTACCAGTATAACAAGACATGTCGGCATTGATTTCGAGTCGATGGCTCAAATGACCTGGGAGCTATTGAAAAAATTGGGCGGTGTATTCGCCAAAAATGGTGATTTTTCATTCAAATATTCATAAAAAATAGAAATTTCACTGAAATCCAATAAAAACTGCTGTGTCTCATTCTACCAGTATAACAAGACATGTCGGCATTGATTTCGAGTCGATGGCTCAAATGACCTGGGAGCTATTGAAAAAATTGGGCGGTGTATTCGCCAAAAATGCTGATTTTTCATTCAAATATTCATGAAAAATAAAAATTCCACTAAAATCCAATAAAAACTGCTGTGTCTCATTCTACCAGTATAACAAGACATGTCGGCATTTATTTCGAGTCAAAGGCTCAAATGACCTGGGAGCTATTGAAAAAATCGGGCGGTGTATTCGCCAAAAATGGTGATTTTTCATTCAAATATTCATGAAAAATAGAAATTCCACTAAAATCCAATAAAAACTGCTGTGTCTCATTCTACCAGTATAACAATACATTTGCCCATTGATTTCGAGTCGATGGCTCAAATGACCTGGGAGCTATTGAAAAAATCGGGCGGTGTATTCGCCAAAAATGCTGATTTTTCATTCAAATATTCATGAAAAATAGAAATTCCACTAAAATCCAATAAAAACTGCTGTGTCTCATTCTACCAGTATAACAAGACATGTCGGCATTGATTTCGAGTCGATGGCTCAAATGACCTGGGAGCTATTGAAAAAATTGGGCGGTGTATTCGCCAAAAATGGTGATTTTTCATTCAAATATTCATAAAAAATAGAAATTTCACTGAAATCCAATAAAAACTGCTGTGTCTCATTCTACCAGTATAACAAGACATTTGCCCATTGATTTCGAGTCGATGGCTCAAATGACCTGGGAGCTATTGAAAAAATTGGGCGGTGTATTCGCCAAAAATGGTGATTTTTCATTCAAATATTCATGAAAAATAGAAATTCCACTAAAATCCAATAAAAACTGCTGTGTCTCATTCTACCAGTATAACAAGACATTTGCCAATTGATTTCGAGTCGATGGCTCAAATGACCTGGGAGCTATTGAAAAAATTGGGCGGTGTATTCGCCAAAAATGCTGATTTTTTGATGAAAAAATATTCATGAAAAAAAGAAATTCCACTAAAATCCAATAAAAACTGCTGTGTCTCATTCTACCAGTATAACAAGACATGTCGGCATTGATTTCGAGTCGATGGCTCAAATGACCTGGGAGCTATTGAAAAAATCGGGCGGTGTATTCGCCAAAAATGCTGATTTTTCATTCAAATATTCATAAAAAATAGAAATTCCACTAAAATCCAATAAAAACAGCTGTGTCTCATTCTACCAGTATAACAAGACATGTCGGCATTGATTTCGAGTCGATGGCTCAAATGACCTGGGAGCTATTGAAAAAATCGGGCGGTGTATTCGCCAAAAATGGTGATTTTTCATTAAAATATTCATGAAAAATAGAAATTCCGCTAAAATCCAATAAAAACTGCTGTGTCTCATTCTACCAGTATAACAAGACATTTGGCCATTGATTTCGAGTCGATGGCTCAAATGACCTGGGAGCTATTGAAAAAATTGGGCGGTGTATTCGCCAAAAATGCTGATTTTTCATTCAAATATTCATGAAAAATAAAAATTCCACTAAAATCCAATAAAAACTGCTGTGTCTCATTCTACCAGTATAACAAGACATGTCGGCATTTATTTCGAGTCAAAGGCTCAAATGACCTGGGAGCTATTGAAAAAATCGGGCGGTGTATTCGCCAAAAATGGTGATTTTTCATTCAAATATTCATGAAAAATAGAAATTCCACTAAAATCCAATAAAAACTGCTGTGTCTCATTCTACCAGTATAACAATACATTTGCCCATTGATTTCGAGTCGATGGCTCAAATGACCTGGGAGCTATTGAAAAAATCGGGCGGTGTATTCGCCAAAAATGCTGATTTTTCATTCAAATATTCATAAAAAATAGAAATTCCACTAAAATCCAATAAAAACTGCTGTGTCTCATTCTACCAGTATAACAAGACATTTGGCCATTGATTTCGAGTCGATGGCTCAAATGACCTGGGAGCTATTGAAAAAATTGGGCGGTGTATTCGCCAAAAATGCTGATTTTTCATTCAAATATTCATGAAAAATAGAAATTCCACTAAAATCCAATAAAAACTGCTGTGTCTCATTCTACCAGTATAACAAGACATGTCGGCATTGATTTCGAGTCGATGGCTCAAATGACCTGGGAGCTATTGAAAAAATCGGGCGGTGTATTCGCCAAAAATGCTGATTTTTCATTCAAATATTCATAAAAAATAGAAATTCCACTAAAATCCAATAAAAACAGCTGTGTCTCATTCTACCAGTATAACAAGACATGTCGGCATTGATTTCGAGTCGATGGCTCAAATGACCTGGGAGCTATTGAAAAAATCAGGCGGTGTATTCGCCAAAAATGGTGATTTTTCATTCAAATATTCATGAAAAATAGAAATTCCGCTAAAATCCAATAAAAACTGCTGTGTCTCATTCTACCAGTATAACAAGACATTTGGCCATTGATTTCGAGTCGATGGCTCAAATGACCTGGGAGCTATTGAAAAAATTGGGCGGTGTATTCGCCAAAAATGCTGATTTTTCATTCAAATATTCATGAAAAATAAAAATTCCACTAAAATCCAATAAAAACTGCTGTGTCTCATTCTACCAGTATAACAAGACATGTCGGCATTTATTTCGAGTCAAAGGCTCAAATGACCTGGGAGCTATTGAAAAAATCGGGCGGTGTATTCGCCAAAAATGGTGATTTTTCATTCAAATATTCATGAAAAATAGAAATTCCACTAAAATCCAATAAAAACTGCTGTGTCTCATTCTACCAGTATAACAATACATTTGCCCATTGATTTCGAGTCGATGGCTCAAATGACCTGGGAGCTATTGAAAAAATCGGGCGGTGTATTCGCCAAAAATGCTGATTTTTCATTCAAATATTCATGAAAAATAGAAATTCCACTAAAATCCAATAAAAACTGCTGTGTCTCATTCTACCAGTATAACAAGACATTTGCCCATTGATTTCGAGTCGATGGCTCAAATGACCTGGGAGCTATTGAAAAAATTGGGCGGTGTATTCGCCAAAAATGCTGATTTTTCATTCAAATATTCATGAAAAATAAAAATTCCACTAAAATCCAATAAAAACTGCTGTGTCTCATTCTACCAGTATAACAAGACATGTCGGCATTTATTTCGAGTCAAAGGCTCAAATGACCTGGGAGCTATTGAAAAAATCGGGCGGTGTATTCGCCAAAAATGGTGACTTTTCATTCAAATATTCATGAAAAATAGAAATTCCACTAAAATCCAATAAAAACTGCTGTGTCTCATTCTACCAGTATAACAAGACATGTCGGCATTGATTTCGAGTCGATGGCTCAAATGACCTGGGAGCTATTGAAAAAATCGGGCGGTGTATTCGCCAAAAATGCTGATTTTTCATTCAAATATTCATAAAAAATAGAAATTCCACTAAAATCCAATAAAAACAGCTGTGTCTCATTCTACCAGTATAACAAGACATGTCGGCATTGATTTCGAGTCGATGGCTCAAATGACCTGGGAGCTATTGAAAAAATCGGGCGGTGTATTCGCCAAAAATGGTGAATTTTCATTCAAATATTCATAAAAAATAGAAATTCCACTAAAATCCAATAAAAACTGCTGTGTCTCATTCTACCAGTATAACAAGACATTTGCCCATTGATTTCGAGTCGATGGCTCAAATGACCTGGGAGCTATTGAAAAAATTGGGCGGTGTATTCGCCAAAAATGGTGATTTTTCATTCAAATATTCATGAAAAATAGAAATTCCACTAAAATCCAATAAAAACTGCTGTGTCTCATTCTACCAGTATAACAATACATTTGCCCATTGATTTCGAGTCGATGGCTCAAATGACCTGGGAGCTATTGAAAAAATCGGGCGGTGTATTCGCCAAAAATGCTGATTTTTCATTCAAATATTCATGAAAAATAGAAACTCCACTAAAATCCAATAAACACTGCTGTGTCTCATTCTACCAGTATAACAAGACATGTCGGCATTGATTTCGAGTCAATGGCTCAAATGACCTGGGAGCTATTGAAAAAATCGGGCGGTGTATTCGCCAAAAATGGTGATTTTTCATTCAAATATTCATAAAAAATAGAAATTCCACTAAAATCCAATAAAAACTGCTGTGTCTCATTCTACCAGTATAACAAGACATTTGCCCATTGATTTCGAGTCGATGGCTCAAATGACCTGGGAGCTATTGAAAAAATCGGGCGGTGTATTCGCCAAAAATGGTGATTTTTCATTCAAATATTCATAAAAAATAGAAATTCCACTAAAATCCAATAAAAACTGCTGTGTCTCATTCTACCAGTATAACAAGACATGTCGGCATTGATTTCGAGTCGATGGCTCAAATGACCTGGGAGCTATTGAAAAAATTGGGCGGTGTATTCGCCAAAAATGCTGATTTTTCATTCAAATATTCATAAAAAATAGAAATTCCACTAAAATCCAATAAAAACTGCTGTGTCTCATTCTACCAGTATAACAAGACATTTGGCCATTGATTTCGAGTCGATGGCTCAAATGACCTGGGAGCTATTGAAAAAATTGGGCGGTGTATTCGCCAAAAATGCTGATTTTTCATTCAAATATTCATGAAAAATAGAAATTCCACTAAAATCCAATAAAAACTGCTGTGTCTCATTCTACCAGTATAACAAGACATGTCGGCATTGATTTCGAGTCGATGGCTCAAATGACCTGGGAGCTATTGAAAAAATCGGGCGGTGTATTCGCCAAAAATGCTGATTTTTCATTCAAATATTCATAAAAAATAGAAATTCCACTAAAATCCAATAAAAACAGCTGTGTCTCATTCTACCAGTATAACAAGACATGTCGGCATTGATTTCGAGTCGATGGCTCAAATGACCTGGGAGCTATTGAAAAAATCGGGCGGTGTATTCGCCAAAAATGGTGATTTTTCATTCAAATATTCATGAAAAATAGAAATTCCGCTAAAATCCAATAAAAACTGCTGTGTCTCATTCTACCAGTATAACAAGACATTTGGCCATTGATTTCGAGTCGATGGCTCAAATGACCTGGGAGCTATTGAAAAAATTGGGCGGTGTATTCGCCAAAAATGCTGATTTTTCATTCAAATATTCATGAAAAATAAAAATTCCACTAAAATCCAATAAAAACTGCTGTGTCTCATTCTACCAGTATAACAAGACATGTCGGCATTTATTTCGAGTCAAAGGCTCAAATGACCTGGGAGCTATTGAAAAAATCGGGCGGTGTATTCGCCAAAAATGGTGATTTTTCATTCAAATATTCATGAAAAATAGAAATTCCACTAAAATCCAATAAAAACTGCTGTGTCTCATTCTACGAGTATAACAAGACATGTCGGCATTGATTTCGAGTCGATGGCTCAAATGACCTGGGAGCTATTGAAAAAATCGGGCGGTGTATTCGCCAAAAATGCTGATTTTTCATTCAAATATTCATAAAAAATAGAAATTCCACTAAAATCCAATAAAAACAGCTGTGTCTCATTCTACCAGTATAACAAGACATGTCGGCATTGATTTCGAGTCGATGGCTCAAATGACCTGGGAGCTATTGAAAAAATCGGGCGGTGTATTCGCCAAAAATGGTGATTTTTCATTAAAATATTCATGAAAAATAGAAATTCCGCTAAAATCCAATAAAAACTGCTGTGTCTCATTCTACCAGTATAACAAGACATTTGGCCATTGATTTCGAGTCGATGGCTCAAATGACCTGGGAGCTATTGAAAAAATCGGGCGGTGTATTCGCCAAAAATGGTGATTTTTCATTCAAATATTCATGAAAAATAGAAATTCCGCTAAAATCCAATAAAAACTGCTGTGTCTCATTCTACCAGTATAACAAGACATTTGGCCATTGATTTCGAGTCGATGGCTCAAATGACCTGGGAGCTATTGAAAAAATTGGGCGGTGTATTCGCCAAAAATGCTGATTTTTCATTCAAATATTCATGAAAAATAAAAATTCCACTAAAATCCAATAAAAACTGTTGTGTCTCATTCTACCAGTATAACAAGACATGTCGGCATTTATTTCGAGCCAAAGGCTCAAATGACCTGGGAGCTATTGAAAAAATCGGGCGGTGTATTCGCCAAAAATGGTGATTTTTCATTCAAATATTCATGAAAAATAGAAATTCCACTAAAATCCAATAAAAACTGCTGTGTCTCATTCTACCAGTATAACAAGACATGTCGGCATTGATTTCGAGTCGATGGCTCAAATGACCTGGGAGCTATTGAAAAAATCGGGCGGTGTATTCGCCAAAAATGCTGATTTTTCATTCAAATATTCATAAAAAATAGAAATTCCACTAAAATCCAATAAAAACAGCTGTGTCTCATTCTACCAGTATAACAAGACATGTCGGCATTGATTTCGAGTCGATGGCTCAAATGACCTGGGAGCTATTGAAAAAATCGGGCGGTGTATTCGCCAAAAATGGTGATTTTTCATTCAAATATTCATGAAAAATAGAAATTCCGCTAAAATCCAATAAAAACTGCTGTGTCTCATTCTACCAGTAGAACAAGACATTTGGCCATTGATTTCGAGTCGATGGCTCAAATGACCTGGGAGCTATTGAAAAAATCGGGCGGTGTATTCGCCAAAAATGGTGATTTTTCATTCAAATATTCATAAAAAATAGAAATTCCACTAAAATCCAATAAAAACTGCTGTGTCTCATTCTACCAGTATAACAAGACATTTGCCCATTGATTTCGAGTCGATGGCTCAAATGACCTGGGAGCTATTGAAAAAATCGGGCGGTGTATTCGCCAAAAATGGTGATTTTTCATTCAAATATTCATAAAAAATAGAAATTCCACTAAAATCCAATAAAAACTGCTGTGTCTCATTCTACCAGTATAACAAGACATGTCGGCATTGATTTCGAGTCGATGGCTCAAATGACCTGGGAGCTATTGAAAAAATTGGGCGGTGTATTCGCCAAAAATGCTGATTTTTCATTCAAATATTCATAAAAAATAGAAATTCCACTAAAATCCAATAAAAACTGCTGTGTCTCATTCTACCAGTATAACAAGACATTTGGCCATTGATTTTGAGTCGATGGCTCAAATGACCTGGGAGCTATTGAAAAAATTGGGCGGTGTATTCGCCAAAAATGCTGATTTTTCATTCAAATATTCATGAAAAATAGAAATTCCACTAAAATCCAATAAAAACTGCTGTGTCTCATTCTACCAGTATAACAAGACATGTCGGCATTGATTTCGAGTCGATGGCTCAAATGACCTGGGAGCTATTGAAAAAATCGGGCGGTGTATTCGCCAAAAATGCTGATTTTTCATTCAAATATTCATAAAAAATAGAAATTCCACTAAAATCCAATAAAAACAGCTGTGTCTCATTCTACCAGTATAACAAGACATGTCGGCATTGATTTCGAGTCGATGGCTCAAATGACCTGGGAGCTATTGAAAAAATCGGGCGGTGTATTCGCCAAAAATGGTGATTTTTCATTCAAATATTCATGAAAAATAGAAATTCCGCTAAAATCCAATAAAAACTGCTGTGTCTCATTCTACCAGTATAACAAGACATGTCGGCATTTATTTCGAGTCAAAGGCTCAAATGACCTGGGAGCTATTGAAAAAATTGGGCGGTGTATTCGCCAAAAATGGTGATTTTTCATTCAAATATTCATGAAAAATAGAAATTCCACTAAAATCCAATAAAAACTGCTGTGTCTCATTCTACCAGTATAACAAGACATGTCGGCATTGATTTCGAGTCGATGGCTCAAATGACCTGGGAGCTATTGAAAAAATCGGGCGGTGTATTCGCCAAAAATGCTGATTTTTCATTCAAATATTCATAAAAAATAGAAATTCCACTAAAATCCAATAAAAACAGCTGTGTCTCATTCTACCAGTATAACAAGACATGTCGGCATTGATTTCGAGTCGATGGCTCAAATGACCTGGGAGCTATTGAAAAAATCGGGCGGTGTATTCGCCAAAAATGGTGATTTTTCATTAAAATATTCATGAAAAATAGAAATTCCGCTAAAATCCAATAAAAACTGCTGTGTCTCATTCTACCAGTATAACAAGACATTTGGCCATTGATTTCGAGTCGATGGCTCAAATGACCTGGGAGCTATTGAAAAAATCGGGCGGTGTATTCGCCAAAAATGGTGATTTTTCATTCAAATATTCATAAAAAATAGAAATTCCACTAAAATCCAATAAAAACTGCTGTGTCTCATTCTACCAGTATAACAAGACATTTGCCCATTGATTTCGAGTCGATGGCTCAAATGACCTGGGAGCTATTGAAAAAATCGGGCGGTGTATTCGCCAAAAATGGTGATTTTTCATTCAAATATTCATAAAAAATAGAAATTCCACTAAAATCCAATAAAAACTGCTGTGTCTCGTTCTACCAGTATAACAAGACATTTGCCCATTGATTTCGAGTCGATGGCTCAAATGACCTGGGAGCTATTGAAAAAATCGGGCGGTGTATTCGCCAAAAATGGTGATTTTTCATTCAAATATTCATAAAAAATAGAAATTCCACTAAAATCCAATAAAAACTGCTGTGTCTCATTCTACCAGTATAACAAGACATTTGCCCATTGATTTCGAGTCGATGGCTCAAATGACCTGGGAGCTATTGAAAAAATCGGGCGGTGTATTCGCCAAAAATGGTGATTTTTCATTCAAATATTCATAAAAAATAGAAATTCCACTAAAATCCAATAAAAACTGCTGTGTCTCATTCTACCAGTATAACAAGACATGTCGGCATTGATTTCGAGTCGATGGCTCAAATGACATGGGAGCTATTGAAAAAATCGGGCGGTGTATTCGCCAAAAATGGTGATTTTTCATTCAAATATTCATAAAAAATAGAAATTCCACTAAAATCCAATAAAAACTGCTGTGTCTCATTCTACCAGTATAACAAGACATTTGCCCATTGATTTCGAGTCGATGGCTCAAATGACCTGGGAGCTATTGAAAAAATCGGGCGGTGTATTCGCCAAAAATGGTGATTTTTCATTCAAATATTCATAAAAAATAGAAATTCCACTAAAATCCAATAAAAACTGCTGTGTCTCATTCTACCAGTATAACAAGACATGTCGGCATTGATTTCGAGTCGATGGCTCAAATGACCTGGGAGCTATTGAAAAAATTGGGCGGTGTATTCGCCAAAAATGCTGATTTTTCATTCAAATATTCATAAAAAATAGAAATTTCACTAAAATCCAATAAAAACTGCTGTGTCTCATTCTACCAGTATAACAAGACATTTGGCCATTGATTTCGAGTCGATGGCTCAAATGACCTGGGAGCTATTGAAAAAATTGGGCGGTGTATTCGCCAAAAATGCTGATTTTTCATTCAAATATTCATAAAAAATAGAAATTCCACTAAAATCCAATAAAAACTGCTGTGTCTCATTCTACCAGTATAACAAGACATTTGGCCATTGATTTCGAGTCGATGGCTCAAATGACCTGGGAGCTATTGAAAAAATTGGGCGGTGTATTCGCCAAAAATGCTGATTTTTCATTCAAATATTCATGAAAAATAGAAATTCCACTAAAATCCAATAAAAACTGCTGTGTCTCATTCTACCAGTATAACAAGACATGTCGGCATTGATTTCGAGTCGATGGCTCAAATGACCTGGGAGCTATTGAAAAAATCGGGCGGTGTATTCGCCAAAAATGCTGATTTTTCATTCAAATATTCATAAAAAATAGAAATTCCACTAAAATCCAATAAAAACAGCTGTGTCTCATTCTACCAGTATAACAAGACATGTCGGCATTGATTTCGAGTCGATGGCTCAAATGACCTGGGAGCTATTGAAAAAATCGGGCGGTGTATTCGCCAAAAATGCTGATTTTTCATTCAAATATTCATAAAAAATAGAAATTCCACTAAAATCCAATAAAAACAGCTGTGTCTCATTCTACCAGTATAACAAGACATGTCGGCATTGATTTCGAGTCGATGGCTCAAATGACCTGGGAGCTATTGAAAAAATCGGGCGGTGTATTCGCCAAAAATGGTGATTTTTCATTAAAATATTCATGAAAAATAGAAATTCCGCTAAAATCCAATAAAAACTGCTGTGTCTCATTCTACCAGTATAACAAGACATTTGGCCATTGATTTCGAGTCGATGGCTCAAATGACCTGGGAGCTATTGAAAAAATCGGGCGGTGTATTCGCCAAAAATGGTGATTTTTCATTCAAATATTCATAAAAAATAGAAATTCCACTAAAATCCAATAAAAACTGCTGTGTCTCATTCTACCAGTATAACAAGACATTTGCCCATTGATTTCGAGTCGATGGCTCAAATGACCTGGGAGCTATTGAAAAAATCGGGCGGTGTATTCACCAAAAATGGTGATTTTTCATTCAAATATTCATAAAAAATAGAAATTCCACTAAAATCCAATAAAAACTGCTGTGTCTCATTCTACCAGTATAACAAGACATGTCGGCATTGATTTCGAGTCGATGGCTCAAATGACCTGGGAGCTATTGAAAAAATTGGGCGGTGTATTCGCCAAAAATGCTGATTTTTCATTCAAATATTCATAAAAAATAGAAATTCCACTAAAATCCAATAAAAACTGCTGTGTCTCATTCTACCAGTATAACAAGACATGTCGGCATTGATTTCGAGTCGATGGCTCAAATGACATGGGAGCTATTGAAAAAATCGGGCGGTGTATTCGCCAAAAATGGTGATTTTTCATTCAAATATTCATAAAAAATAGAAATTCCACTAAAATCCAATAAAAACTGCTGTGTCTCATTCTACCAGTATAACAAGACATTTGCCCATTGATTTCGAGTCGATGGCTCAAATGACCTGGGAGCTATTGAAAAAATCGGGCGGTGTATTCGCCAAAAATGGTGATTTTTCATTCAAATATTCATAAAAAATAGAAATTCCACTAAAATCCAATAAAAACTGCTGTGTCTCATTCTACCAGTATAACAAGACATGTCGGCATTGATTTCGAGTCGATGGCTCAAATGACCTGGGAGCTATTGAAAAAATTGGGCGGTGTATTCGCCAAAAATGCTGATTTTTCATTCAAATATTCATAAAAAATAGAAATTCCACTAAAATCCAATAAAAACTGCTGTGTCTCATTCTACCAGTATAACAAGACATTTGGCCATTGATTTCGAGTCGATGGCTCAAATGACCTGGGAGCTATTGAAAAAATTGGGCGGTGTATTCGCCAAAAATGCTGATTTTTCATTCAAATATTCATGAAAAATAGAAATTCCACTAAAATCCAATAAAAACTGCTGTGTCTCATTCTACCAGTATAACAAGACATGTCGGCATTGATTTCGAGTCGATGGCTCAAATGACCTGGGAGCTATTGAAAAAATCGGGCGGTGTATTCGCCAAAAATGGTGATTTTTCATTCAAATATTCATAAAAAATAGAAATTCCACTAAAATCCAATAAAAACAGCTGTGTCTCATTCTACCAGTATAACAAGACATGTCGGCATTGATTTCGAGTCGATGGCTCAAATGACCTGGGAGCTATTGAAAAAATCGGGCGGTGTATTCGCCAAAAATGGTGATTTTTCATTCAAATATTCATGAAAAATAGAAATTCCGCTAAAATCCAATAAAAACTGCTGTGTCTCATTCTACCAGTATAACAAGACATTTGGCCATTGATTTCGAGTCGATGGCTCAAATGACCTGGGAGCTATTGAAAAAATTGGGCGGTGTATTCGCCAAAAATGCTGATTTTTCATTCAAATATTCATGAAAAATAAAAATTCCACTAAAATCCAATAAAAACTGCTGTGTCTCATTCTACCAGTATAACAAGACATGTCGGCATTTATTTCGAGTCAAAGGCTCAAATGACCTGGGAGCTATTGAAAAAATCGGGCGGTGTATTCGCCAAAAATGCTGATTTTTCATTCAAATATTCATGAAAAATAGAAATTCCACTAAAATCCAATAAAAACTGCTGTGTCTCATTCTACCAGTATAACAAGACATGTCGGCATTGATTTCGAGTCGATGGCTCAAATGACCTGGGAGCTATTGAAAAAATCGGGCGGTGTATTCGCCAAAAATGGTGATTTTTCATTCAAATATTCATAAAAAATAGAAATTCCACTAAAATCCAATAAAAACTGCTGTGTCTCATTCTACCAGTATAACAAGACATGTCGGCATTGATTTCGAGTCGATGGCTCAAATGACCTGGGAGCTATTGAAAAAATTGGGCGGTGTATTCGCCAAAAATGCTGATTTTTCATTCAAATATTCATAAAAAATAGAAATTCCACTAAAATCCAATAAAAACAGCTGTGTCTCATTCTACCAGTATAACAAGACATGTCGGCATTGATTTCGAGTCGATGGCTCAAATGACCTGGGAGCTATTGAAAAAATCGGGCGGTGTATTCGCCAAAAATGGTGATTTTTCATTAAAATATTCATGAAAAATAGAAATTCCGCTAAAATCCAATAAAAACTGCTGTGTCTCATTCTACCAGTATAACAAGACATTTGGCCATTGATTTCGAGTCGATGGCTCAAATGACCTGGGAGCTATTGAAAAAATCGGGCGGTGTATTCGCCAAAAATGGTGATTTTTCATTCAAATATTCATAAAAAATAGAAATTCCACTAAAATCCAATAAAAACTGCTGTGTCTCATTCTACCAGTATAACAAGACATTTGCCCATTGATTTCGAGTCGATGGCTCAAATGACCTGGGAGCTATTGAAAAAATCGGGCGGTGTATTCACCAAAAATGGTGATTTTTCATTCAAATATTCATAAAAAATAGAAATTCCACTAAAATCCAATAAAAACTGCTGTGTCTCATTCTACCAGTATAACAAGACATGTCGGCATTGATTTCGAGTCGATGGCTCAAATGACCTGGGAGCTATTGAAAAAATTGGGCGGTGTATTCGCCAAAAATGCTGATTTTTCATTCAAATATTCATAAAAAATAGAAATTCCACTAAAATCCAATAAAAACTGCTGTGTCTCATTCTACCAGTATAACAAGACATGTCGGCATTGATTTCGAGTCGATGGCTCAAATGACATGGGAGCTATTGAAAAAATCGGGCGGTGTATTCGCCAAAAATGGTGATTTTTCATTCAAATATTCATAAAAAATAGAAATTCCACTAAAATCCAATAAAAACTGCTGTGTCTCATTCTACCAGTATAACAAGACATTTGCCCATTGATTTCGAGTCGATGGCTCAAATGACCTGGGAGCTATTGAAAAAATCGGGCGGTGTATTCGCCAAAAATGGTGATTTTTCATTCAAATATTCATAAAAAATAGAAATTCCACTAAAATCCAATAAAAACTGCTGTGTCTCATTCTACCAGTATAACAAGACATGTCGGCATTGATTTCGAGTCGATGGCTCAAATGACCTGGGAGCTATTGAAAAAATTGGGCGGTGTATTCGCCAAAAATGCTGATTTTTCATTCAAATATTCATAAAAAATAGAAATTCCACTAAAATCCAATAAAAACTGCTGTGTCTCATTCTACCAGTATAACAAGACATTTGGCCATTGATTTCGAGTCGATGGCTCAAATGACCTGGGAGCTATTGAAAAAATTGGGCGGTGTATTCGCCAAAAATGCTGATTTTTCATTCAAATATTCATGAAAAATAGAAATTCCACTAAAATCCAATAAAAACTGCTGTGTCTCATTCTACCAGTATAACAAGACATGTCGGCATTGATTTCGAGTCGATGGCTCAAATGACCTGGGAGCTATTGAAAAAATCGGGCGGTGTATTCGCCAAAAATGGTGATTTTTCATTCAAATATTCATAAAAAATAGAAATTCCACTAAAATCCAATAAAAACAGCTGTGTCTCATTCTACCAGTATAACAAGACATGTCGGCATTGATTTCGAGTCGATGGCTCAAATGACCTGGGAGCTATTGAAAAAATCGGGCGGTGTATTCGCCAAAAATGGTGATTTTTCATTCAAATATTCATGAAAAATAGAAATTCCGCTAAAATCCAATAAAAACTGCTGTGTCTCATTCTACCAGTATAACAAGACATTTGGCCATTGATTTCGAGTCGATGGCTCAAATGACCTGGGAGCTATTGAAAAAATTGGGCGGTGTATTCGCCAAAAATGCTGATTTTTCATTCAAATATTCATGAAAAATAAAAATTCCACTAAAATCCAATAAAAACTGCTGTGTCTCATTCTACCAGTATAACAAGACATGTCGGCATTTATTTCGAGTCAAAGGCTCAAATGACCTGGGAGCTATTGAAAAAATCGGGCGGTGTATTCGCCAAAAATGCTGATTTTTCATTCAAATATTCATGAAAAATAGAAATTCCACTAAAATCCAATAAAAACTGCTGTGTCTCATTCTACCAGTATAACAAGACATGTCGGCATTGATTTCGAGTCGATGGCTCAAATGACCTGGGAGCTATTGAAAAAATCGGGCGGTGTATTCGCCAAAAATGGTGATTTTTCATTCAAATATTCATAAAAAATAGAAATTCCACTAAAATCCAATAAAAACTGCTGTGTCTCATTCTACCAGTATAACAAGACATGTCGGCATTGATTTCGAGTCGATGGCTCAAATGACCTGGGAGCTATTGAAAAAATTGGGCGGTGTATTCGCCAAAAATGCTGATTTTTCATTCAAATATTCATAAAAAATAGAAATTCCACTAAAATCCAATAAAAACTGCTGTGTCTCATTCTACCAGTATAACAATACATTTGCCCATTGATTTCGAGTCGATGGCTCAAATGACCTGGGAGCTATTTAAAAAATCGGGCGGTGTATTCGCCAAAAATGCTGATTTTTCATTCAAATATTCATGAAAAATAAAAATTCCACTAAAATCCAATAAAAACTGCTGTGTCTCATTCTACCAGTATAGCAAGACATGTCGGCATTGATTTCGAGTCGATGGCTCAAATGACCTGGGAGCTATTGAAAAAATCGGGCGGTGTATTCGCCAAAAATGGTGATTTTTCATTCAAATATTCATGAAAAATAGAAATTTCACTAAAATCCAATAAAAACTGCTGTGTCTCATTCTACCAGTATAACAAGACATGTCGGCATTGATTTCGAGTCGATGGCTCAAATGACCTGGGAGCTATTGAAAAAATCGGGCGGTGTATTCGCCAAAAATGCTGATTTTTCATTCAAATATTCATGAAAAATAGAAACTCCACTAAAATCCAATAAACACTGCTGTGTCTCATTCTACCAGTATAACAAGACATGTCGGCATTGATTTCGAGTCGATGGCTCAAATGACCTGGGAGCTATTGAAAAAATTGGGCGGTGTATTCGCCAAAAATGGTGATTTTTCATTCAAATATTCATAAAAAATAGAAATTCCACTAAAATCCAATAAAAACTGCTGTGTCTCATTCTACCAGTATAACAAGACATGTCGGCATTGATTTCGAGTCGATGGCTCAAATGACCTGGGAGCTATTGAAAAAATCGGGCGGTGTATTCGCCAAAAATGCTGATTTTTCATTCAAATATTCATAAAAAATAGAAATTCCACTAAAATCCAATAAAAACAGCTGTGTCTCATTCTACCAGTATAACAAGACATGTCGGCATTGATTTCGAGTCGATGGCTCAAATGACCTGGGAGCTATTGAAAAAATCGGGCGGTGTATTCGCCAAAAATGGTGATTTTTCATTCAAATATTCATGAAAAATAGAAATTCCGCTAAAATCCAATAAAAACTGCTGTGTCTCATTCTACCAGTATAACAAGACATTTGCCCATTGATTTCGAGTCGATGGCTCAAATGACCTGGGAGCTATTGGAAAAATCGGGCGGTGTATTCGCCAAAAATGCTGATTTTTCATTCAAATATTCATGAAAAATAAAAATTCCACTAAAATCCAATAAAAACTGCTGTGTCTCATTCTACCAGTATAACAAGACATGTCGGCATTTATTTCGAGTCAAAGGCTCAAATGACCTGGGAGCTATTGAAAAAATCGGGCGGTGTATTCGCCAAAAATGGTGATTTTTCATTCAAATATTCATGAAAAATAGAAATTCCACTAAAATCCAATAAAAACTGCTGTGTCTCATTCTACCAGTATAACAATACATTTGCCCATTGATTTCGAGTCGATGGCTCAAATGACCTGGGAGCTATTTAAAAAATCGGGCGGTGTATTCGCCAAAAATGCTGATTTTTCATTCAAATATTCATGAAAAATAAAAATTCCACTAAAATCCAATAAAAACTGCTGTGTCTCATTCTACCAGTATAGCAAGACATGTCGGCATTGATTTCGAGTCGATGGCTCAAATGACCTGGGAGCTATTGAAAAAATCGGGCGGTGTATTCGCCAAAAATGGTGATTTTTCATTCAAATATTCATGAAAAATAGAAATTTCACTAAAATCCAATAAAAACTGCTGTGTCTCATTCTACCAGTATAACAAGACATGTCGGCATTGATTTCGAGTCGATGGCTCAAATGACCTGGGAGCTATTGAAAAAATCGGGCGGTGTATTCGCCAAAAATGCTGATTTTTCATTCAAATATTCATGAAAAATAGAAACTCCACTAAAATCCAATAAAAACTGCTGTGTCTCATTCTACCAGTATAACAAGACATGTCGGCATTGATTTCGAGTCGATGGCTCAAATGACCTGGGAGCTATTGAAAAAATTGGGCGGTGTATTCGCCAAAAATGGTGATTTTTCATTCAAATATTCATAAAAAATAGAAATTCCACTAAAATCCAATAAAAACTGCTGTGTCTCATTCTACCAGTATAACAAGACATTTGCCCATTGATTTCGAGTCGATGGCTCAAATGACCTGGGAGCTATTGAAAAAATCGGGCGGTGTATTCGCCAAAAATGGTGATTTTTCATTCAAATATTCATAAAAAATAGAAATTCCACTAAAATCCAATAAAAACTGCTGTGTCTCGTTCTACCAGTATAACAAGACATTTGCCCATTGATTTCGAGTCGATGGCTCAAATGACCTGGGAGCTATTGAAAAAATCGGGCGGTGTATTCGCCAAAAATGGTGATTTTTCATTCAAATATTCATAAAAAATAGAAATTCCACTAAAATCCAATAAAAACTGCTGTGTCTCATTCTACCAGTATAACAAGACATTTGCCCATTGATTTCGAGTCGATGGCTCAAATGACCTGGGAGCTATTGAAAAAATCGGGCGGTGTATTCGCCAAAAATGGTGATTTTTCATTCAAATATTCATAAAAAATAGAAATTCCACTAAAATCCAATAAAAACTGCTGTGTCTCATTCTACCAGTATAACAAGACATGTCGGCATTGATTTCGAGTCGATGGCTCAAATGACATGGGAGCTATTGAAAAAATCGGGCGGTGTATTCGCCAAAAATGGTGATTTTTCATTCAAATATTCATAAAAAATAGAAATTCCACTAAAATCCAATAAAAACTGCTGTGTCTCATTCTACCAGTATAACAAGACATTTGCCCATTGATTTCGAGTCGATGGCTCAAATGACCTGGGAGCTATTGAAAAAATCGGGCGGTGTATTCGCCAAAAATGGTGATTTTTCATTCAAATATTCATAAAAAATAGAAATTCCACTAAAATCCAATAAAAACTGCTGTGTCTCATTCTACCAGTATAACAAGACATGTCGGCATTGATTTCGAGTCGATGGCTCAAATGACCTGGGAGCTATTGAAAAAATTGGGCGGTGTATTCGCCAAAAATGCTGATTTTTCATTCAAATATTCATAAAAAATAGAAATTTCACTAAAATCCAATAAAAACTGCTGTGTCTCATTCTACCAGTATAACAAGACATTTGGCCATTGATTTCGAGTCGATGGCTCAAATGACCTGGGAGCTATTGAAAAAATTGGGCGGTGTATTCGCCAAAAATGCTGATTTTTCATTCAAATATTCATAAAAAATAGAAATTCCACTAAAATCCAATAAAAACTGCTGTGTCTCATTCTACCAGTATAACAAGACATTTGGCCATTGATTTCGAGTCGATGGCTCAAATGACCTGGGAGCTATTGAAAAAATTGGGCGGTGTATTCGCCAAAAATGCTGATTTTTCATTCAAATATTCATGAAAAATAGAAATTCCACTAAAATCCAATAAAAACTGCTGTGTCTCATTCTACCAGTATAACAAGACATGTCGGCATTGATTTCGAGTCGATGGCTCAAATGACCTGGGAGCTATTGAAAAAATCGGGCGGTGTATTCGCCAAAAATGCTGATTTTTCATTCAAATATTCATAAAAAATAGAAATTCCACTAAAATCCAATAAAAACAGCTGTGTCTCATTCTACCAGTATAACAAGACATGTCGGCATTGATTTCGAGTCGATGGCTCAAATGACCTGGGAGCTATTGAAAAAATCGGGCGGTGTATTCGCCAAAAATGCTGATTTTTCATTCAAATATTCATAAAAAATAGAAATTCCACTAAAATCCAATAAAAACAGCTGTGTCTCATTCTACCAGTATAACAAGACATGTCGGCATTGATTTCGAGTCGATGGCTCAAATGACCTGGGAGCTATTGAAAAAATCGGGCGGTGTATTCGCCAAAAATGGTGATTTTTCATTCAAATATTCATGAAAAATAGAAATTCCGCTAAAATCCAATAAAAACTGCTGTGTCTCATTCTACCAGTATAACAAGACATTTGGCCATTGATTTCGAGTCGATGGCTCAAATGACCTGGGAGCTATTGAAAAAATTGGGCGGTGTATTCGCCAAAAATGCTGATTTTTCATTCAAATATTCATGAAAAATAGAAATTCCACTAAAATCCAATAAAAACTGCTGTGTCTCATTCTACCAGTATAACAAGACATGTCGGCATTGATTTCGAGTCGATGGCTCAAATGACCTGGGAGCTATTGAAAAAATCGGGCGGTGTATTCGCCAAAAATGGTGATTTTTCATTCAAATATTCATAAAAAATAGAAATTCCACTAAAATCCAATAAAAACAGCTGTGTCTCATTCTACCAGTATAACAAGACATGTCGGCATTGATTTCGAGTCGATGGCTCAAATGACCTGGGAGCTATTGAAAAAATCGGGCGGTGTATTCGCCAAAAATGCTGATTTTTCATTCAAATATTCATAAAAAATAGAAATTCCACTAAAATCCAATAAAAACAGCTGTGTCTCATTCTACCAGTATAACAAGACATGTCGGCATTGATTTCGAGTCGATGGCTCAAATGACCTGGGAGCTATTGAAAAAATCGGGCGGTGTATTCGCCAAAAATGGTGATTTTTCATTCAAATATTCATGAAAAATAGAAATTCCGCTAAAATCCAATAAAAACTGCTGTGTCTCATTCTACCAGTATAACAAGACATTTGGCCATTGATTTCGAGTCGATGGCTCAAATGACCTGGGAGCTATTGAAAAAATTGGGCGGTGTATTCGCCAAAAATGCTGATTTTTCATTCAAATATTCATGAAAAATAGAAATTCCACTAAAATCCAATAAAAACTGCTGTGTCTCATTCTACCAGTATAACAAGACATGTCGGCATTGATTTCGAGTCGATGGCTCAAATGACCTGGGAGCTATTGAAAAAATCGGGCGGTGTATTCGCCAAAAATGGTGATTTTTCATTCAAATATTCATAAAAAATAGAAATTCCACTAAAATCCAATAAAAACAGCTGTGTCTCATTCTACCAGTATAACAAGACATGTCGGCATTGATTTCGAGTCGATGGCTCAAATGACCTGGGAGCTATTGAAAAAATCGGGCGGTGTATTCGCCAAAAATGGTGATTTTTCATTCAAATATTCATGAAAAATAGAAATTCCGCTAAAATCCAATAAAAACTGCTGTGTCTCATTCTACCAGTATAACAAGACATTTGGCCATTGATTTCGAGTCGATGGCTCAAATGACCTGGGAGCTATTGAAAAAATTGGGCGGTGTATTCGCCAAAAATGCTGATTTTTCATTCAAATATTCATGAAAAATAAAAATTCCACTAAAATCCAATAAAAACTGCTGTGTCTCATTCTACCAGTATAACAAGACATGTCGGCATTTATTTCGAGTCAAAGGCTCAAATGACCTGGGAGCTATTGAAAAAATCGGGCGGTGTATTCGCCAAAAATGCTGATTTTTCATTCAAATATTCATGAAAAATAGAAATTCCACTAAAATCCAATAAAAACTGCTGTGTCTCATTCTACCAGTATAACAAGACATGTCGGCATTGATTTCGAGTCGATGGCTCAAATGACCTGGGAGCTATTGAAAAAATCGGGCGGTGTATTCGCCAAAAATGGTGATTTTTCATTCAAATATTCATAAAAAATAGAAATTCCACTAAAATCCAATAAAAACTGCTGTGTCTCATTCTACCAGTATAACAAGACATGTCGGCATTGATTTCGAGTCGATGGCTCAAATGACCTGGGAGCTATTGAAAAAATTGGGCGGTGTATTCGCCAAAAATGCTGATTTTTCATTCAAATATTCATAAAAAATAGAAATTCCACTAAAATCCAATAAAAACTGCTGTGTCTCATTCTACCAGTATAACAAGACATGTCGGCATTGATTTCGAGTCGATGGCTCAAATGACCTGGGAGCTATTGAAAAAATCGGGCGGTGTATTCGCCAAAAATGCTGATTTTTCATTCAAATATTCATAAAAAATAGAAATTCCACTAAAATCCAATAAAAACAGCTGTGTCTCATTCTACCAGTATAACAAGACATGTCGGCATTGATTTCGAGTCGATGGCTCAAATGACCTGGGAGCTATTGAAAAAATCGGGCGGTGTATTCGCCAAAAATGGTGATTTTTCATTCAAATATTCATGAAAAATAGAAATTCCGCTAAAATCCAATAAAAACTGCTGTGTCTCATTCTACCAGTATAACAAGACATTTGCCCATTGATTTCGAGTCGATGGCTCAAATGACCTGGGAGCTATTGAAAAAATCGGGCGGTGTATTCGCCAAAAATGCTGATTTTTCATTCAAATATTCATGAAAAATAAAAATTCCACTAAAATCCAATAAAAACTGCTGTGTCTCATTCTACCAGTATAACAAGACATGTCGGCATTTATTTCGAGTCAAAGGCTCAAATGACCTGGGAGCTATTGAAAAAATCGGGCGGTGTATTCGCCAAAAATGGTGATTTTTCATTCAAATATGCATGAAAAATAGAAATTCCACTAAAATCCAATAAAAACTGCTGTGTCTCATTCTACCAGTATAACAATACATTTGCCCATTGATTTCGAGTCGATGGCTCAAATGACCTGGGAGCTATTTAAAAAATCGGGCGGTGTATTCGCCAAAAATGCTGATTTTTCATTCAAATATTCATGAAAAATAAAAATTCCACTAAAATCCAATAAAAACTGCTGTGTCTCATTCTACCAGTATAGCAAGACATGTCGGCATTGATTTCGAGTCGATGGCTCAAATGACCTGGGAGCTATTGAAAAAATCGGGCGGTGTATTCGCCAAAAATGGTGATTTTTCATTCAAATATTCATGAAAAATAGAAATTTCACTAAAATCCAATAAAAACTGCTGTGTCTCATTCTACCAGTATAACAAGACATGTCGGCATTGATTTCGAGTCGATGGCTCAAATGACCTGGGAGCTATTGAAAAAATCGGGCGGTGTATTCGCCAAAAATGCTGATTTTTCATTCAAATATTCATGAAAAATAGAAACTCCACTAAAATCCAATAAACACTGCTGTGTCTCATTCTACCAGTATAACAAGACATGTCGGCATTGATTTCGAGTCGATGGCTCAAATGACCTGGGAGCTATTGAAAAAATTGGGCGGTGTATTCGCCAAAAATGGTGATTTTTCATTCAAATATTCATAAAAAATAGAAATTCCACTAAAATCCAATAAAAACTGCTGTGTCTCATTCTACCAGTATAACAAGACATGTCGGCATTGATTTCGAGTCGATGGCTCAAATGACCTGGGAGCTATTGAAAAAATCGGGCGGTGTATTCGCCAAAAATGCTGATTTTTCATTCAAATATTCATAAAAAATAGAAATTCCACTAAAATCCAATAAAAACAGCTGTGTCTCATTCTACCAGTATAACAAGACATGTCGGCATTGATTTCGAGTCGATGGCTCAAATGACCTGGGAGCTATTGAAAAAATCGGGCGGTGTATTCGCCAAAAATGGTGATTTTTCATTCAAATATTCATGAAAAATAGAAATTCCGCTAAAATCCAATAAAAACTGCTGTGTCTCATTCTACCAGTATAACAAGACATTTGCCCATTGATTTCGAGTCGATGGCTCAAATGACCTGGGAGCTATTGGAAAAATCGGGCGGTGTATTCGCCAAAAATGCTGATTTTTCATTCAAATATTCATGAAAAATAAAAATTCCACTAAAATCCAATAAAAACTGCTGTGTCTCATTCTACCAGTATAACAAGACATGTCGGCATTTATTTCGAGTCAAAGGCTCAAATGACCTGGGAGCTATTGAAAAAATCGGGCGGTGTATTCGCCAAAAATGGTGATTTTTCATTCAAATATTCATGAAAAATAGAAATTCCACTAAAATCCAATAAAAACTGCTGTGTCTCATTCTACCAGTATAACAATACATTTGCCCATTGATTTCGAGTCGATGGCTCAAATGACCTGGGAGCTATTTAAAAAATCGGGCGGTGTATTCGCCAAAAATGCTGATTTTTCATTCAAATATTCATGAAAAATAAAAATTCCACTAAAATCCAATAAAAACTGCTGTGTCTCATTCTACCAGTATAGCAAGACATGTCGGCATTGATTTCGAGTCGATGGCTCAAATGACCTGGGAGCTATTGAAAAAATCGGGCGGTGTATTCGCCAAAAATGGTGATTTTTCATTCAAATATTCATGAAAAATAGAAATTTCACTAAAATCCAATAAAAACTGCTGTGTCTCATTCTACCAGTATAACAAGACATGTCGGCATTGATTTCGAGTCGATGGCTCAAATGACCTGGGAGCTATTGAAAAAATCGGGCGGTGTATTCGCCAAAAATGCTGATTTTTCATTCAAATATTCATGAAAAATAGAAACTCCACTAAAATCCAATAAAAACTGCTGTGTCTCATTCTACCAGTATAACAAGACATGTCGGCATTGATTTCGAGTCGATGGCTCAAATGACCTGGGAGCTATTGAAAAAATTGGGCGGTGTATTCGCCAAAAATGGTGATTTTTCATTCAAATATTCATAAAAAATAGAAATTCCACTAAAATCCAATAAAAACTGCTGTGTCTCATTCTACCAGTATAACAAGACATTTGCCCATTGATTTCGAGTCGATGGCTCAAATGACCTGGGAGCTATTGAAAAAATCGGGCGGTGTATTCGCCAAAAATGGTGATTTTTCATTCAAATATTCATAAAAAATAGAAATTCCACTAAAATCCAATAAAAACTGCTGTGTCTCGTTCTACCAGTATAACAAGACATTTGCCCATTGATTTCGAGTCGATGGCTCAAATGACCTGGGAGCTATTGAAAAAATCGGGCGGTGTATTCGCCAAAAATGGTGATTTTTCATTCAAATATTCATAAAAAATAGAAATTCCACTAAAATCCAATAAAAACTGCTGTGTCTCATTCTACCAGTATAACAAGACATTTGCCCATTGATTTCGAGTCGATGGCTCAAATGACCTGGGAGCTATTGAAAAAATCGGGCGGTGTATTCGCCAAAAATGGTGATTTTTCATTCAAATATTCATAAAAAATAGAAATTCCACTAAAATCCAATAAAAACTGCTGTGTCTCATTCTACCAGTATAACAAGACATGTCGGCATTGATTTCGAGTCGATGGCTCAAATGACATGGGAGCTATTGAAAAAATCGGGCGGTGTATTCGCCAAAAATGGTGATTTTTCATTCAAATATTCATAAAAAATAGAAATTCCACTAAAATCCAATAAAAACTGCTGTGTCTCATTCTACCAGTATAACAAGACATTTGCCCATTGATTTCGAGTCGATGGCTCAAATGACCTGGGAGCTATTGAAAAAATCGGGCGGTGTATTCGCCAAAAATGGTGATTTTTCATTCAAATATTCATAAAAAATAGAAATTCCACTAAAATCCAATAAAAACTGCTGTGTCTCATTCTACCAGTATAACAAGACATGTCGGCATTGATTTCGAGTCGATGGCTCAAATGACCTGGGAGCTATTGAAAAAATTGGGCGGTGTATTCGCCAAAAATGCTGATTTTTCATTCAAATATTCATAAAAAATAGAAATTTCACTAAAATCCAATAAAAACTGCTGTGTCTCATTCTACCAGTATAACAAGACATTTGGCCATTGATTTCGAGTCGATGGCTCAAATGACCTGGGAGCTATTGAAAAAATTGGGCGGTGTATTCGCCAAAAATGCTGATTTTTCATTCAAATATTCATAAAAAATAGAAATTCCACTAAAATCCAATAAAAACTGCTGTGTCTCATTCTACCAGTATAACAAGACATTTGGCCATTGATTTCGAGTCGATGGCTCAAATGACCTGGGAGCTATTGAAAAAATTGGGCGGTGTATTCGCCAAAAATGCTGATTTTTCATTCAAATATTCATGAAAAATAGAAATTCCACTAAAATCCAATAAAAACTGCTGTGTCTCATTCTACCAGTATAACAAGACATGTCGGCATTGATTTCGAGTCGATGGCTCAAATGACCTGGGAGCTATTGAAAAAATCGGGCGGTGTATTCGCCAAAAATGCTGATTTTTCATTCAAATATTCATAAAAAATAGAAATTCCACTAAAATCCAATAAAAACAGCTGTGTCTCATTCTACCAGTATAACAAGACATGTCGGCATTGATTTCGAGTCGATGGCTCAAATGACCTGGGAGCTATTGAAAAAATCGGGCGGTGTATTCGCCAAAAATGCTGATTTTTCATTCAAATATTCATAAAAAATAGAAATTCCACTAAAATCCAATAAAAACAGCTGTGTCTCATTCTACCAGTATAACAAGACATGTCGGCATTGATTTCGAGTCGATGGCTCAAATGACCTGGGAGCTATTGAAAAAATCGGGCGGTGTATTCGCCAAAAATGGTGATTTTTCATTAAAATATTCATGAAAAATAGAAATTCCGCTAAAATCCAATAAAAACTGCTGTGTCTCATTCTACCAGTATAACAAGACATTTGGCCATTGATTTCGAGTCGATGGCTCAAATGACCTGGGAGCTATTGAAAAAATCGGGCGGTGTATTCGCCAAAAATGGTGATTTTTCATTCAAATATTCATAAAAAATAGAAATTCCACTAAAATCCAATAAAAACTGCTGTGTCTCATTCTACCAGTATAACAAGACATTTGCCCATTGATTTCGAGTCGATGGCTCAAATGACCTGGGAGCTATTGAAAAAATCGGGCGGTGTATTCACCAAAAATGGTGATTTTTCATTCAAATATTCATAAAAAATAGAAATTCCACTAAAATCCAATAAAAACTGCTGTGTCTCATTCTACCAGTATAACAAGACATGTCGGCATTGATTTCGAGTCGATGGCTCAAATGACCTGGGAGCTATTGAAAAAATTGGGCGGTGTATTCGCCAAAAATGCTGATTTTTCATTCAAATATTCATAAAAAATAGAAATTCCACTAAAATCCAATAAAAACTGCTGTGTCTCATTCTACCAGTATAACAAGACATGTCGGCATTGATTTCGAGTCGATGGCTCAAATGACATGGGAGCTATTGAAAAAATCGGGCGGTGTATTCGCCAAAAATGGTGATTTTTCATTCAAATATTCATAAAAAATAGAAATTCCACTAAAATCCAATAAAAACTGCTGTGTCTCATTCTACCAGTATAACAAGACATTTGCCCATTGATTTCGAGTCGATGGCTCAAATGACCTGGGAGCTATTGAAAAAATCGGGCGGTGTATTCGCCAAAAATGGTGATTTTTCATTCAAATATTCATAAAAAATAGAAATTCCACTAAAATCCAATAAAAACTGCTGTGTCTCATTCTACCAGTATAACAAGACATGTCGGCATTGATTTCGAGTCGATGGCTCAAATGACCTGGGAGCTATTGAAAAAATTGGGCGGTGTATTCGCCAAAAATGCTGATTTTTCATTCAAATATTCATAAAAAATAGAAATTCCACTAAAATCCAATAAAAACTGCTGTGTCTCATTCTACCAGTATAACAAGACATTTGGCCATTGATTTCGAGTCGATGGCTCAAATGACCTGGGAGCTATTGAAAAAATTGGGCGGTGTATTCGCCAAAAATGCTGATTTTTCATTCAAATATTCATGAAAAATAGAAATTCCACTAAAATCCAATAAAAACTGCTGTGTCTCATTCTACCAGTATAACAAGACATGTCGGCATTGATTTCGAGTCGATGGCTCAAATGACCTGGGAGCTATTGAAAAAATCGGGCGGTGTATTCGCCAAAAATGGTGATTTTTCATTCAAATATTCATAAAAAATAGAAATTCCACTAAAATCCAATAAAAACAGCTGTGTCTCATTCTACCAGTATAACAAGACATGTCGGCATTGATTTCGAGTCGATGGCTCAAATGACCTGGGAGCTATTGAAAAAATCGGGCGGTGTATTCGCCAAAAATGGTGATTTTTCATTCAAATATTCATGAAAAATAGAAATTCCGCTAAAATCCAATAAAAACTGCTGTGTCTCATTCTACCAGTATAACAAGACATTTGGCCATTGATTTCGAGTCGATGGCTCAAATGACCTGGGAGCTATTGAAAAAATTGGGCGGTGTATTCGCCAAAAATGCTGATTTTTCATTCAAATATTCATGAAAAATAAAAATTCCACTAAAATCCAATAAAAACTGCTGTGTCTCATTCTACCAGTATAACAAGACATGTCGGCATTTATTTCGAGTCAAAGGCTCAAATGACCTGGGAGCTATTGAAAAAATCGGGCGGTGTATTCGCCAAAAATGCTGATTTTTCATTCAAATATTCATGAAAAATAGAAATTCCACTAAAATCCAATAAAAACTGCTGTGTCTCATTCTACCAGTATAACAAGACATGTCGGCATTGATTTCGAGTCGATGGCTCAAATGACCTGGGAGCTATTGAAAAAATCGGGCGGTGTATTCGCCAAAAATGGTGATTTTTCATTCAAATATTCATAAAAAATAGAAATTCCACTAAAATCCAATAAAAACTGCTGTGTCTCATTCTACCAGTATAACAAGACATGTCGGCATTGATTTCGAGTCGATGGCTCAAATGACCTGGGAGCTATTGAAAAAATCGGGCGGTGTATTCGCCAAAAATGCTGATTTTTCATTCAAATATTCATGAAAAATAAAAATTCCACTAAAATCCAATAAAAACTGCTGTGTCTCATTCTACCAGTATAACAAGACATGTCGGCATTTATTTCGAGTCAAAGGCTCAAATGACCTGGGAGCTATTGAAAAAATCGGGCGGTGTATTCGCCAAAAATGGTGATTTTTCATTCAAATATGCATGAAAAATAGAAATTCCACTAAAATCCAATAAAAACTGCTGTGTCTCATTCTACCAGTATAACAATACATTTGCCCATTGATTTCGAGTCGATGGCTCAAATGACCTGGGAGCTATTTAAAAAATCGGGCGGTGTATTCGCCAAAAATGCTGATTTTTCATTCAAATATTCATGAAAAATAAAAATTCCACTAAAATCCAATAAAAACTGCTGTGTCTCATTCTACCAGTATAGCAAGACATGTCGGCATTGATTTCGAGTCGATGGCTCAAATGACCTGGGAGCTATTGAAAAAATCGGGCGGTGTATTCGCCAAAAATGGTGATTTTTCATTCAAATATTCATGAAAAATAGAAATTTCACTAAAATCCAATAAAAACTGCTGTGTCTCATTCTACCAGTATAACAAGACATGTCGGCATTGATTTCGAGTCGATGGCTCAAATGACCTGGGAGCTATTGAAAAAATCGGGCGGTGTATTCGCCAAAAATGCTGATTTTTCATTCAAATATTCATGAAAAATAGAAACTCCACTAAAATCCAATAAACACTGCTGTGTCTCATTCTACCAGTATAACAAGACATGTCGGCATTGATTTCGAGTCGATGGCTCAAATGACCTGGGAGCTATTGAAAAAATTGGGCGGTGTATTCGCCAAAAATGGTGATTTTTCATTCAAATATTCATAAAAAATAGAAATTCCACTAAAATCCAATAAAAACTGCTGTGTCTCATTCTACCAGTATAACAAGACATGTCGGCATTGATTTCGAGTCGATGGCTCAAATGACCTGGGAGCTATTGAAAAAATCGGGCGGTGTATTCGCCAAAAATGCTGATTTTTCATTCAAATATTCATAAAAAATAGAAATTCCACTAAAATCCAATAAAAACAGCTGTGTCTCATTCTACCAGTATAACAAGACATGTCGGCATTGATTTCGAGTCGATGGCTCAAATGACCTGGGAGCTATTGAAAAAATCGGGCGGTGTATTCGCCAAAAATGGTGATTTTTCATTCAAATATTCATGAAAAATAGAAATTCCGCTAAAATCCAATAAAAACTGCTGTGTCTCATTCTACCAGTATAACAAGACATTTGCCCATTGATTTCGAGTCGATGGCTCAAATGACCTGGGAGCTATTGGAAAAATCGGGCGGTGTATTCGCCAAAAATGCTGATTTTTCATTCAAATATTCATGAAAAATAAAAATTCCACTAAAATCCAATAAAAACTGCTGTGTCTCATTCTACCAGTATAACAAGACATGTCGGCATTTATTTCGAGTCAAAGGCTCAAATGACCTGGGAGCTATTGAAAAAATCGGGCGGTGTATTCGCCAAAAATGGTGATTTTTCATTCAAATATTCATGAAAAATAGAAATTCCACTAAAATCCAATAAAAACTGCTGTGTCTCATTCTACCAGTATAACAATACATTTGCCCATTGATTTCGAGTCGATGGCTCAAATGACCTGGGAGCTATTTAAAAAATCGGGCGGTGTATTCGCCAAAAATGCTGATTTTTCATTCAAATATTCATGAAAAATAAAAATTCCACTAAAATCCAATAAAAACTGCTGTGTCTCATTCTACCAGTATAGCAAGACATGTCGGCATTGATTTCGAGTCGATGGCTCAAATGACCTGGGAGCTATTGAAAAAATCGGGCGGTGTATTCGCCAAAAATGGTGATTTTTCATTCAAATATTCATGAAAAATAGAAATTTCACTAAAATCCAATAAAAACTGCTGTGTCTCATTCTACCAGTATAACAAGACATGTCGGCATTGATTTCGAGTCGATGGCTCAAATGACCTGGGAGCTATTGAAAAAATCGGGCGGTGTATTCGCCAAAAATGCTGATTTTTCATTCAAATATTCATGAAAAATAGAAACTCCACTAAAATCCAATAAAAACTGCTGTGTCTCATTCTACCAGTATAACAAGACATGTCGGCATTGATTTCGAGTCGATGGCTCAAATGACCTGGGAGCTATTGAAAAAATTGGGCGGTGTATTCGCCAAAAATGGTGATTTTTCATTCAAATATTCATAAAAAATAGAAATTCCACTAAAATCCAATAAAAACTGCTGTGTCTCATTCTACCAGTATAACAAGACATTTGCCCATTGATTTCGAGTCGATGGCTCAAATGACCTGGGAGCTATTGAAAAAATCGGGCGGTGTATTCGCCAAAAATGGTGAATTTTCATTCAAATATTCATAAAAAAAAGAAATTCCACTAAAATCCAATAAAAACTGCTGTGTCTCATTCTACCAGTATAACAAGACATTTGGCCATTGATTTCGAGTCGATGGCTCAAATGACCTGGGAGCTATTGAAAAAATCGGGCGGTGTATTCGCCAAAAATGCTGATTTTTCATTCAAATATTCATAAAAAATAGAAATTCCACTAAAATCCAATAAAAACTGCTGTGTCTCATTCTACCAGTATAACAAGACATTTGGCCATTGATTTCGAGTCGATGGCTCAAATGACCTGGGAGCTATTGAAAAAATTGGGCGGTGTATTCGCCAAAAATGGTGATTTTTCATTCAAATATGCATGAAAAATAGAAATTCCACTAAAATCCAATAAAAACTGCTGTGTCTCATTCTACCAGTATAACAATACATTTGCCCATTGATTTCGAGTCGATGGCTCAAATGACCTGGGAGCTATTTAAAAAATCGGGCGGTGTATTCGCCAAAAATGCTGATTTTTCATTCAAATATTCATGAAAAATAAAAATTCCACTAAAATCCAATAAAAACTGCTGTGTCTCATTCTACCAGTATAGCAAGACATGTCGGCATTGATTTCGAGTCGATGGCTCAAATGACCTGGGAGCTATTGAAAAAATCGGGCGGTGTATTCGCCAAAAATGGTGATTTTTCATTCAAATATTCATGAAAAATAGAAATTTCACTAAAATCCAATAAAAACTGCTGTGTCTCATTCTACCAGTATAACAAGACATGTCGGCATTGATTTCGAGTCGATGGCTCAAATGACCTGGGAGCTATTGAAAAAATCGGGCGGTGTATTCGCCAAAAATGCTGATTTTTCATTCAAATATTCATGAAAAATAGAAACTCCACTAAAATCCAATAAACACTGCTGTGTCTCATTCTACCAGTATAACAAGACATGTCGGCATTGATTTCGAGTCGATGGCTCAAATGACCTGGGAGCTATTGAAAAAATTGGGCGGTGTATTCGCCAAAAATGGTGATTTTTCATTCAAATATTCATAAAAAATAGAAATTCCACTAAAATCCAATAAAAACTGCTGTGTCTCATTCTACCAGTATAACAAGACATGTCGGCATTGATTTCGAGTCGATGGCTCAAATGACCTGGGAGCTATTGAAAAAATCGGGCGGTGTATTCGCCAAAAATGCTGATTTTTCATTCAAATATTCATAAAAAATAGAAATTCCACTAAAATCCAATAAAAACAGCTGTGTCTCATTCTACCAGTATAACAAGACATGTCGGCATTGATTTCGAGTCGATGGCTCAAATGACCTGGGAGCTATTGAAAAAATCGGGCGGTGTATTCGCCAAAAATGGTGATTTTTCATTCAAATATTCATGAAAAATAGAAATTCCGCTAAAATCCAATAAAAACTGCTGTGTCTCATTCTACCAGTATAACAAGACATTTGCCCATTGATTTCGAGTCGATGGCTCAAATGACCTGGGAGCTATTGGAAAAATCGGGCGGTGTATTCGCCAAAAATGCTGATTTTTCATTCAAATATTCATGAAAAATAAAAATTCCACTAAAATCCAATAAAAACTGCTGTGTCTCATTCTACCAGTATAACAAGACATGTCGGCATTTATTTCGAGTCAAAGGCTCAAATGACCTGGGAGCTATTGAAAAAATCGGGCGGTGTATTCGCCAAAAATGGTGATTTTTCATTCAAATATTCATGAAAAATAGAAATTCCACTAAAATCCAATAAAAACTGCTGTGTCTCATTCTACCAGTATAACAATACATTTGCCCATTGATTTCGAGTCGATGGCTCAAATGACCTGGGAGCTATTTAAAAAATCGGGCGGTGTATTCGCCAAAAATGCTGATTTTTCATTCAAATATTCATGAAAAATAAAAATTCCACTAAAATCCAATAAAAACTGCTGTGTCTCATTCTACCAGTATAACAAGACATTTGGCCATTGATTTCGAGTCGATGGCTCAAATGACCTGGGAGCTATTGAAAAAATTGGGCGGTGTATTCGCCAAAAATGCTGATTTTTCATTCAAATATTCATGAAAAATAGAAATTCCACTAAAATCCAATAAAAACTGCTGTGTCTCATTCTACCAGTATAACAAGACATGTCGGCATTGATTTCGAGTCGATGGCTCAAATGACCTGGGAGCTATTGAAAAAATCGGGCGGTGTATTCGCCAAAAATGCTGATTTTTCATTCAAATATTCATAAAAAATAGAAATTCCACTAAAATCCAATAAAAACAGCTGTGTCTCATTCTACCAGTATAACAAGACATGTCGGCATTGATTTCGAGTCGATGGCTCAAATGACCTGGGAGCTATTGAAAAAATCGGGCGGTGTATTCGCCAAAAATGCTGATTTTTCATTCAAATATTCATAAAAAATAGAAATTCCACTAAAATCCAATAAAAACAGCTGTGTCTCATTCTACCAGTATAACAAGACATGTCGGCATTGATTTCGAGTCGATGGCTCAAATGACCTGGGAGCTATTGAAAAAATCGGGCGGTGTATTCGCCAAAAATGGTGATTTTTCATTAAAATATTCATGAAAAATAGAAATTCCGCTAAAATCCAATAAAAACTGCTGTGTCTCATTCTACCAGTATAACAAGACATTTGGCCATTGATTTCGAGTCGATGGCTCAAATGACCTGGGAGCTATTGAAAAAATCGGGCGGTGTATTCGCCAAAAATGGTGATTTTTCATTCAAATATTCATAAAAAATAGAAATTCCACTAAAATCCAATAAAAACTGCTGTGTCTCATTCTACCAGTATAACAAGACATTTGCCCATTGATTTCGAGTCGATGGCTCAAATGACCTGGGAGCTATTGAAAAAATCGGGCGGTGTATTCACCAAAAATGGTGATTTTTCATTCAAATATTCATAAAAAATAGAAATTCCACTAAAATCCAATAAAAACTGCTGTGTCTCATTCTACCAGTATAACAAGACATGTCGGCATTGATTTCGAGTCGATGGCTCAAATGACCTGGGAGCTATTGAAAAAATTGGGCGGTGTATTCGCCAAAAATGCTGATTTTTCATTCAAATATTCATAAAAAATAGAAATTCCACTAAAATCCAATAAAAACTGCTGTGTCTCATTCTACCAGTATAACAAGACATGTCGGCATTGATTTCGAGTCGATGGCTCAAATGACATGGGAGCTATTGAAAAAATCGGGCGGTGTATTCGCCAAAAATGGTGATTTTTCATTCAAATATTCATAAAAAATAGAAATTCCACTAAAATCCAATAAAAACTGCTGTGTCTCATTCTACCAGTATAACAAGACATTTGCCCATTGATTTCGAGTCGATGGCTCAAATGACCTGGGAGCTATTGAAAAAATCGGGCGGTGTATTCGCCAAAAATGGTGATTTTTCATTCAAATATTCATAAAAAATAGAAATTCCACTAAAATCCAATAAAAACTGCTGTGTCTCATTCTACCAGTATAACAAGACATGTCGGCATTGATTTCGAGTCGATGGCTCAAATGACCTGGGAGCTATTGAAAAAATTGGGCGGTGTATTCGCCAAAAATGCTGATTTTTCATTCAAATATTCATAAAAAATAGAAATTCCACTAAAATCCAATAAAAACTGCTGTGTCTCATTCTACCAGTATAACAAGACATTTGGCCATTGATTTCGAGTCGATGGCTCAAATGACCTGGGAGCTATTGAAAAAATTGGGCGGTGTATTCGCCAAAAATGCTGATTTTTCATTCAAATATTCATGAAAAATAGAAATTCCACTAAAATCCAATAAAAACTGCTGTGTCTCATTCTACCAGTATAACAAGACATGTCGGCATTGATTTCGAGTCGATGGCTCAAATGACCTGGGAGCTATTGAAAAAATCGGGCGGTGTATTCGCCAAAAATGCTGATTTTTCATTCAAATATTCATAAAAAATAGAAATTCCACTAAAATCCAATAAAAACAGCTGTGTCTCATTCTACCAGTATAACAAGACATGTCGGCATTGATTTCGAGTCGATGGCTCAAATGACCTGGGAGCTATTGAAAAAATCGGGCGGTGTATTCGCCAAAAATGGTGATTTTTCATTCAAATATTCATGAAAAATAGAAATTCCGCTAAAATCCAATAAAAACTGCTGTGTCTCATTCTACCAGTATAACAAGACATGTCGGCATTGATTTCGAGTCAAAGGCTCAAATGACCTGGGAGCTATTGAAAAAATCGGGCGGTGTATTCGCCAAAAATGCTGATTTTTCATTCAAATATTCATGAAAAATAGAAATTCCGCTAAAATCCAATAAAAACTGCTGTGTCTCATTCTACCAGTATAACAAGACATTTGCCCATTGATTTCGAGTCGATGGCTCAAATGACCTGGGAGCTATTGAAAAAATCGGGCGGTGTATTCGCCAAAAATGGTGATTTTTCATTCAAATATTCATAAAAAATAGAAATTCCACTAAAATCCAATAAAAACTGCTGTGTCTCATTCTACCAGTATAACAAGACATTTGCCCATTGATTTCGAGTCGATGGCTCAAATGACCTGGGAGCTATTGAAAAAATCGGGCGGTGTATTCGCCAAAAATGGTGATTTTTCATTCAAATATTCATAAAAAATAGAAATTCCACTAAAATCCAATAAAAACTGCTGTGTCTCATTCTACCAGTATAACAAGACATGTCGGCATTGATTTCGAGTCGATGGCTCAAATGACCTGGGAGCTATTGAAAAATTGGGCGGTGTATTCGCCAAAAATGCTGATTTTTCATTCAAATATTCATAAAAAATAGAAATTCCACTAAAATCCAATAAAAACTGCTGTGTCTCATTCTACCAGTATAACAAGACATTTGCCCATTGATTTCGAGTCGATGGCTCAAATGACCTGGGAGCTATTGAAAAAATCGGGCGGTGTATTCGCCAAAAATGGTGATTTTTCATTCAAATATTCATAAAAAATAGAAATTCCACTAAAATCCAATAAAAACTGCTGTGTCTCATTCTACCAGTATAACAAGACATGTCGGCATTGATTTCGAGTCGATGGCTCAAATGACCTGGGAGCTATTGAAAAAATTGGGCGGTGTATTCGCCAAAAATGCTGATTTTTCATTCAAATATTCATAAAAAATAGAAATTCCACTAAAATCCAATAAAAACTGCTGTGTCTCATTCTACCAGTATAACAAGACATGTCGGCATTGATTTCGAGTCGATGGCTCAAATGACCTGGGAGCTATTGAAAAAATCGGGCGGTGTATTCGCCAAAAATGCTGATTTTTCATTCAAATATTCATAAAAAATAGAAATTCCACTAAAATCCAATAAAAACAGCTGTGTCTCATTCTACCAGTATAACAAGACATGTCGGCATTGATTTCGAGTCGATGGCTCAAATGACCTGGGAGCTATTGAAAAAATCGGGCGGTGTATTCGCCAAAAATGGTGATTTTTCATTCAAATATTCATGAAAAATAGAAATTCCGCTAAAATCCAATAAAAACTGCTGTGTCTCATTCTACCAGTATAACAAGACATTTGCCCATTGATTTCGAGTCGATGGCTCAAATGACCTGGGAGCTATTGAAAAAATCGGGCGGTGTATTCGCCAAAAATGCTGATTTTTCATTCAAATATTCATGAAAAATAAAAATTCCACTAAAATCCAATAAAAACTGCTGTGTCTCATTCTACCAGTATAACAAGACATGTCGGCATTTATTTCGAGTCAAAGGCTCAAATGACCTGGGAGCTATTGAAAAAATCGGGCGGTGTATTCGCCAAAAATGGTGATTTTTCATTCAAATATTCATGAAAAATAGAAATTCCACTAAAATCCAATAAAAACTGCTGTGTCTCATTCTACCAGTATAACAATACATTTGCCCATTGATTTCGAGTCGATGGCTCAAATGACCTGGGAGCTATTTAAAAAATCGGGCGGTGTATTCGCCAAAAATGCTGATTTTTCATTCAAATATTCATGAAAAATAGAAATTCCACTAAAATCCAATAAAAACTGCTGTGTCTCATTCTACCAGTATAGCAAGACATGTCGGCATTGATTTCGAGTCGATGGCTCAAATGACCTGGGAGCTATTGAAAAAATCGGGCGGTGTATTCGCCAAAAATGGTGATTTTTCATTCAAATATTCATGAAAAATAGAAATTTCACTAAAATCCAATAAAAACTGCTGTGTCTCATTCTACCAGTATAACAAGACATTTGCCCATTGATTTCGAGTCGATGGCTCAAATGACCTGGGAGCTATTGAAAAAATCGGGCGGTGTATTCGCCAAAAATGGTGATTTTTCATTCAAATATTCATAAAAAATAGAAATTCCACTAAAATCCAATAAAAACTGCTGTGTCTCATTCTACCAGTATAACAAGACATGTCGGCATTGATTTCGAGTCGATGGCTCAAATGACCTGGGAGCTATTGAAAAAATTGGGCGGTGTATTCGCCAAAAATGCTGATTTTTCATTCAAATATTCATAAAAAATAGAAATTCCACTAAAATCCAATAAAAACTGCTGTGTCTCATTCTACCAGTATAACAAGACATTTGCCCATTGATTTCGAGTCGATGGCTCAAATGACCTGGGAGCTATTGAAAAAATCGGGCGGTGTATTCGCCAAAAATGGTGATTTTTCATTCAAATATTCATAAAAAATAGAAATTCCACTAAAATCCAATAAAAACTGCTGTGTCTCATTCTACCAGTATAACAAGACATGTCGGCATTGATTTCGAGTCGATGGCTCAAATGACCTGGGAGCTATTGAAAAAATTGGGCGGTGTATTCGCCAAAAATGCTGATTTTTCATTCAAATATTCATAAAAAATAGAAATTCCACTAAAATCCAATAAAAACTGCTGTGTCTCATTCTACCAGTATAACAAGACATGTCGGCATTGATTTCGAGTCGATGGCTCAAATGACCTGGGAGCTATTGAAAAAATCGGGCGGTGTATTCGCCAAAAATGCTGATTTTTCATTCAAATATTCATAAAAAATAGAAATTCCACTAAAATCCAATAAAAACAGCTGTGTCTCATTCTACCAGTATAACAAGACATGTCGGCATTGATTTCGAGTCGATGGCTCAAATGACCTGGGAGCTATTGAAAAAATCGGGCGGTGTATTCGCCAAAAATGGTGATTTTTCATTCAAATATTCATGAAAAATAGAAATTCCGCTAAAATCCAATAAAAACTGCTGTGTCTCATTCTACCAGTATAACAAGACATTTGCCCATTGATTTCGAGTCGATGGCTCAAATGACCTGGGAGCTATTGAAAAAATCGGGCGGTGTATTCGCCAAAAATGCTGATTTTTCATTCAAATATTCATGAAAAATAAAAATTCCACTAAAATCCAATAAAAACTGCTGTGTCTCATTCTACCAGTATAACAAGACATGTCGGCATTTATTTCGAGTCAAAGGCTCAAATGACCTGGGAGCTATTGAAAAAATCGGGCGGTGTATTCGCCAAAAATGGTGATTTTTCATTCAAATATTCATGAAAAATAGAAATTCCACTAAAATCCAATAAAAACTGCTGTGTCTCATTCTACCAGTATAACAATACATTTGCCCATTGATTTCGAGTCGATGGCTCAAATGACCTGGGAGCTATTTAAAAAATCGGGCGGTGTATTCGCCAAAAATGCTGATTTTTCATTCAAATATTCATGAAAAATAGAAATTCCACTAAAATCCAATAAAAACTGCTGTGTCTCATTCTACCAGTATAGCAAGACATGTCGGCATTGATTTCGAGTCGATGGCTCAAATGACCTGGGAGCTATTGAAAAAATCGGGCGGTGTATTCGCCAAAAATGGTGATTTTTCATTCAAATATTCATGAAAAATAGAAATTTCACTAAAATCCAATAAAAACTGCTGTGTCTCATTCTACCAGTATAACAAGACATGTCGGCATTGATTTCGAGTCGATGGCTCAAATGACCTGGGAGCTATTGAAAAAATCGGGCGGTGTATTCGCCAAAAATGCTGATTTTTCATTCAAATATTCATGAAAAATAGAAACTCCACTAAAATCCAATAAACACTGCTGTGTCTCATTCTACCAGTATAACAAGACATGTCGGCATTGATTTCGAGTCGATGGCTCAAATGACCTGGGAGCTATTGAAAAAATTGGGCGGTGTATTCGCCAAAAATGGTGATTTTTCATTCAAATATTCATAAAAAATAGAAATTCCACTAAAATCCAATAAAAACTGCTGTGTCTCATTCTACCAGTATAACAAGACATTTGCCCATTGATTTCGAGTCGATGGCTCAAATGACCTGGGAGCTATTGAAAAAATCGGGCGGTGTATTCGCCAAAAATGGTGAATTTTCATTCAAATATTCATAAAAAAAAGAAATTCCACTAAAATCCAATAAAAACTGCTGTGTCTCATTCTACCAGTATAACAAGACATTTGGCCATTGATTTCGAGTCGATGGCTCAAATGACCTGGGAGCTATTGAAAAAATCGGGCGGTGTATTCGCCAAAAATGCTGATTTTTCATTCAAATATTCATGAAAAATAGAAATTCCACTAAAATCCAATAAAAAACTGCTGTGTCTCATTCTACCAGTATAACAAGACATGTCGGCATTGATTTCGAGTCGATGGCTCAAATGACCTGGGAGCTATTGAAAAAATCGGGCGGTGTATTCGCCAAAAATGGTGATTTTTCATTCAAATATTCATGAAAAATAGAAATTCCACTAAAATCCAATAAAAAACTGCTGTGTCTCATTCTACCAGTATAACAAGACATGTCGGCATTGATTTCGAGTCGATGGCTCAAATGACCTGGGAGCTATTGAAAAAATCGGGCGGTGTATTCGCCAAAAATGCTGATTTTTCATTCAAATATTCATGAAAAATAGAAATTCCGCTAAAATCCAATAAAAACTGCTGTGTCTCATTCTACCAGTATAACAAGACATTTGGCCATTGATTTCGAGTCGATGGCTCAAATGACCTGGGAGCTATTGAAAAAATCGGACGGTGTATTCGCCAAAAATGCTGATTTTTCATTCAAATATTCATGAAAAATAGAAATTCCACTAAAATCCAATAAAAACTGCTGTGTCTCATTCTACCAGTATAACAATACATTTGCCCATTGATTTTGAGTCGATGGCTCAAATGACCTGGGAGCTATTGAAAAAATCGGGCGGTGTATTCGCCAAAAATGGTGATTTTTCATTCAAATATTCATAAAAAATAGAAATTCCACTAAAATCCAATAAAAACTGCTGTGTCTCATTCTACCAGTATAACAAGACATTTGCCCATTGATTTCGAGTTGATGGCTCAAATGACCTGGGAGCTATTGAAAAAATCGGGCGGTGTATTCGCCAAAAATGGTGAATTTTCATACAAATATTCATGAAAAATAGAAATTTCACTAAAATCCAATAAAAACTGCTGTGTCTCATTCTACCAGTATAACAAGACATGTCGGCATTGATTTCGAGTCGATGGCTCAAATGACCTGGGAGCTATTGAAAAAATCGGGCGGTGTATTGGCCAAAAATGCTGATTTTTCATTCAAATATTCATGAAAAATAGAAATTCCACTAAAATCCAATAAAAACTGCTGTGTCTCATTCTACCAGTATAACAAGACATTTGCCCATTGATTTCGAGTCGATGGCTCAAATGACCTGGGAGCTATTGAAAAAATCGGGCGGTGTATTCGCCAAAAATGCTGATTTTTCATTCAAATATTCATGAAAAATAGAAATTCCACTAAAATCCAATAAAAACTGCTGTGTCTCATTCTACCAGTATAACAAGACATTTGCCCATTGATTTCGAGTTGATGGCTCAAATGACCTGGGAGCTATTGAAAAAATTGGGCGGTGTATTCGCCAAAAATGGTGATTTTTCATTCAAATATTCATGAAAAATAGAAATTCCACTAAAATCCAATAAAAACTGCTGTGTCTCATTCTACCAGTATAACAAGACATTTGCCCATTGATTTCGAGTCGATGGCTCAAATGACCTGGGAGCTATTGAAAAAATGGGGCGGTGTATTCGCCAAAAATGGTGATTTTTCATTCAAATATTCATGAAAAATAGAAATTCCACTAAAATCCAATAAAAACTGCTGTGTCTCATTCTACCAGTATAACAAGACATGTCGGCATTGATTTCGAGTCGATGGCTCAAATGACCTGGGAGCTATTGAAAAAATTGGGCGGTGTATTCGCCAAAAATGGTGAATTTTCATACAAATATTCATGAAAAATAGAAATTTCACTAAAATCCAATAAAAACTGCTGTGTCTCATTCTACCAGTATAACAAGACATGTCGGCATTGATTTCGAGCCGATGGCTCAAATGACCTGGGAGCTATTGAAAAAATCGGGCGGTGTATTCGCCAAAAATGCTGATTTTTCATTCAAATATTCATGAAAAATAGAAATTCCACTAAAATCCAATAAAAACTGCTGTGTCTCATTCTACCAGTATAACAAGACATGTCGGCATTGATTTCGAGTCGATGGCTCAAATGACCTGGGAGCTATTGAAAAAATCGGGCGGTGTATTCGCCAAAAATGGTGATTTTTCATTCAAATATTCATGAAAAATAGAAATTCCACTAAAATCCAATAAAAACTGCTGTGTCTCATTCTACCAGTATAACAAGACATGTCGGCATTGATTTCGAGTCGATGGCTCAAATGACCTGGGAGCTATTGAAAAAATTGGGCGGTGTATTCGCCAAAAATGCTGATTTTTCATTCAAATATTCATAAAAAATAGAAATTCCACTAAAATCCAATAAAAACAGCTGTGTCTCATTCTACCAGTATAACAAGACATGTCGGCATTGATGTCGAGTCGATGGCTCAAATGACCTGGGAGCTATTGAAAAAATCGGGCGGTGTATTCGCCAAAAATGGTGATTTTTCATTAAAATATTCATGAAAAATAGAAATTCCGCTAAAATCCAATAAAAACTGCTGTGTCTCATTCTACCAGTATAACAAGACATTTGGCCATTGATTTCGAGTCGATGGCTCAAATGACCTGGGAGCTATTGAAAAAATCGGGCGGTGTATTCGCCAAAAATGGTGATTTTTCATTCAAATATTCATAAAAAATAGAAATTCCACTAAAATCCAATAAAAACTGCTGTGTCTCATTCTACCAGTATAACAAGACATTTGCCCATTGATTTCGAGTCGATGGCTCAAATGACCTGGGAGCTATTGAAAAAATCGGGCGGTGTATTCGCCAAAAATGGTGATTTTTCATTCAAATATTCATAAAAAATAGAAATTCCACTAAAATCCAATAAAAACTGCTGTGTCTCATTCTACCAGTATAACAAGACATGTCGGCATTGATTTCGAGTCGATGGCTCAAATGACCTGGGAGCTATTGAAAAAATTGGGCGGTGTATTCGCCAAAAATGCTGATTTTTCATTCAAATATTCATAAAAAATAGAAATTCCACTAAAATCCAATAAAAACTGCTGTGTCTCATTCTACCAGTATAACAAGACATTTGGCCATTGATTTCGAGTCGATGGCTCAAATGACCTGGGAGCTATTGAAAAAATTGGGCGGTGTATTCGCCAAAAATGCTGATTTTTCATTCAAATATTCATGAAAAATAGAAATTCCACTAAAATCCAATAAAAACTGCTGTGTCTCATTCTACCAGTATAACAAGACATGTCGGCATTGATTTCGAGTCGATGGCTCAAATGACCTGGGAGCTATTGAAAAAATCGGGCGGTGTATTCGCCAAAAATGCTGATTTTTCATTCAAATATTCATAAAAAATAGAAATTCCACTAAAATCCAATAAAAACAGCTGTGTCTCATTCTACCAGTATAACAAGACATGTCGGCATTGATTTCGAGTCGATGGCTCAAATGACCTGGGAGCTATTGAAAAAATCAGGCGGTGTATTCGCCAAAAATGGTGATTTTTCATTCAAATATTCATGAAAAATAGAAATTCCGCTAAAATCCAATAAAAACTGCTGTGTCTCATTCTACCAGTATAACAAGACATTTGGCCATTGATTTCGAGTCGATGGCTCAAATGACCTGGGAGCTATTGAAAAAATTGGGCGGTGCATTCGCCAAAAATGCTGATTTTTCATTCAAATATTCATGAAAAATAAAAATTCCACTAAAATCCAATAAAAACTGCTGTGTCTCATTCTACCAGTATAACAAGACATGTCGGCATTTATTTCGAGTCAAAGGCTCAAATGACCTGGGAGCTATTGAAAAAATCGGGCGGTGTATTCGCCAAAAATGGTGATTTTTCATTCAAATATTCATGAAAAATAGAAATTCCACTAAAATCCAATAAAAACTGCTGTGTCTCATTCTACCAGTATAACAAGACATGTCGGCATTGATTTCGAGTCGATGGCTCAAATGACCTGGGAGCTATTGAAAAAATCGGGCGGTGTATTCGCCAAAAATGCTGATTTTTCATTCAAATATTCATAAAAAATAGAAATTCCACTAAAATCCAATAAAAACAGCTGTGTCTCATTCTACCAGTATAACAAGACATGTCGGCATTGATTTCGAGTCGATGGCTCAAATGACCTGGGAGCTATTGAAAAAATCGGGCGGTGTATTCGCCAAAAATGGTGATTTTTCATTAAAATATTCATGAAAAATAGAAATTCCGCTAAAATCCAATAAAAACTGCTGTGTCTCATTCTACCAGTATAACAAGACATGTCGGCATTGATTTCGAGCCGATGGCTCAAATGACCTGGGAGCTATTGAAAAAATCGGGCGGTGTATTCGCCAAAAATGCTGATTTTTCATTCAAATATTCATGAAAAATAGAAATTCCACTAAAATCCAATAAAAACTGCTGTGTCTCATTCTACCAGTATAACAAGACATGTCGGCATTGATTTCGAGTCGATGGCTCAAATGACCTGGGAGCTATTGAAAAAATCGGGCGGTGTATTCGCCAAAAATGGTGATTTTTCATTCAAATATTCATGAAAAATAGAAATTCCACTAAAATCCAATAAAAACTGCTGTGTCTCATTCTACCAGTATAACAAGACATGTCGGCATTGATTTCGAGTCGATGGCTCAAATGACCTGGGAGCTATTGAAAAAATTGGGCGGTGTATTCGCCAAAAATGCTGATTTTTCATTCAAATATTCATAAAAAATAGAAATTCCACTAAAATCCAATAAAAACAGCTGTGTCTCATTCTACCAGTATAACAAGACATGTCGGCATTGATGTCGAGTCGATGGCTCAAATGACCTGGGAGCTATTGAAAAAATCGGGCGGTGTATTCGCCAAAAATGGTGATTTTTCATTAAAATATTCATGAAAAATAGAAATTCCGCTAAAATCCAATAAAAACTGCTGTGTCTCATTCTACCAGTATAACAAGACATTTGGCCATTGATTTCGAGTCGATGGCTCAAATGACCTGGGAGCTATTGAAAAAATCGGGCGGTGTATTCGCCAAAAATGGTGATTTTTCATTCAAATATTCATAAAAAATAGAAATTCCACTAAAATCCAATAAAAACTGCTGTGTCTCATTCTACCAGTATAACAAGACATTTGCCCATTGATTTCGAGTCGATGGCTCAAATGACCTGGGAGCTATTGAAAAAATCGGGCGGTGTATTCGCCAAAAATGCTGATTTTTCATTCAAATATTCATGAAAAATAGAAATTCCACTAAAATCCAATAAAAACTGCTGTGTCTCATTCTACCAGTATAACAAGACATGTCGGCATTGATTTCGAGTCGATGGCTCAAATGACCTGGGAGCTATTGAAAAAATCGGGCGGTGTATTCGCCAAAAATGCTGATTTTTCATTCAAATATTCATAAAAAATAGAAATTCCACTAAAATCCAATAAAAACAGCTGTGTCTCATTCTACCAGTATAACAAGACATGTCGGCATTGATTTCGAGTCGATGGCTCAAATGACCTGGGAGCTATTGAAAAAATCAGGCGGTGTATTCGCCAAAAATGGTGATTTTTCATTCAAATATTCATGAAAAATAGAAATTCCGCTAAAATCCAATAAAAACTGCTGTGTCTCATTCTACCAGTATAACAAGACATTTGGCCATTGATTTCGAGTCGATGGCTCAAATGACCTGGGAGCTATTGAAAAAATTGGGCGGTGTATTCGCCAAAAATGCTGATTTTTCATTCAAATATTCATGAAAAATAAAAATTCCACTAAAATCCAATAAAAACTGCTGTGTCTCATTCTACCAGTATAACAAGACATGTCGGCATTTATTTCGAGTCAAAGGCTCAAATGACCTGGGAGCTATTGAAAAAATCGGGCGGTGTATTCGCCAAAAATGGTGATTTTTCATTCAAATATTCATGAAAAATAGAAATTCCACTAAAATCCAATAAAAACTGCTGTGTCTCATTCTACCAGTATAACAAGACATGTCGGCATTGATTTCGAGTCGATGGCTCAAATGACCTGGGAGCTATTGAAAAAATCGGGCGGTGTATTCGCCAAAAATGCTGATTTTTCATTCAAATATTCATAAAAAATAGAAATTCCACTAAAATCCAATAAAAACAGCTGTGTCTCATTCTACCAGTATAACAAGACATGTCGGCATTGATTTCGAGTCGATGGCTCAAATGACCTGGGAGCTATTGAAAAAATCGGGCGGTGTATTCGCCAAAAATGGTGATTTTTCATTAAAATATTCATGAAAAATAGAAATTCCGCTAAAATCCAATAAAAACTGCTGTGTCTCATTCTACCAGTATAACAAGACATTTGGCCATTGATTTCGAGTCGATGGCTCAAATGACCTGGGAGCTATTGAAAAAATCGGGCGGTGTATTCGCCAAAAATGGTGATTTTTCATTCAAATATTCATAAAAAATAGAAATTCCACTAAAATCCAATAAAAACTGCTGTGTCTCATTCTACCAGTATAACAAGACATTTGCCCATTGATTTCGAGTCGATGGCTCAAATGACCTGGGAGCTATTGAAAAAATCGGGCGGTGTATTCGCCAAAAATGGTGATTTTTCATTCAAATATTCATAAAAAATAGAAATTCCACTAAAATCCAATAAAAACTGCTGTGTCTCATTCTACCAGTATAACAAGACATGTCGGCATTGATTTCGAGTCGATGGCTCAAATGACATGGGAGCTATTGAAAAAATCGGGCGGTGTATTCGCCAAAAATGGTGATTTTTCATTCAAATATTCATAAAAAATAGAATTTCCACTAAAATCCAATAAAAACTGCTGTGTCTCATTCTACCAGTATAACAAGACATTTGCCCATTGATTTCGAGTCGATGGCTCAAATGACCTGGGAGCTATTGAAAAAATCGGGCGGTGTATTCGCCAAAAATGGTGATTTTTCATTCAAATATTCATAAAAAATAGAAATTCCACTAAAATCCAATAAAAACTGCTGTGTCTCATTCTACCAGTATAACAAGACATGTCGGCATTGATTTCAAGTCGATGGCTCAAATGACCTGGGAGCTATTGAAAAAATTGGGCGGTGTATTCGCCAAAAATGCTGATTTTTCATTCAAATATTCATAAAAAATAGAAATTTCACTAAAATCCAATAAAAACTGCTGTGTCTCATTCTACCAGTATAACAAGACATTTGGCCATTGATTTCGAGTCGATGGCTCAAATGACCTGGGAGCTATTGAAAAAATTGGGCGGTGTATTCGCCAAAAATGCTGATTTTTCATTCAAATATTCATAAAAAATAGAAATTCCACTAAAATCCAATAAAAACTGCTGTGTCTCATTCTACCAGTATAACAAGACATTTGGCCATTGATTTCGAGTCGATGGCTCAAATGACCTGGGAGCTATTGAAAAAATTGGGCGGTGTATTCGCCAAAAATGCTGATTTTTCATTCAAATATTCATGAAAAATAGAAATTCCACTAAAATCCAATAAAAACTGCTGTGTCTCATTCTACCAGTATAACAAGACATGTCGGCATTGATTTCGAGTCGATGGCTCAAATGACCTGGGAGCTATTGAAAAAATCGGGCGGTGTATTCGCCAAAAATGCTGATTTTTCATTCAAATATTCATAAAAAATAGAAATTCCACTAAAATCCAATAAAAACAGCTGTGTCTCATTCTACCAGTATAACAAGACATGTCGGCATTGATTTCGAGTCGATGGCTCAAATGACCTGGGAGCTATTGAAAAAATCGGGCGGTGTATTCGCCAAAAATGCTGATTTTTCATTCAAATATTCATAAAAAATAGAAATTCCACTAAAATCCAATAAAAACAGCTGTGTCTCATTCTACCAGTATAACAAGACATGTCGGCATTGATTTCGAGTCGATGGCTCAAATGACCTGGGAGCTATTGAAAAAATCGGGCGGTGTATTCGCCAAAAATGGTGATTTTTCATTAAAATATTCATGAAAAATAGAAATTCCGCTAAAATCCAATAAAAACTGCTGTGTCTCATTCTACCAGTATAACAAGACATTTGGCCATTGATTTCGAGTCGATGGCTCAAATGACCTGGGAGCTATTGAAAAAATCGGGCGGTGTATTCGCCAAAAATGGTGATTTTTCATTCAAATATTCATAAAAAATAGAAATTCCACTAAAATCCAATAAAAACTGCTGTGTCTCATTCTACCAGTATAACAAGACATTTGCCCATTGATTTCGAGTCGATGGCTCAAATGACCTGGGAGCTATTGAAAAAATCGGGCGGTGTATTCACCAAAAATGGTGATTTTTCATTCAAATATTCATAAAAAATAGAAATTCCACTAAAATCCAATAAAAACTGCTGTGTCTCATTCTACCAGTATAACAAGACATGTCGGCATTGATTTCGAGTCGATGGCTCAAATGACCTGGGAGCTATTGAAAAAATTGGGCGGTGTATTCGCCAAAAATGCTGATTTTTCATTCAAATATTCATAAAAAATAGAAATTCCACTAAAATCCAATAAAAACTGCTGTGTCTCATTCTACCAGTATAACAAGACATGTCGGCATTTATTTCGAGTCAAAGGCTCAAATGACCTGGGAGCTATTGAAAAAATCGGGCGGTGTATTCGCCAAAAATGCTGATTTTTCATTCAAATATTCATGAAAAATAGAAATTCCACTAAAATCCAATAAAAACTGCTGTGTCTCATTCTACCAGTATAACAAGACATGTCGGCATTGATTTCGAGTCGATGGCTCAAATGACCTGGGAGCTATTGAAAAAATCGGGCGGTGTATTCGCCAAAAATGCTGATTTTTCATTCAAATATTCATAAAAAATAGAAATTCCACTAAAATCCAATAAAAACTGCTGTGTCTCATTCTACCAGTATAACAAGACATGTCGGCATTGATTTCGAGTCGATGGCTCAAATGACCTGGGAGCTATTGAAAAAATTGGGCGGTGTATTCGCCAAAAATGCTGATTTTTCATTCAAATATTCATAAAAAATAGAAATTCCACTAAAATCCAATAAAAACTGCTGTGTCTCATTCTACCAGTATAACAAGACATGTCGGCATTGATTTCGAGTCGATGGCTCAAATGACCTGGGAGCTATTGAAAAAATCGGGCGGTGTATTCGCCAAAAATGCTGATTTTTCATTCAAATATTCATAAAAAATAGAAATTCCACTAAAATCCAATAAAAACAGCTGTGTCTCATTCTACCAGTATAACAAGACATGTCGGCATTGATTTCGAGTCGATGGCTCAAATGACCTGGGAGCTATTGAAAAAATCGGGCGGTGTATTCGCCAAAAATGGTGATTTTTCATTCAAATATTCATGAAAAATAGAAATTCCGCTAAAATCCAATAAAAACTGCTGTGTCTCATTCTACCAGTATAACAAGACATTTGCCCATTGATTTCGAGTCGATGGCTCAAATGACCTGGGAGCTATTGAAAAAATCGGGCGGTGTATTCGCCAAAAATGCTGATTTTTCATTCAAATATTCATGAAAAATAAAAATTCCACTAAAATCCAATAAAAACTGCTGTGTCTCATTCTACCAGTATAACAAGACATGTCGGCATTTATTTCGAGTCAAAGGCTCAAATGACCTGGGAGCTATTGAAAAAATCGGGCGGTGTATTCGCCAAAAATGGTGATTTTTCATTCAAATATTCATGAAAAATAGAAATTTCACTAAAATCCAATAAAAACTGCTGTGTCTCATTCTACCAGTATAGCAAGACATGTCGGCATTGATTTCGAGTCGATGGCTCAAATGACCTGGGAGCTATTGAAAAAATCGGGCGGTGTATTCGCCAAAAATGGTGATTTTTCATTCAAATATTCATGAAAAATAGAAATTTCACTAAAATCCAATAAAAACTGCTGTGTCTCATTCTACCAGTATAACAAGACATGTCGGCATTGATTTCGAGTCGATGGCTCAAATGACCTGGGAGCTATTGAAAAAATCGGGCGGTGTATTCGCCAAAAATGCTGATTTTTCATTCAAATATTCATGAAAAATAGAAACTCCACTAAAATCCAATAAACACTGCTGTGTCTCATTCTACCAGTATAACAAGACATGTCGGCATTGATTTCGAGTCGATGGCTCAAATGACCTGGGAGCTATTGAAAAAATTGGGCGGTGTATTCGCCAAAAATGGTGATTTTTCATTCAAATATTCATAAAAAATAGAAATTCCACTAAAATCCAATAAAAACTGCTGTGTCTCATTCTACCAGTATAACAAGACATTTGCCCATTGATTTCGAGTCGATGGCTCAAATGACCTGGGAGCTATTGAAAAAATCGGGCGGTGTATTCGCCAAAAATGGTGAATTTTCATTCAAATATTCATAAAAAAAAGAAATTCCACTAAAATCCAATAAAAACTGCTGTGTCTCATTCTACCAGTATAACAAGACATTTGGCCATTGATTTCGAGTCGATGGCTCAAATGACCTGGGAGCTATTGAAAAAATCGGGCGGTGTATTCGCCAAAAATGCTGATTTTTCATTCAAATATTCATGAAAAATAGAAATTCCACTAAAATCCAATAAAAAACTGCTGTGTCTCATTCTACCAGTATAACAAGACATGTCGGCATTGATTTCGAGTCGATGGCTCAAATGACCTGGGAGCTATTGAAAAAATCGGGCGGTGTATTCGCCAAAAATGGTGATTTTTCATTCAAATATTCATGAAAAATAGAAATTCCACTAAAATCCAATAAAAAACTGCTGTGTCTCATTCTACCAGTATAACAAGACATGTCGGCATTGATTTCGAGTCGATGGCTCAAATGACCTGGGAGCTATTGAAAAAATTGGGCGGTGTATTCGCCAAAAATGCTGATTTTTCATTCAAATATTCATGAAAAATAGAAATTCCGCTAAAATCCAATAAAAACTGCTGTGTCTCATTCTACCAGTATAACAAGACATTTGGCCATTGATTTCGAGTCGATGGCTCAAATGACCTGGGAGCTATTGAAAAAATCGGACGGTGTATTCGCCAAAAATGCTGATTTTTCATTCAAATATTCATGAAAAATAGAAATTCCACTAAAATCCAATAAAAACTGCTGTGTCTCATTCTACCAGTATAACAATACATTTGCCCATTGATTTCGAGTCGATGGCTCAAATGACCTGGGAGCTATTGAAAAAATTGGGCGGTGTATTCGCCAAAAATGCTGATTTTTCATTCAAATATTCATGAAAAATAGAAATTCCACTAAAATCCAATAAAAACTGCTGTGTCTCATTCTACCAGTATAACAAGACATTTGCCCATTGATTTCGAGTCGATGGCTCAAATGACCTGGGAGCTATTGAAAAAATCGGGCGGTGTATTCGCCAAAAATGGTGATTTTTCATTCAAATATTCATGAAAAATAGAAATTCCACTAAAATCCAATAAAAACTGCTGTGTCTCATTCTACCAGTATAACAAGACATGTCGGCATTGATTTCGAGTCGATGGCTCAAATGACCTGGGAGCTATTGAAAAAATTGGGCGGTGTATTCGCCAAAAATGGTGAATTTTCATACAAATATTCATGAAAAATAGAAATTTCACTAAAATCCAATAAAAACTGCTGTGTCTCATTCTACCAGTATAACAAGACATGTCGGCATTGATTTCGAGTCGATGGCTCAAATGACCTGGGAGCTATTGAAAAAATCGGGCGGTGTATTGGCCAAAAATGCTGATTTTTCATTCAAATATTCATGAAAAATAGAAATTCCACTAAAATCCAATAAAAACTGCTGTGTCTCATTCTACCAGTATAACAAGACATTTGCCCATTGATTTCGAGTCGATGGCTCAAATGACCTGGGAGCTATTGAAAAAATCGGGCGGTGTATTCGCCAAAAATGCTGATTTTTCATTCAAATATTCATGAAAAATAGAAATTCCACTAAAATCCAATAAAAACTGCTGTGTCTCATTCTACCAGTATAACAAGACATTTGCCCATTGATTTCGAGTTGATGGCTCAAATGACCTGGGAGCTATTGAAAAAATCGGGCGGTGTATTCGCCAAAAATGGTGATTTTTCATTCAAATATTCATGAAAAATAGAAATTCCACTAAAATCCAATAAAAACTGCTGTGTCTCATTCTACCAGTATAACAAGACATTTGCCCATTGATTTCGAGTCGATGGCTCAAATGACCTGGGAGCTATTGAAAAAATCGGGCGGTGTATTCGCCAAAAATGGTGATTTTTCATTCAAATATTCATGAAAAATAGAAATTCCACTAAAATCCAATAAAAACTGCTGTGTCTCATTCTACCAGTATAACAAGACATGTCGGCATTGATTTCGAGTCGATGGCTCAAATGACCTGGGAGCTATTGAAAAAATTGGGCGGTGTATTCGCCAAAAATGGTGAATTTTCATACAAATATTCATGAAAAATAGAAATTTCACTAAAATCCAATAAAAACTGCTGTGTCTCATTCTACCAGTATAACAAGACATGTCGGCATTGATTTCGAGTCGATGGCTCAAATGACCTGGGAGCTATTGAAAAAATCGGGCGGTGTATTCGCCAAAAATGGTGATTTTTCATTCAAATATTCATGAAAAATAGAAATTCCACTAAAATCCAATAAAAACTGCTGTGTCTCATTCTACCAGTATAACAAGACATGTCGGCATTGATTTCGAGCCGATGGCTCAAATGACCTGGGAGCTATTGAAAAAATCGGGCGGTGTATTCGCCAAAAATGCTGATTTTTCATTCAAATATTCATGAAAAATAGAAATTCCACTAAAATCCAATAAAAACTGCTGTGTCTCATTCTACCAGTATAACAAGACATTTGCCCATTGATTTCGAGTCGATGGCTCAAATGACCTGGGAGCTATTGAAAAAATCGGGCGGTGTATTCGCCAAAAATGGTGATTTTTCATTCAAATATTCATGAAAAATAGAAATTCCACTAAAATCCAATAAAAACTGCTGTGTCTCATTCTACCAGTATAACAAGACATGTCGGCATTGATTTCGAGTCGATGGCTCAAATGACCTGGGAGCTATTGAAAAAATTGGGCGGTGTATTCGCCAAAAATGGTGAATTTTCATACAAATATTCATGAAAAATAGAAATTTCACTAAAATCCAATAAAAACTGCTGTGTCTCATTCTACCAGTATAACAAGACATGTCGGCATTGATTTCGAGTCGATGGCTCAAATGACCTGTGAGCTATTGAAAAAATCGGGCGGTGTATTCGCCAAAAATGGTGATTTTTCATTCAAATATTCATGAAAAATAGAAATTCCACTAAAATCCAATAAAAACTGCTGTGTCTTATTCTACCAGTATAACAAGACATGTCGGCATTGATTTCGAGTCGATGGCTCAAATGACCTGGGAGCTATTGAAAAAATCGGGCGGTGTATTCGCCAAAAATGGTGAATTTTCATTCAAATATTCATAAAAAAAAGAAATTCCACTAAAATCCAATAAAAACTGCTGTGTCTCATTCTACCAGTATAACAAGACATTTGGCCATTGATTTCGAGTCGATGGCTCAAATGACCTGGGAGCTATTGAAAAAATCGGGCGGTGTATTCGCCAAAAATGCTGATTTTTCATTCAAATATTCATGAAAAATAGAAATTCCACTAAAATCCAATAAACACTGCTGTGTCTCATTCTACCAGTATAACAATACATTTGCCCATTGATTTCGAGTCGATGGCTCAAATGACCTGGGAGCTATTGAAAAAATCGGGCGGTGTATTGGCCAAAAATGCTGATTTTTCATTCAAATATTCATGAAAAATAGAAATTCCACTAAAATCCAATAAAAACTGCTGTGTCTCATTCTACCAGTATAACAAGACATTTGCCCATTGATTTCGAGTCGATGGCTCAAATGACCTGGGAGCTATTGAAAAAATCGGGCGGTGTATTCGCCAAAAATGCTGATTTTTCATTCAAATATTCATGAAAAATAGAAATTCCACTAAAATCCAATAAAAACTGCTGTGTCTCATTCTACCAGTATAACAAGACATTTGCCCATTGATTTCGAGTTGATGGCTCAAATGACCTGGGAGCTATTGAAAAAATCGGGCGGTGTATTCGCCAAAAATGGTGATTTTTCATTCAAATATTCATGAAAAATAGAAATTCCACTAAAATCCAATAAAAACTGCTGTGTCTCATTCTACCAGTATAACAAGACATTTGCCCATTGATTTCGAGTCGATGGCTCAAATGACCTGGGAGCTATTGAAAAAATCGGGCGGTGTATTCGCCAAAAATGGTGATTTTTCATTCAAATATTCATGAAAAATAGAAATTCCACTAAAATCCAATAAAAACTGCTGTGTCTCATTCTACCAGTATAACAAGACATGTCGGCATTGATTTCGAGTCGATGGCTCAAATGACCTGGGAGCTATTGAAAAAATCGGGCGGTGTATTCGCCAAAAATGGTGATTTTTCATTCAAATATTCATGAAAAATAGAAATTCCGCTAAAATCCAATAAAAACTGCTGTGTCTCATTCTACCAGTATAACAAGACATTTGGCCATTGATTTCGAGTCGATGGCTCAAATGACCTGGGAGCTATTGAAAAAATCGGACGGTGTATTCGCCAAAAATGCTGATTTTTCATTCAAATATTCATGAAAAATAGAAATTCCACTAAAATCCAATAAAAACTGCTGTGTCTCATTCTACCAGTATAACAATACATTTGCCCATTGATTTCGAGTCGATGGCTCAAATGACCTGGGAGCTATTGAAAAAATCGGGCGGTGTATTGGCCAAAAATGCTGATTTTTCATTCAAATATTCATGAAAAATAGAAATTCCACTAAAATCCAATAAAAACTGCTGTGTCTCATTCTACCAGTATAACAAGACATTTGCCCATTGATTTCGAGTCGATGGCTCAAATGACCTGGGAGCTATTGAAAAAATCGGGCGGTGTATTCGCCAAAAATGCTGATTTTTCATTCAAATATTCATGAAAAATAGAAATTCCACTAAAATCCAATAAAAACTGCTGTGTCTCATTCTACCAGTATAACAAGACATTTGCCCATTGATTTCGAGTTGATGGCTCAAATGACCTGGGAGCTATTGAAAAAATCGGGCGGTGTATTCGCCAAAAATGGTGATTTTTCATTCAAATATTCATGAAAAATAGAAATTCCGCTAAAATCCAATAAAAACTGCTGTGTCTCATTCTACCAGTATAACAAGACATTTGGCCATTGATTTCGAGTCGATGGCTCAAATGACCTGGGAGCTATTGAAAAAATCGGACGGTGTATTCGCCAAAAATGCTGATTTTTCATTCAAATATTCATGAAAAATAGAAATTCCACTAAAATCCAATAAAAACTGCTGTGTCTCATTCTACCAGTATAACAATACATTTGCCCATTGATTTCGAGTCGATGGCTCAAATGACCTGGGAGCTATTGAAAAAATCGGGCGGTGTATTGGCCAAAAATGCTGATTTTTCATTCAAATATTCATGAAAAATAGAAATTCCACTAAAATCCAATAAAAACTGCTGTGTCTCATTCTACCAGTATAACAAGACATTTGCCCATTGATTTCGAGTCGATGGCTCAAATGACCTGGGAGCTATTGAAAAAATCGGGCGGTGTATTCGCCAAAAATGCTGATTTTTCATTCAAATATTCATGAAAAATAGAAATTCCACTAAAATCCAATAAAAACTGCTGTGTCTCATTCTACCAGTATAACAAGACATTTGCCCATTGATTTCGAGTTGATGGCTCAAATGACCTGGGAGCTATTGAAAAAATCGGGCGGTGTATTCGCCAAAAATGGTGATTTTTCATTCAAATATTCATGAAAAATAGAAATTCCACTAAAATCCAATAAAAACTGCTGTGTCTCATTCTACCAGTATAACAAGACATTTGCCCATTGATTTCGAGTCGATGGCTCAAATGACCTGGGAGCTATTGAAAAAATCGGGCGGTGTATTCGCCAAAAATGGTGATTTTTCATTCAAATATTCATGAAAAATAGAAATTCCACTAAAATCCAATAAAAACTGCTGTGTCTCATTCTACCAGTATAACAAGACATGTCGGCATTGATTTCGAGTCGATGGCTCAAATGACCTGGGAGCTATTGAAAAAATCGGACGGTGTATTCGCCAAAAATGCTGATTTTTCATTCAAATATTCATGAAAAATAGAAATTCCACTAAAATCCAATAAAAACTGCTGTGTCTCATTCTACCAGTATAACAATACATTTGCCCATTGATTTCGAGTCGATGGCTCAAATGACCTGGGAGCTATTGAAAAAATCGGGCGGTGTATTGGCCAAAAATGCTGATTTTTCATTCAAATATTCATGAAAAATAGAAATTCCACTAAAATCCAATAAAAACTGCTGTGTCTCATTCTACCAGTATAACAAGACATTTGCCCATTGATTTCGAGTCGATGGCTCAAATGACCTGGGAGCTATTGAAAAAATCGGGCGGTGTATTCGCCAAAAATGCTGATTTTTCATTCAAATATTCATGAAAAATAGAAATTCCACTAAAATCCAATAAAAACTGCTGTGTCTCATTCTACCAGTATAACAAGACATTTGCCCATTGATTTCGAGTTGATGGCTCAAATGACCTGGGAGCTATTGAAAAAATCGGGCGGTGTATTCGCCAAAAATGGTGATTTTTCATTCAAATATTCATGAAAAATAGAAATTCCGCTAAAATCCAATAAAAACTGCTGTGTCTCATTCTACCAGTATAACAAGACATTTGGCCATTGATTTCGAGTCGATGGCTCAAATGACCTGGGAGCTATTGAAAAAATCGGACGGTGTATTCGCCAAAAATGCTGATTTTTCATTCAAATATTCATGAAAAATAGAAATTCCACTAAAATCCAATAAAAACTGCTGTGTCTCATTCTACCAGTATAACAATACATTTGCCCATTGATTTCGAGTCGATGGCTCAAATGACCTGGGAGCTATTGAAAAAATCGGGCGGTGTATTGGCCAAAAATGCTGATTTTTCATTCAAATATTCATGAAAAATAGAAATTCCACTAAAATCCAATAAAAACTGCTGTGTCTCATTCTACCAGTATAACAAGACATTTGCCCATTGATTTCGAGTCGATGGCTCAAATGACCTGGGAGCTATTGAAAAAATCGGGCGGTGTATTCGCCAAAAATGCTGATTTTTCATTCAAATATTCATGAAAAATAGAAATTCCACTAAAATCCAATAAAAACTGCTGTGTCTCATTCTACCAGTATAACAAGACATTTGCCCATTGATTTCGAGTTGATGGCTCAAATGACCTGGGAGCTATTGAAAAAATCGGGCGGTGTATTCGCCAAAAATGGTGATTTTTCATTCAAATATTCATGAAAAATAGAAATTCCACTAAAATCCAATAAAAACTGCTGTGTCTCATTCTACCAGTATAACAAGACATTTGCCCATTGATTTCGAGTCGATGGCTCAAATGACCTGGGAGCTATTGAAAAAATCGGGCGGTGTATTCGCCAAAAATGGTGATTTTTCATTCAAATATTCATGAAAAATAGAAATTCCACTAAAATCCAATAAAAACTGCTGTGTCTCATTCTACCAGTATAACAAGACATGTCGGCATTGATTTCGAGTCGATGGCTCAAATGACCTGGGAGCTATTGAAAAAATCGGGCGGTGTATTCGCCAAAAATGGTGATTTTTCATTCAAATATTCATGAAAAATAGAAATTCCGCTAAAATCCAATAAAAACTGCTGTGTCTCATTCTACCAGTATAACAAGACATTTGGCCATTGATTTCGAGTCGATGGCTCAAATGACCTGGGAGCTATTGAAAAAATCGGACGGTGTATTCGCCAAAAATGCTGATTTTTCATTCAAATATTCATGAAAAATAGAAATTCCACTAAAATCCAATAAAAACTGCTGTGTCTCATTCTACCAGTATAACAAGACATGTCGGCATTGATTTCGAGTCGATGGCTCAAATGACATGGGAGCTATTGAAAAAATCGGGCGGTGTATTCGCCAAAAATGCTGATTTTTCATTCAAATATTCATAAAAAATAGAAATTCCACTAAAATCCAATAAAAACTGCTGTGTCTCATTCTACCAGTATAACAAGACATTTGCCCATTGATTTCGAGTCGATGGCTCAAATGACCTGGGAGCTATTGAAAAAATCGGGCGGTGTATTCGCCAAAAATGGTGATTTTTCATTCAAATATTCATAAAAAATAGAAATTCCACTAAAATCCAATAAAAACTGCTGTGTCTCATTCTACCAGTATAACAAGACATGTCGGCATTGATTTCGAGTCGATGGCTCAAATGACCTGGGAGCTATTGAAAAAATTGGGCGGTGTATTCGCCAAAAATGCTGATTTTTCATTCAAATATTCATAAAAAATAGAAATTCCACTAAAATCCAATAAAAACTGCTGTGTCTCATTCTACCAGTATAACAAGACATTTGGCCATTGATTTCGAGTCGATGGCTCAAATGACCTGGGAGCTATTGAAAAAATTGGGCGGTGTATTCGCCAAAAATGGTGATTTTTCATTCAAATATTCATGAAAAATAGAAATTCCACTAAAATCCAATAAAAACTGCTGTGTCTCATTCTACCAGTATAACAAGACATGTCGGCATTGATTTCGAGTCGATGGCTCAAATGACCTGGGAGCTATTGAAAAAATCGGGCGGTGTATTCGCCAAAAATGGTGATTTTTCATTCAAATATTCATAAAAAATAGAAATTCCACTAAAATCCAATAAAAACAGCTGTGTCTCATTCTACCAGTATAACAAGACATGTCGGCATTGATTTCGAGTCGATGGCTCAAATGACCTGGGAGCTATTGAAAAAATCGGGCGGTGTATTCGCCAAAAATGGTGATTTTTCATTCAAATATTCATGAAAAATAGAAATTCCGCTAAAATCCAATAAAAACTGCTGTGTCTCATTCTACCAGTATAACAAGACATTTGGCCATTGATTTCGAGTCGATGGCTCAAATGACCTGGGAGCTATTGAAAAAATTGGGCGGTGTATTCGCCAAAAATGCTGATTTTTCATTCAAATATTCATGAAAAATAAAAATTCCACTAAAATCCAATAAAAACTGCTGTGTCTCATTCTACCAGTATAACAAGACATGTCGGCATTTATTTCGAGTCAAAGGCTCAAATGACCTGGGAGCTATTGAAAAAATCGGGCGGTGTATTCGCCAAAAATGCTGATTTTTCATTCAAATATTCATGAAAAATAGAAATTCCACTAAAATCCAATAAAAACTGCTGTGTCTCATTCTACCAGTATAACAAGACATGTCGGCATTGATTTCGAGTCGATGGCTCAAATGACCTGGGAGCTATTGAAAAAATCGGGCGGTGTATTCGCCAAAAATGCTGATTTTTCATTCAAATATTCATAAAAAATAGAAATTCCACTAAAATCCAATAAAAACTGCTGTGTCTCATTCTACCAGTATAACAAGACATGTCGGCATTGATTTCGAGTCGATGGCTCAAATGACCTGGGAGCTATTGAAAAAATTGGGCGGTGTATTCGCCAAAAATGCTGATTTTTCATTCAAATATTCATAAAAAATAGAAATTCCACTAAAATCCAATAAAAACTGCTGTGTCTCATTCTACCAGTATAACAAGACATGTCGGCATTGATTTCGAGTCGATGGCTCAAATGACCTGGGAGCTATTGAAAAAATCGGGCGGTGTATTCGCCAAAAATGCTGATTTTTCATTCAAATATTCATAAAAAATAGAAATTCCACTAAAATCCAATAAAAACAGCTGTGTCTCATTCTACCAGTATAACAAGACATGTCGGCATTGATTTCGAGTCGATGGCTCAAATGACCTGGGAGCTATTGAAAAAATCGGGCGGTGTATTCGCCAAAAATGGTGATTTTTCATTCAAATATTCATGAAAAATAGAAATTCCGCTAAAATCCAATAAAAACTGCTGTGTCTCATTCTACCAGTATAACAAGACATTTGCCCATTGATTTCGAGTCGATGGCTCAAATGACCTGGGAGCTATTGAAAAAATCGGGCGGTGTATTCGCCAAAAATGCTGATTTTTCATTCAAATATTCATGAAAAATAAAAATTCCACTAAAATCCAATAAAAACTGCTGTGTCTCATTCTACCAGTATAACAAGACATGTCGGCATTTATTTCGAGTCAAAGGCTCAAATGACCTGGGAGCTATTGAAAAAATCGGGCGGTGTATTCGCCAAAAATGGTGATTTTTCATTCAAATATTCATGAAAAATAGAAATTTCACTAAAATCCAATAAAAACTGCTGTGTCTCATTCTACCAGTATAGCAAGACATGTCGGCATTGATTTCGAGTCGATGGCTCAAATGACCTGGGAGCTATTGAAAAAATCGGGCGGTGTATTCGCCAAAAATGGTGATTTTTCATTCAAATATTCATGAAAAATAGAAATTTCACTAAAATCCAATAAAAACTGCTGTGTCTCATTCTACCAGTATAACAAGACATGTCGGCATTGATTTCGAGTCGATGGCTCAAATGACCTGGGAGCTATTGAAAAAATCGGGCGGTGTATTCGCCAAAAATGCTGATTTTTCATTCAAATATTCATGAAAAATAGAAACTCCACTAAAATCCAATAAACACTGCTGTGTCTCATTCTACCAGTATAACAAGACATGTCGGCATTGATTTCGAGTCGATGGCTCAAATGACCTGGGAGCTATTGAAAAAATTGGGCGGTGTATTCGCCAAAAATGGTGATTTTTCATTCAAATATTCATAAAAAATAGAAATTCCACTAAAATCCAATAAAAACTGCTGTGTCTCATTCTACCAGTATAACAAGACATTTGCCCATTGATTTCGAGTCGATGGCTCAAATGACCTGGGAGCTATTGAAAAAATCGGGCGGTGTATTCGCCAAAAATGGTGAATTTTCATTCAAATATTCATAAAAAAAAGAAATTCCACTAAAATCCAATAAAAACTGCTGTGTCTCATTCTACCAGTATAACAAGACATTTGGCCATTGATTTCGAGTCGATGGCTCAAATGACCTGGGAGCTATTGAAAAAATCGGGCGGTGTATTCGCCAAAAATGCTGATTTTTCATTCAAATATTCATGAAAAATAGAAATTCCACTAAAATCCAATAAAAAACTGCTGTGTCTCATTCTACCAGTATAACAAGACATGTCGGCATTGATTTCGAGTCGATGGCTCAAATGACCTGGGAGCTATTGAAAAAATCGGGCGGTGTATTCGCCAAAAATGGTGATTTTTCATTCAAATATTCATGAAAAATAGAAATTCCACTAAAATCCAATAAAAAACTGCTGTGTCTCATTCTACCAGTATAACAAGACATGTCGGCATTGATTTCGAGTCGATGGCTCAAATGACCTGGGAGCTATTGAAAAAATTGGGCGGTGTATTCGCCAAAAATGCTGATTTTTCATTCAAATATTCATGAAAAATAGAAATTCCGCTAAAATCCAATAAAAACTGCTGTGTCTCATTCTACCAGTATAACAAGACATTTGGCCATTGATTTCGAGTCGATGGCTCAAATGACCTGGGAGCTATTGAAAAAATCGGACGGTGTATTCGCCAAAAATGCTGATTTTTCATTCAAATATTCATGAAAAATAGAAATTCCACTAAAATCCAATAAAAACTGCTGTGTCTCATTCTACCAGTATAACAATACATTTGCCCATTGATTTCGAGTCGATGGCTCAAATGACCTGGGAGCTATTGAAAAAATCGGGCGGTGTATTCGCCAAAAATGCTGATTTTTCATTCAAATATTCATGAAAAATAGAAATTCCACTAAAATCCAATAAAAACTGCTGTGTCTCATTCTACCAGTATAACAAGACATTTGCCCATTGATTTCGAGTCGATGGCTCAAATGACCTGGGAGCTATTGAAAAAATCGGGCGGTGTATTCGCCAAAAATGGTGATTTTTCATTCAAATATTCATGAAAAATAGAAATTCCACTAAAATCCAATAAAAACTGCTGTGTCTCATTCTACCAGTATAACAAGACATGTCGGCATTGATTTCGAGTCGATGGCTCAAATGACCTGGGAGCTATTGAAAAAATTGGGCGGTGTATTCGCCAAAAATGGTGAATTTTCATACAAATATTCATGAAAAATAGAAATTTCACTAAAATCCAATAAAAACTGCTGTGTCTCATTCTACCAGTATAACAAGACATGTCGGCATTGATTTCGAGTCGATGGCTCAAATGACCTGGGAGCTATTGAAAAAATCGGGCGGTGTATTCGCCAAAAATGCTGATTTTTCATTCAAATATTCATGAAAAATAGAAATTCCACTAAAATCCAATAAAAACTGCTGTGTCTCATTCTACCAGTATAACAAGACATTTGCCCATTGATTTCGAGTTGATGGCTCAAATGACCTGGGAGCTATTGAAAAAATCGGGCGGTGTATTCGCCAAAAATGGTGATTTTTCATTCAAATATTCATGAAAAATAGAAATTCCACTAAAATCCAATAAAAACTGCTGTGTCTCATTCTACCAGTATAACAAGACATTTGCCCATTGATTTCGAGTCGATGGCTCAAATGACCTGGGAGCTATTGAAAAAATCGGGCGGTGTATTCGCCAAAAATGGTGATTTTTCATTCAAATATTCATGAAAAATAGAAATTCCACTAAAATCCAATAAAAACTGCTGTGTCTCATTCTACCAGTATAACAAGACATGTCGGCATTGATTTCGAGTCGATGGCTCAAATGACCTGGGAGCTATTGAAAAAATTGGGCGGTGTATTCGCCAAAAATGGTGAATTTTCATACAAATATTCATGAAAAATAGAAATTTCACTAAAATCCAATAAAAACTGCTGTGTCTCATTCTACCAGTATAACAAGACATGTCGGCATTGATTTCGAGTCGATGGCTCAAATGACCTGGGAGCTATTGAAAAAATCGGGCGGTGTATTCGCCAAAAATGGTGATTTTTCATTCAAATATTCATGAAAAATAGAAATTCCACTAAAATCCAATAAAAACTGCTGTGTCTCATTCTACCAGTATAACAAGACATGTCGGCATTGATTTCGAGCCGATGGCTCAAATGACCTGGGAGCTATTGAAAAAATCGGGCGGTGTATTCGCCAAAAATGCTGATTTTTCATTCAAATATTCATGAAAAATAGAAATTCCACTAAAATCCAATAAAAACTGCTGTGTCTCATTCTACCAGTATAACAAGACATTTGCCCATTGATTTCGAGTCGATGGCTCAAATGACCTGGGAGCTATTGAAAAAATCGGGCGGTGTATTCGCCAAAAATGGTGATTTTTCATTCAAATATTCATGAAAAATAGAAATTCCACTAAAATCCAATAAAAACTGCTGTGTCTCATTCTACCAGTATAACAAGACATGTCGGCATTGATTTCGAGTCGATGGCTCAAATGACCTGGCAGCTATTGAAAAAATTGGGCGGTGTATTCGCCAAAAATGGTGAATTTTCATACAAATATTCATGAAAAATAGAAATTTCACTAAAATCCAATAAAAACTGCTGTGTCTCATTCTACCAGTATAACAAGACATGTCGGCATTGATTTCGAGTCGATGGCTCAAATGACCTGTGAGCTATTGAAAAAATCGGGCGGTGTATTCGCCAAAAATGGTGATTTTTCATTCAAATATTCATGAAAAATAGAAATTCCACTAAAATCCAATAAAAACTGCTGTGTCTTATTCTACCAGTATAACAAGACATGTCGGCATTGATTTCGAGTCGATGGCTCAAATGACCTGGGAGCTATTGAAAAAATCGGGCGGTGTATTCGCCAAAAATGGTGAATTTTCATTCAAATATTCATAAAAAAAAGAAATTCCACTAAAATCCAATAAAAACTGCTGTGTCTCATTCTACCAGTATAACAAGACATTTGGCCATTGATTTCGAGTCGATGGCTCAAATGACCTGGGAGCTATTGAAAAAATCGGGCGGTGTATTCGCCAAAAATGCTGATTTTTCATTCAAATATTCATGAAAAATAGAAATTCCACTAAAATCCAATAAACACTGCTGTGTCTCATTCTACCAGTATAACAATACATTTGCCCATTGATTTCGAGTCGATGGCTCAAATGACCTGGGAGCTATTGAAAAAATCGGGCGGTGTATTGGCCAAAAATGCTGATTTTTCATTCAAATATTCATGAAAAATAGAAATTCCACTAAAATCCAATAAAAACTGCTGTGTCTCATTCTACCAGTATAACAAGACATTTGCCCATTGATTTCGAGTCGATGGCTCAAATGACCTGGGAGCTATTGAAAAAATCGGGCGGTGTATTCGCCAAAAATGCTGATTTTTCATTCAAATATTCATGAAAAATAGAAATTCCACTAAAATCCAATAAAAACTGCTGTGTCTCATTCTACCAGTATAACAAGACATTTGCCCATTGATTTCGAGTTGATGGCTCAAATGACCTGGGAGCTATTGAAAAAATCGGGCGGTGTATTCGCCAAAAATGGTGATTTTTCATTCAAATATTCATGAAAAATAGAAATTCCACTAAAATCCAATAAAAACTGCTGTGTCTCATTCTACCAGTATAACAAGACATTTGCCCATTGATTTCGAGTCGATGGCTCAAATGACCTGGGAGCTATTGAAAAAATCGGGCGGTGTATTCGCCAAAAATGGTGATTTTTCATTCAAATATTCATGAAAAATAGAAATTCCACTAAAATCCAATAAAAACTGCTGTGTCTCATTCTACCAGTATAACAAGACATGTCGGCATTGATTTCGAGTCGATGGCTCAAATGACCTGGGAGCTATTGAAAAAATCGGGCGGTGTATTCGCCAAAAATGCTGATTTTTCATTCAAATATTCATGAAAAATAGAAATTCCACTAAAATCCAATAAACACTGCTGTGTCTCATTCTACCAGTATAACAATACATTTGCCCATTGATTTCGAGTCGATGGCTCAAATGACCTGGGAGCTATTGAAAAAATCGGGCGGTGTATTGGCCAAAAATGCTGATTTTTCATTCAAATATTCATGAAAAATAGAAATTCCACTAAAATCCAATAAAAACTGCTGTGTCTCATTCTACCAGTATAACAAGACATTTGCCCATTGATTTCGAGTCGATGGCTCAAATGACCTGGGAGCTATTGAAAAAATCGGGCGGTGTATTCGCCAAAAATGCTGATTTTTCATTCAAATATTCATGAAAAATAGAAATTCCACTAAAATCCAATAAAAACTGCTGTGTCTCATTCTACCAGTATAACAAGACATTTGCCCATTGATTTCGAGTTGATGGCTCAAATGACCTGGGAGCTATTGAAAAAATCGGGCGGTGTATTCGCCAAAAATGGTGATTTTTCATTCAAATATTCATGAAAAATAGAAATTCCACTAAAATCCAATAAAAACTGCTGTGTCTCATTCTACCAGTATAACAAGACATTTGCCCATTGATTTCGAGTCGATGGCTCAAATGACCTGGGAGCTATTGAAAAAATCGGGCGGTGTATTCGCCAAAAATGGTGATTTTTCATTCAAATATTCATGAAAAATAGAAATTCCACTAAAATCCAATAAAAACTGCTGTGTCTCATTCTACCAGTATAACAAGACATGTCGGCATTGATTTCGAGTCGATGGCTCAAATGACCTGGGAGCTATTGAAAAAATCGGGCGGTGTATTCGCCAAAAATGGTGATTTTTCATTCAAATATTCATGAAAAATAGAAATTCCGCTAAAATCCAATAAAAACTGCTGTGTCTCATTCTACCAGTATAACAAGACATTTGGCCATTGATTTCGAGTCGATGGCTCAAATGACCTGGGAGCTATTGAAAAAATCGGACGGTGTATTCGCCAAAAATGCTGATTTTTCATTCAAATATTCATGAAAAATAGAAATTCCACTAAAATCCAATAAAAACTGCTGTGTCTCATTCTACCAGTATAACAATACATTTGCCCATTGATTTCGAGTCGATGGCTCAAATGACCTGGGAGCTATTGAAAAAATCGGGCGGTGTATTGGCCAAAAATGCTGATTTTTCATTCAAATATTCATGAAAAATAGAAATTCCACTAAAATCCAATAAAAACTGCTGTGTCTCATTCTACCAGTATAACAAGACATTTGCCCATTGATTTCGAGTCGATGGCTCAAATGACCTGGGAGCTATTGAAAAAATCGGGCGGTGTATTCGCCAAAAATGCTGATTTTTCATTCAAATATTCATGAAAAATAGAAATTCCACTAAAATCCAATAAAAACTGCTGTGTCTCATTCTACCAGTATAACAAGACATTTGCCCATTGATTTCGAGTTGATGGCTCAAATGACCTGGGAGCTATTGAAAAAATCGGGCGGTGTATTCGCCAAAAATGGTGATTTTTCATTCAAATATTCATGAAAAATAGAAATTCCGCTAAAATCCAATAAAAACTGCTGTGTCTCATTCTACCAGTATAACAAGACATTTGGCCATTGATTTCGAGTCGATGGCTCAAATGACCTGGGAGCTATTGAAAAAATCGGACGGTGTATTCGCCAAAAATGCTGATTTTTCATTCAAATATTCATGAAAAATAGAAATTCCACTAAAATCCAATAAAAACTGCTGTGTCTCATTCTACCAGTATAACAATACATTTGCCCATTGATTTCGAGTCGATGGCTCAAATGACCTGGGAGCTATTGAAAAAATCGGGCGGTGTATTGGCCAAAAATGCTGATTTTTCATTCAAATATTCATGAAAAATAGAAATTCCACTAAAATCCAATAAAAACTGCTGTGTCTCATTCTACCAGTATAACAAGACATTTGCCCATTGATTTCGAGTCGATGGCTCAAATGACCTGGGAGCTATTGAAAAAATCGGGCGGTGTATTCGCCAAAAATGCTGATTTTTCATTCAAATATTCATGAAAAATAGAAATTCCACTAAAATCCAATAAAAACTGCTGTGTCTCATTCTACCAGTATAACAAGACATTTGCCCATTGATTTCGAGTTGATGGCTCAAATGACCTGGGAGCTATTGAAAAAATCGGGCGGTGTATTCGCCAAAAATGGTGATTTTTCATTCAAATATTCATGAAAAATAGAAATTCCACTAAAATCCAATAAAAACTGCTGTGTCTCATTCTACCAGTATAACAAGACATTTGCCCATTGATTTCGAGTCGATGGCTCAAATGACCTGGGAGCTATTGAAAAAATCGGGCGGTGTATTCGCCAAAAATGGTGATTTTTCATTCAAATATTCATGAAAAATAGAAATTCCACTAAAATCCAATAAAAACTGCTGTGTCTCATTCTACCAGTATAACAAGACATGTCGGCATTGATTTCGAGTCGATGGCTCAAATGACCTGGGAGCTATTGAAAAAATCGGACGGTGTATTCGCCAAAAATGCTGATTTTTCATTCAAATATTCATGAAAAATAGAAATTCCACTAAAATCCAATAAAAACTGCTGTGTCTCATTCTACCAGTATAACAATACATTTGCCCATTGATTTCGAGTCGATGGCTCAAATGACCTGGGAGCTATTGAAAAAATCGGGCGGTGTATTGGCCAAAAATGCTGATTTTTCATTCAAATATTCATGAAAAATAGAAATTCCACTAAAATCCAATAAAAACTGCTGTGTCTCATTCTACCAGTATAACAAGACATTTGCCCATTGATTTCGAGTCGATGGCTCAAATGACCTGGGAGCTATTGAAAAAATCGGGCGGTGTATTCGCCAAAAATGCTGATTTTTCATTCAAATATTCATGAAAAATAGAAATTCCACTAAAATCCAATAAAAACTGCTGTGTCTCATTCTACCAGTATAACAAGACATTTGCCCATTGATTTCGAGTTGATGGCTCAAATGACCTGGGAGCTATTGAAAAAATCGGGCGGTGTATTCGCCAAAAATGGTGATTTTTCATTCAAATATTCATGAAAAATAGAAATTCCGCTAAAATCCAATAAAAACTGCTGTGTCTCATTCTACCAGTATAACAAGACATTTGGCCATTGATTTCGAGTCGATGGCTCAAATGACCTGGGAGCTATTGAAAAAATCGGACGGTGTATTCGCCAAAAATGCTGATTTTTCATTCAAATATTCATGAAAAATAGAAATTCCACTAAAATCCAATAAAAACTGCTGTGTCTCATTCTACCAGTATAACAATACATTTGCCCATTGATTTCGAGTCGATGGCTCAAATGACCTGGGAGCTATTGAAAAAATCGGGCGGTGTATTGGCCAAAAATGCTGATTTTTCATTCAAATATTCATGAAAAATAGAAATTCCACTAAAATCCAATAAAAACTGCTGTGTCTCATTCTACCAGTATAACAAGACATTTGCCCATTGATTTCGAGTCGATGGCTCAAATGACCTGGGAGCTATTGAAAAAATCGGGCGGTGTATTCGCCAAAAATGCTGATTTTTCATTCAAATATTCATGAAAAATAGAAATTCCACTAAAATCCAATAAAAACTGCTGTGTCTCATTCTACCAGTATAACAAGACATTTGCCCATTGATTTCGAGTCGATGGCTCAAATGACCTGGGAGCTATTGAAAAAATCGGGCGGTGTATTCGCCAAAAATGGTGATTTTTCATTCAAATATTCATGAAAAATAGAAATTCCACTAAAATCCAATAAAAACTGCTGTGTCTCATTCTACCAGTATAACAAGACATTTGCCCATTGATTTCGAGTCGATGGCTCAAATGACCTGGGAGCTATTGAAAAAATCGGGCGGTGTATTCGCCAAAAATGGTGATTTTTCATTCAAATATTCATAAAAAAAAGAAATTCCACTAAAATCCAATGAAAACTGCTGTGTCTCATTCTACCAGTATAACAAGACATTTGGCCATTGATTTCGAGTCGATGGCTCAAATGACCTGGGAGCTATTGAAAAAATCGGGCGGTGTATTCGCCAAAAATGGTGATTTTTCATTCAAATATTCATGAAAAATAGAAATTCCACTAAAATCCAATAAAAACTGCTGTGTCTCATTCTACCAGTATAACAAGACATTTGGCCATTGATTTCGAGTCGATGGCTCAAATGACCTGGGAGCTATTGAAAAAATCGGGCGGTGTATTCGCCAAAAATGGTGATTTTTCATTCAAATATTCATGAAAAATAGAAATTCCACTAAAATCCAATAAAAACTGCTGTGTCTCATTCTACCAGTATAACAAGACATGTCGGCATTGATTTCGAGTCGATGGCTCAAATGACCTGGGAGCTATTGAAAAAATCGGGCGGTGTATTCGCCAAAAATGGTGATTTTTCATTCAAATATTCATGAAAAATAGAAATTCCACTAAAATCCAATAAAAACTGCTGTGTCTCATTCTACCAGTATAACAAGACATGTCGGCATTGATTTCGAGTCGATGGCTCAAATGACCTGGCAGCTTTTGAAAAAATCGGGCGGTGTATTCGCCAAAAATGGTGATTTTTCATTCAAATATTCATGAAAAATAGAAATTCCACTAAAATCCAATAAAAACTGCTGTGTCTCATTCTACCAGTATAACAAGACATTTGCCCATTGATTTCGAGTCGATGGCTCAAATGACCTGGGAGCTATTGAAAAATTGGGCGGTGTATTCGCCAAAAATGCTGATTTTTCCATCAAATATTCATGAAAAATAGAAATTCCACTAAAATCCAATAAAAACTGCTGTGTCTCATTCTACCAGTATAACAAGACATTTGCCCATTGATTTCGAGTCGATGGCTCAAATGACCTGGGAGCTATTGAAAAAATCGGGCGGTGTATTCGCCAAAAATGCTGATTTTTCATTCAAATATTCATGAAAAATAGAAATTCCACTAAAATCCAATAAAAACTGCTGTGTCTCATTCTACCAGTATAACAAGACATTTGCCCATTGATTTCGAGTTGATGGCTCAAATGACCTGGGAGCTATTGAAAAAATCGGGCGGTGTATTCGCCAAAAATGCTGATTTTTCATTCAAATATTCATGAAAAATAGAAATTCCACTAAAATCCAATAAAAACTGCTGTGTCTCATTCTACCAGTATAACAAGACATTTGCCCATTGATTTCGAGTCGATGGCTCAAATGACCTGGGAGCTATTGAAAAAATCGGGCGGTGTATTCGCCAAAAATGGTGATTTTTCATTCAAATATTCATGAAAAATAGAAATTCCACTAAAATCCAATAAAAACTGCTGTGTCTCATTCTACCAGTATAACAAGACATGTCGGCATTGATTTCGAGTCGATGGCTCAAATGACCTGGGAGCTATTGAAAAAATCGGACGGTGTATTCGCCAAAAATGCTGATTTTTCATTCAAATATTCATGAAAAATAGAAATTCCACTAAAATCCAATAAAAACTGCTGTGTCTCATTCTACCAGTATAACAATACATTTGCCCATTGATTTCGAGTCGATGGCTCAAATGACCTGGGAGCTATTGAAAAAATCGGGCGGTGTATTGGCCAAAAATGCTGATTTTTCATTCAAATATTCATGAAAAATAGAAATTCCACTAAAATCCAATAAAAACTGCTGTGTCTCATTCTACCAGTATAACAAGACATTTGCCCATTGATTTCGAGTCGATGGCTCAAATGACCTGGGAGCTATTGAAAAAATCGGGCGGTGTATTCGCCAAAAATGCTGATTTTTCATTCAAATATTCATGAAAAATAGAAATTCCACTAAAATCCAATAAAAACTGCTGTGTCTCATTCTACCAGTATAACAAGACATTTGCCCATTGATTTCGAGTTGATGGCTCAAATGACCTGGGAGCTATTGAAAAAATCGGGCGGTGTATTCGCCAAAAATGGTGATTTTTCATTCAAATATTCATGAAAAATAGAAATTCCACTAAAATCCAATAAAAACTGCTGTGTCTCATTCTACCAGTATAACAAGACATTTGCCCATTGATTTCGAGTCGATGGCTCAAATGACCTGGGAGCTATTGAAAAAATCGGGCGGTGTATTCGCCAAAAATGGTGATTTTTCATTCAAATATTCATGAAAAATAGAAATTCCACTAAAATCCAATAAAAACTGCTGTGTCTCATTCTACCAGTATAACAAGACATGTCGGCATTGATTTCGAGTCGATGGCTCAAATGACCTGGGAGCTATTGAAAAAATCGGACGGTGTATTCGCCAAAAATGCTGATTTTTCATTCAAATATTCATGAAAAATAGAAATTCCACTAAAATCCAATAAAAACTGCTGTGTCTCATTCTACCAGTATAACAATACATTTGCCCATTGATTTCGAGTCGATGGCTCAAATGACCTGGGAGCTATTGAAAAAATCGGGCGGTGTATTGGCCAAAAATGCTGATTTTTCATTCAAATATTCATGAAAAATAGAAATTCCACTAAAATCCAATAAAAACTGCTGTGTCTCATTCTACCAGTATAACAAGACATTTGCCCATTGATTTCGAGTCGATGGCTCAAATGACCTGGGAGCTATTGAAAAAATCGGGCGGTGTATTCGCCAAAAATGCTGATTTTTCATTCAAATATTCATGAAAAATAGAAATTCCACTAAAATCCAATAAAAACTGCTGTGTCTCATTCTACCAGTATAACAAGACATGTCGGCATTGATTTCGAGTCGATGGCTCAAATGACCTGGCAGCTTTTGAAAAAATCGGGCGGTGTATTCGCCAAAAATGGTGATTTTTCATTCAAATATTCATAAAAAAAAGAAATTCCACTAAAATCCAATGAAAACTGCTGTGTCTCATTCTACCAGTATAACAAGACATTTGCCCATTGATTTCGAGTCGATGGCTCAAATGACCTGGGAGCTATTGAAAAAATCGGGCGGTGTATTCGCCAAAAATGGTGATTTTTCATTCAAATATTCATGAAAAATAGAAATTCCACTAAAATCCAATAAAAACTGCTGTGTCTCATTCTACCAGTATAACAAGACATTTGCCCATTGATTTCGAGTCGATGGCTCAAATGACCTGGGAGCTATTGAAAAAATCGGGCGGTGTATTCGCCAAAAATGGTGATTTTTCATTCAAATATTCATAAAAAAAAGAAATTCCACTAAAATCCAATGAAAACTGCTGTGTCTCATTCTACCAGTATAACAAGACATTTGGCCATTGATTTCGAGTCGATGGCTCAAATGACCTGGGAGCTATTGAAAAAATCGGGCGGTGTATTCGCCAAAAATGGTGATTTTTCATTCAAATATTCATGAAAAATAGAAATTCCACTAAAATCCAATAAAAACTGCTGTGTCTCATTCTACCAGTATAACAAGACATTTGGCCATTGATTTCGAGTCGATGGCTCAAATGACCTGGGAGCTATTGAAAAAATCGGGCGGTGTATTCGCCAAAAATGGTGATTTTTCATTCAAATATTCATGAAAAATAGAAATTCCACTAAAATCCAATAAAAACTGCTGTGTCTCATTCTACCAGTATAACAAGACATGTCGGCATTGATTTCGAGTCGATGGCTCAAATGACCTGGGAGCTATTGAAAAAATCGGGCGGTGTATTCGCCAAAAATGGTGATTTTTCATTCAAATATTCATGAAAAATAGAAATTCCACTAAAATCCAATAAAAACTGCTGTGTCTCATTCTACCAGTATAACAAGACATGTCGGCATTGATTTCGAGTCGATGGCTCAAATGACCTGGCAGCTTTTGAAAAAATCGGGCGGTGTATTCGCCAAAAATGGTGATTTTTCATTCAAATATTCATGAAAAATAGAAATTCCACTAAAATCCAATAAAAACTGCTGTGTCTCATTCTACCAGTATAACAAGACATTTGCCCATTGATTTCGAGTCGATGGCTCAAATGACCTGGGAGCTATTGAAAAATTGGGCGGTGTATTCGCCAAAAATGCTGATTTTTCCATCAAATATTCATGAAAAATAGAAATTCCACTAAAATCCAATAAAAACTGCTGTGTCTCATTCTACCAGTATAACAAGACATTTGCCCATTGATTTCGAGTCGATGGCTCAAATGACCTGGGAGCTATTGAAAAAATCGGGCGGTGTATTCGCCAAAAATGGTGATTTTTCCATCAAATATTCATGAATAATAGAAATTCCACTAAAATCCAATAAAAACTGCTGTGTCTCATTCTACCAGTATAACAAGACATGTCGGCATTGATTTCGAGCCGATGGCTCAAATGACCTGGGAGCTATTGAAAAAATCGGGCGGTGTATTCGCCAAAAATGGTGATTTTTCATTCGAATATTCATGAAAAATAGAAATTCCAATAAAATCCAATAAAAACTGCTGTGTCTCATTCTACCAGTATAACAAGACATGTCGGCATTGATTTCGAGTCGATGGCTCAAATGACCTGGGAGCTATTGAAAAAATTGGGCGGTGTATTCGCCAAAAATGGTGATTTTTCATTCAAATATTCATGAAAAATAGAAATTCCACTAAAATCCAATAAAAACTGCTGTGTCTCATTCTACCAGTATAACAAGACATTTGCCCATTGATTTCGAGTCGATGGCTCAAATGACCTGGGAGCTATTGAAAAAAACGGGCGGTGTATTCGCCAAAAATGCTGATTTTTCCATCAAATATTCATGAAAAATAGAAATTCCACTAAAATCCAATAAAAACTGCTGTGTCTCATTCTACCAGTATAACAAGACATTTGCCCATTGATTTCGAGTCGATGGCTCAAATGACCTGGGAGCTATTGAAAAAATCAGGCGGTGTATTCGCCAAAAATGCTGATTTTTCATTCAAATATTCATGAAAAATAGAAATTCCACTAAAATCCAATAAAAACTGCTGTGTCTCATTCTACCAGTATAACAAGACATGTCGCCATTGATTTCGAGTCGATGGCTCAAATGACCTGGGAGCTATTGAAAAAATCGGGCGGTGTATCCGCCAAAAATGCTGATTTTTCATTCAAATATTCATGAAAAATAGAAATTCCACTAAAATCCAATAAAAACTGCTATGTCTCATTCTACCAGTATAACAAGACATGTCGGCATTGATTTCGAGTTGATGGCTCAAATGACCAGAGGCCTCATGTACTAAGACTTGTGTGGATTTCCTACTGAAACATGGCGTAAGATAGAATCCAGAAACTGTCATACACACAAAAAAAAATCAGATGTATCAAAGTGTGCTTACCCATGGATCCAAGCACTTTTCCTTTGTACATCCCAATCAACGTGGAATTGAGCGCATATGTAGAAGTGCTAAACTCCTCCCTTTCCACGCCTCCATTTAAATATGCAAATTAATTTAAATAGGGCCTGCACCTGAGATTTTCCTCTCTGCACCATCAGATTTACACCATGAGTAAAGGGAAGAAGCGCAACTTCACCGAGTCTGAGCTCGAAACGCTATTAAATGAAGTCGAGACACGAAGATCTGTATTATTTGGTAGCCTCTCGTCAGGGATAAACACCAAAAAAAAGAAATGAGTGGGAGCGTGTGTGTGAGGCAGTGAACGCTGTGGGGTCGGAGCAGCGCACACTCACTGAAATATATATATATATATATATATATATATATATATATATATATATATATATATATATATATATATATATATATATATATATGCTACCGTTAGTGGGAAACAAACAGGAGGACAAAACAACTTCATTACATGGATTGACAAGACTGATCGCACTTATATTGATGACTGCAGAAGTGCGCCGTGGCTATTGCAGTGTGACATTTCCAACTTTACGCACGCGTTTATTGACACAAATACTGAACACAAGGAGACAATAAAGGGCTTGTTAGATAGCTCTGCCGCTCTATTTTCACCAGGGAAAAACAAATGCACATATTTGAATGCACGTGCCCAAATGGGCATTGTGCTGGTTTACATTCGGGGCGCAATTAAACAGATACATTATTTACTCACCGAGAAGCCACCCATCGCGCACCGTGCCAGCCTCCAGCCTGTTACCAACCATGCTATTGGTAAGAATGAACGAGTCATGCGTTGAACCAGGCCACCTTGCCACGGTGTTGGTGAGCTGCATTTGCGCATCACATATTATTTGAACATTAATTGAATGAAAATGTTTCCTGTTGACAAAAACAAATTCATCCTGTGATGGCGCTTTTATAGCAACATGTGTGCAGTCAATAGCTCCGATTACATTAGGGAAACCGGCTCTTGCTGCAAATTGCGCTTTAATGTTGGCCTGTTCAACAGCATTGTATGGGAATTTGATGTACCTGGATGACATTCTTATGATCCCGTCCCACACAGCTGGCATGGCTCGGCTCAGAGTGGACTGGTGCACTCCTGACCGGTCGGCCAGTTCCCTCTGGAAGGCTCCTGTTGCCAGAAACCCCAGAATGGTCAGCACCTGTGTGGGCACGGACAACCCCTGGCTCCTGGCTGTGCCGCAGCTCTGCGCACAGCTCCAGTACACTGGCCTCGGCAACCTAAAACGACTCATGAGCCAGTTGTCGTCATTTGCCAACAGATCTTCCCGTTCTCTAAACACCCTCTCACGTCTGATATTACCATTTGCGATGTCTTCTAACAAGGCCAAGGCTGCCATTGTTAATGCCATTTTTTCATCACTTTGCGCATGCTTTTATATCCATCCATATGATTGCAAACACGTGTGTGTTAATTGACCATTAATGTGTCTCTGATGTGCACATTACTCTGAGGACTAATTGTTTTCACATAATTAACAGTTTCCCAGCATCACCTCAAAGTGTCGCCAAAGGAACAATAGCTGTAGAAACGTGCGCACGCCAGCCATGAAGCTGGCGTGGGGCACCGCACATTTCCACGGTCATTTCACTTTTGATACATCTGACCGTTGGCGTGGAAAATGACGTACGCCACGTTTTTGTGCGTACGCAACATTGATACATGAGGCCTCTGGAAGCTATTGAAAAAAACGGCCAGTAAACCTGAGAGTGATAGTGGTAAAGTGAATTACTGAAGACAGCACTAAGAATATTGAGTCATCTTTCATATAGTCAAACACTGATCAAACCAAGCACTGATGTCAAAGTTGGAATTGCATCCTTAATTGCGGGAAGTCATGAATATGCCTTATAGATCAGTAATAAGGCATTAAAGTGACAGTTCACCCCAAAATCAAAACACATTTTTCCCTTTTACCTGTTGTGTAACTTATCCATCTACATTGTTTCAGTGTGAGTTGCTGAGATGTAGAGATATAGTTAATAACAATAATAATAAATATAGTAGAACTAGGTGGCAATCCACAGAACTATTTTCTTTCTGTATCACTGCAGAGAGAAGCGTTCATCTACTCACCAAAGGCTACCTAACTCAGCCAGCTAATGTTACAGCTCAGCTGAGGAGGACACCATTATTGTTTACATTGTTGTAATAAGCATGAGCCTCTTGTCCATGAGTAGATGCAGCTTCACTCTGCACTGTGATGTGGTGCAGTTTGGTAGAAAGAAAATAATTGGAGTTGGACTCTTTGATATATAGTTTTACTAATTATAGGAGTATTTAGAGAAGGTGAAACTTCCTTAATTTGAATTATCTGACAACCCATAATACAATTGTACTTACATGAACTGATTGTTTGCCTGTTGGTGAGTGTATATAAACACTGCAGATCAACCTGACTCATCAACTCCTTCACTTTGGGTTTGAAAATCTCCTAAAATCTCATGTCCACCAGATTTTCAGATAGTTGTGTGGGCATATGTGGCTGATATTTCTTGGGAAGTATTTGCATACAATTAACATTTAATGCGCCAAGTTTCATGTGTCCAGCTCATTCCAGCTCGCGGCAATTTGAGCCGTGGCAGAGACAAATAGTTATGAATCAACAAAAAAACAACAGGGCTACAACGCTGATAATGAATTCAAACAAAGATAGGACCAATGGCCCATAATGACTGAGAGTGAATCTCTGTGATAGGTTAGGCTCCAGTATGAACCAGAAAGTCAGAGCAACATGACCCGGTGAGCTGCTCTGTCAGAGGAAGGCTCGCTCTTCCAAAACGCCGAATCGTTGTGGCCCACCGCAACAAGCTGCTGTAAGTCATAGGGGAGGAGGCTGGAGGCTGCACTGTTTGACTCGTGTCTCATGCGGCGGCTGCTTTCAAACGGAGCTCGACTGTTAACAAATGCTCCGCTCTGAAATGTATATCATGAATGAAAGTCCGAAAACTCCTGGAGCCCAGGGAATAAAAAGAAGAAGAGGAGAAGAGGAAAAAGACAGAGGTAACGTGATGAATGAATAGTTTATTCATTGCAGTTGAAGCGCTCCGTTGGAATTGAGCGTCATCCGCTAAATGTACTTTTTGTTTACTGCGTTTCTATGCTGTGGTTAGTTCAGGTTGTACAGATTTTAACTTCAACATACTGTTGGGCAGTTTAATCTGCAGACATGCTTCATATTCTAAGATCATCTAAGGTTTGTAGCGTCGCTGTCCTGTGAGAGAAGTCAACTTTGAATGAACATTGCTTTATTTTTCTCGTTTTGTAGCCGGTTTGTAATGTATGCAAACAGGTGCTCCTCTGCTCGGCTTTATTTCCCCTCTCCCCTCTTTCCATGTGAAAACAGCTCTCTACGCCTTCATGCGGTTGTGTGCGATTTAGTACACACTTGCAACTCAACTTGTTCAGAGAGAGAAGCAGGCAGTTATCGTAAGGGACAGCACACTGTGGACAGTTTGAACAGTTTAGTAAAAAGTTTTGACAGACATTTAAAATCCAATACATTAAATAATATACAAGTAATTATTGATTACTTTGCCTAATTATTTGTACCCCACACCAGTACACCAAATAAACAACAACAACAGCAACAATAACAATAATAATAATAAAAATAAGATATTTATTAGGGGTGCAACGATACAGTTAGCTCACTGTTTCATACGTACCTCGGCTTTTGGATCGGTTCAGTTTGGTACGCGTGTTTGTGTGAGGAGAAAAAAAGCTATAATATTATATCTGAGTGGACTGGTTATAGTGGGACAGAGACTGAGTGGACTGGTTATAGTGGGACAGAGACTGAGTGGACTGGTTATAGTGGGACAGAGACTGAGTGGACTGGTTATAGTGAGACAGAGACTGAGTGGACTGGTTATAGTGGGACAGAGAGACTGAGGTTATAGTGGGACAGAGACTGAGTGGACTGGTTATAGTGGGACAGAGAGACTGAGGTTATAGTGGGACAGAGACTGAGTGGACTGGTTATAATATGAGCTGAGTCAAGCAAAGAAGCAGACTATGGAGGACTTCCTGGTGCTCGAGGCTCACTGAATGAAGTTCAGACAGGTGAGTACATTCACTGCGTTGCCAGTGGTCCAACATGGCGTTGTGCATGTGCATGCAGTGCAGTCTGTAAAAACTGTGCAGCTCTTTTTGTTTTAATGTTTGTGTTTGTGGCTGCAGCTGCAGCTGCTGTGGACTTGATATTGTTAATATTGTCGACTTTGTTGATGTTTTATTCTGCAGTTAAAGTGGCACTTCAGTTCATTTCATTTCTGTTTATTACTTTTTACACATTGTTTTGCAATTGGTCTTATATGAGTAGCAGACACCATGACACCATGTGAGAGGAATGCTCATTTTGTGCATGAATGCTCGGTGTAATCACTCTCACTGTTTGTGTTTACAATGCTGTAGTCTATAATGTGGCTGACTGATCGGGTTTCACCATCAGGAGCTGTTTTTTAATAAAATGTCAACCAGTGGTGACATATACTCCTCTTCTCTCTTCAGATGCACTTTTGAAAGATTTGAGTCCCTCCCCTGTCCATACTGGGCCACCTGCAGACACTTTCTCCACCTCAGCACCTTCCAGCGATGCAGCATCAGGTTCTCCTGTCCCCTCCACCTCAGCAGAGCCCAGCAATGTAGCATCAGGCATCTACAAAGAGGCTGCACGAGTAGACCAGACTGACTGTTGTTGCGGCCCTGCATGTGTGTGTGTGGTGTGTATATGCCTTGTGTCCTTTTTTGGTGTCCCTCTCCTGCTAAATCGCTCTCCGGCCCGGATCAGGCTCCTCCCTCATCCGGTTCCAGTGGCAGTTTCTGATTGGTGCGGCTCTGGTGCAGGCCAATCCGAAGTCGACAATCAAGGGCTGGAGTTTTGAAATGGTCTGTCAGCTTGTCGGGGCGACTGATCCCGGTGGCCAATTCGGCTCATTTGCTTTGGACGGTACTCTGTGTTGTTGACTGTGGTTTGTGTCGGGGGCACTGGGCCAGAGTTAATACATTCGCTTCGGCGATCACATACATTAGATGGTTTCCTGTGTTAGTTTTCAACAGTATTAGGGGTGCTGTTCACGTTGGTTCCGTTCACTCTTCTTGTAAAGCCTCATCCTAACATGTTTGTGTGTTGTAGCTGTGTGATGTGCCGATCCACCTGAAAGACCACACTTACTATGAAAGAGGGAGAGTCTCTGCACGCTGGGCAAAGAGAGCAAGGCAGCCTGGAGGCAACAACAAGAGTCTATGCTGCAGGGACGACCAGGTTAGACATTTGATTCTTATATTTTGGAGGATCCAAAACCTCCCAGTGGAAGAGTACCAGCAAGTCTACCATGAAGTGGCAGAGCCAATGCTGAGGTTTGCTTGTGTCAAAAATCACTTATCACATTTTAATTACATATGTGTCACTAAATTCTTTCATTCATACGCTTTTTAATCACATGTACACAAACAGATCAAAAGTTTGGGGTCCCATAGAAATGTTCTTACTTTTGAAATAAAAGCACAATTTTATTTAATCATTAATGGAATATCTACACCTGTGTACAGAGGACCATTTCAGCAACCATCACTCCTGTGGTCCAATGGCACATTGTGTTGATTAATCCTCGTGTGTCATGTTTAAAGGATGGTGGATCAGTAGAAAACCCTTGTGCTATAATGTTGGTATAGCTGAAAACTGCTGTGCTGATTAAAGAGGCGATCAAACTGGCCTTTGTTTGTTAGTAAGATTGGGTTGATCCCAAACTTTTGAGAGGTAGTGTATCCCTCTGATTTAATTTCTGTTTTTTCTGCTCCTCACAGGTACAAGAGGCTGCACTAGTAGACCAGACTGACTGTAAATCTGTTTTGACTGATAAGGTAAGAACAGTTTTTCCAATTTTAGTTATTTACAGGAAATGACAGAATAAAATTCACATTATTAAGTTTTGTTGGTTCCGTTCACTCTTCTTGTAAAGCCTCATCCTAACATGTTTGTGTGTTGTAGCTGTGTGATGTGCCGATCCACCTGAAAGTCCACAGCTACTACAAAAGAGGGAGAGTCTCTGCACGCAGGGCAAAGAGAGCAAGGCAGCCTGGAGGCAACATCAAGAGTCCATGCTGCAGGGACGACCAGGTTAGACATTTGATTCTCATATTTTGGAAGATTAAAATGTTTATGGCCCAAATGTTCCACAATGTTACCCTCAAGAACCAGAGAATTAGACAGCTTTATAAAATGGCAAACAAATGGTTGATAATATTTTGATGATTGAATGTTTTGTGGCACCGTACAGGCCTGTTGTACTGCTTATTGGACTGGTTTCCATTACAGCAACTTCCCGGTTTAGTTCACATCAAAGTTTTATTGATATTCACATTTAATTTTAGTTTAATGTTTTGGTCCTTAAAATTTAAAATGTCTTGCAGCCAGGTGAAAAATAAAATAAAGCAGTGCCCTGCAGTTCATCTGATGTAGTTATATTTCCAGTGAGATTATATATCTATGTTGTTAAAAATAGTTTACTGGAAGCTGACATCCTCTCATCTGTTGTCGACCTTCTTCAGGTGCTCAATGTAAACCCAAAGCTGCAGCACTCTGCTCGTACTGCCAGCCTCCCTCAGAAGAGGAAGCGGACCTCTGCAGCCCGTCCTTCCAAACCTTCTGCTAAACATCCAGAGGTGCTGAATCAGGTTCCCACTCATCCATCCTCCACCACAGCTGGTGGCAGTCCAGGCTTGAATTTGGTCCCAAGGTCTCGGTCCACCATCCCACCTGCTGACCTGCCAGTGGTCTCAAATGTGGCCCCCAGCACCATACCCTCCACTGCTCCACTGCAGCATGGCAGCCCTCTGAAAATCCACAACCTCCCAGTGGAAGAGTACCAGCAAGTCTATCACGAAGTGGCAGATCCAATGCTGAGGTTTGCTTGTGTCAAAAATCACTTATCACATTTTAATTACAAATCTGTCACTAAATTCTTTCATTCATAAGCCTTTTATCACATGTACACTAACAGCTCAAAAGTTTGGGGTCACTTAGAAATTTTCTTACTTTTGAAATAAAAGCACAATTTTATTTAATTATTAATGGAATATCTACACCTGTGTACAGAGGACCATTTCAGCAACCATCACTCCTGTAGTCCAATGGCACATTGTGTTGATTAATCCTCGCTTGTCATGTTCAAAGGATAGTGGATCAGTAGGAAACCCTTGTGCTATGATTGTTTACATAGAAAAACAAAGTTTTTTGCTACCAGGGGAGACCATATATGAAAGAAATGGACGTTACCTTCTGGTGTTGCTCAGGGAAGCTGCCTCGGTGCTCTTTTTTTGTCATTGTTCATGCTTCTGTCAGGTGAGATAATCTGCTGGATTTTTCATCTGACACAGAAGTCACGAGCCTGGGCATTATCCTAGAAAATTAAATTCCACATAAAGATTTTGACCAAAGCACCTTTTATCATTTAAGCAATGGACCAAAGGTACAGCCGTCCTTAACCCAACAAGATGCCAAAAACTTGTTCTTGCATTTATTTCAAATAGATACAATCACTGTAATTTTCTTTTCACCGGTCTTCCAAGACAATCCATTGATAAACTACAATTAATTGGGAACTCTGCAGCCAGGCTTTTAACTACAACAAGAAGTAGAGAGCACATCACTCCAGTTTTAGTTTACCTGCGCTGGCTCCCAGTGCCTTTTAGAATTGATTTTCAAGTCCTATTAATTGTTTACAAGGCTCTTATTGGCTTGGGACCGGCCTACATGACCAACCGTTTGTATTTTTATAATTCCTCTCAACCTCTTAGAGACTCTGCTGTAATTTTTTAATATGAAAACCAACTGCTGCCTGCTTTTCTTAACTATGCAACGAAACTATAGAACTTAATGCACTATGGACTGCTTGGTTTTATCACCTGGTATTGCACTTGTTCTGTTACATTTTCTTTTCTTGTTGACCTGTTGTAAAGCACTTTGACCTGCAGCTCTTGTATGTAAGGTGATAAATAAAGATGATGATTATTATTATTATTATTATTATTATTATTATTGTTTGTTTGAGTTTGAGAAAATCAGTCTCAAACGAGACACTCTGTCTTCAGTTTGTTGTTTAAATAAAGAAAATCTGTCGACATTGTGATCTGCTGTTCAGATGCTCAGCTTTTACTGTCACATTTTTGTACTATGATTTATTGTGTTACAACACATTGCTTTATCCACAGTGAGTATGTAAAGTAGTGACGATATTACTGCTTTATGAGTTGATCTTGTAATTCCCATAAGTATCAGAGTACAGCGTACAGTATACTCCTGTGTTCACAAGTATTAACCTTTTACAAAAATCCTAATTAATTTGATTTAATTGTCTGCAGCACCTTCCTGTTCCTGTTTTGAAGAACTGTTATTTACTTTGGGAGTGACAGATACCACTCCTGTGTTTTTATTTCTGGTGGTAGAGTTACTTTATGAACATTTGAATCACAGATTTTGCATATGGGCTGAGTTATGCAACCCCCTGAAATTATGAACATCCATTGTGTATCAATGCAATTCAACAGAAAAGAATGATAAGTCCATAAAAAGGAACCATTAATATTAGCTTTCATCAGTGAGGAGCTTTAGGAAAATTGTATTTTAACTTTGCAGCTGCAGGTTTTTGTCGTCACTAAATGAAACCTTAGGTAAAAACTGTAATAATGCTGAAGGATATGCAGACCTCAACACTGCAGCTACGATCTTCCGTCGCTAGATGCCACTGTGGGGGTTTTTTTGTGACGTTGATGACGTCACGTTCGCACAAGTTAAATGGCCGATGAGCACCACAGTTTCTCGCCGGGCGTGGTGGCGCGCGCCTGTAATCCAAGTTACTGGGAGGCTGAGGCTGGCGGATCGTTTGAGCTCAGGAGTTCTGAGCTGCAGCGGACTATGCCGATCGGGTGTCCGCACTAAGTTCGGTATCGATATGGTGCTCCTGGGGGAGCCCGGGACCACCAGGTCGTCTAAGGAGGGGTGCACCGGCCCAGGTCGGAAACGGAGCAGGTCAAAGCCCCCGTGCCGCTCAGTAGTGGGTTCGCGCCTGTGAATAGACGCTGTAGTGCAGCCTGAGTAATACAGCGGGACTCAGTCTTTTTACACTCTTTCTACTCTTCAACTAACTGCTGTCACAACAACAATGTGTTTACATGTTACAACAGCTTCATCGCTGCTTCGTTATTGTCTTGTTTCCATTAAAAACCTTCACAAAGTACTTTGTCCTGCAGCGCCTCCACCTGGAGGAGAGGAGCAATGACACCAACCACAGCAATTCATGTTTGAACTCATGTTTCTTTCTCCATGTCTGTCTGTGTTTTGATTTTTCTAATGTCCTGTGTAAAGTAATAAAAACAGTTAAGTACTTAAATACATTTTTGAGGTAGGCTTCTATTCTATATAGGCACATATTGTACCTTATATTCTACTATATTCATTTGACACCTATAAAAGTATTTTGAAGATCATATCATATCATACAGTATAAAATATTATTCACGGTTAGAATAATAAATTACTTATTTTCAATAAAGTATTTAAAAGTACCTTTACCTCTAATCATCTACAACGCAAAATTCGCCATATACAGTAATACATTTGTAATAACAGACCAATGACATAATATCACACTGATAGGGGTCATTTTGCCTGTGAGTACTACTTTTGATAGCGTACTTTAAGTATATACTTAATATAGTATATTTTTTATGTACCATGTTTCACCTTGCTTTATCATACCTTTACTTCCATGACCTACGTAAACGGGCTACCTATGATATATTCTATTATATTAACTATCTAACTTGTATAAAATGCCTAGTGACTTTTACTTTGCAATTTCAGCTATATTTTCATATTCAGAAGTAGAGATGTTTAGGAAGTGTAGTACCTCCCTTTGAGTATTTCTAAAATGTGTATTAGGTATCAGAACCAATTTAAAATACAAAGTACACGACTTTCTTCATGTTGCCATTAGAGTTTCACTAGTTATTTACCACCTGTGTCTCTATTCATTTTCATTGGTTAGCGCTGCCATACGTCTGCTCCCATTGGTCAGACCAGCTGTCACTCAGCGGGCTGTCGGGGTCATCTCAGGACAGCTGATACAGTTGTGTCAGGTCGCTCTCAGTAACAGAGCTTGTCACCAAGAATGGCGGGACGTCTTCTTCTCCGAGCTTGTGCAACAACAACACTGCAGCTGAGGAGCAATGTGGCGGCCAGACCGTTACACCGTGCTCTGGCCACGGCGAGAGGCAAGTGTTTATAACCGACTGACTGAAGGCTTCAGCCCGTCAGACAGGCCCGCACACTACCGCAGACATACATGTGGGAGGTCAGCTGAGGCAGCTGGACTGTAAGTCAGGCTTATTATGGCGATGTTTTTTAGTTACTGCGCAGTTGTGTGGCTCAACCGCTGACTTATATCAGACACGACGTCTGTAATGGTGACAGTAGTTAGCTACCAATGATGTTTTATCACACAGAGGATAAATAACATTGAATTTTGACAAGTAATATTTATTCGCGGTAATAAAATATATGTGGTCACTTTTGGTGCTATGAGTGAGATTGCTGTGTTCAAACATGTTCCGCTTAAATGTGACTACAGCATTTGAATCAAATACTGAAGGTCATTTGGACTTTAACTCGAGGAAAGGCCTTTGATAGACCCACCTCCTCTGGCAGGCGCCTGTTGGTTTGGTGCCAGTTTCCTGATGGGGGCAGGAACAGGTTGGTGTGGGTGGCGTCCAGTGTCGACGTGCACTTTCACTGGTATTCAAGACTGTGATGTGCATACAGCACGACCTGGCTATAAGACTGTAGTGGTTTCTAATGTAAGATAAATCATTTGCTCAAACTCAAACTGAAACTAGGATGATTAAAGGTGCGCTATGTAGTTTTGGTGAGGAAATCTTAATCAGAAGAAAAAGATGTTCATCAACTGTTTTTTTAATGTCTCAACAAACTAAATAAACAAACTATTTGTTTTCATAACTGAATAAACTGAATAAACAAACTGACTTTAAAGGACAACACACTTTCATACTGTGATTCATGCTTTGTTTATATGTGGCAGACCCTGCCACCTTTCTAGCTTCAAACAGTGTTCTGGGGACCTTATTTTCCGCTGAGAACATCTTGTTTATTCAGTTATGGGAAAGATAAATATTTCTCAGTTTGTATTATTACCTCATTAGTATTGTAAATATTAAAACTATGAGTTTGAATTTCTTCTCCAAAACTACATAGTGCCCCATTAAAGATTAGTTCTCACCTTTTGTCCATGACACTAAAATCTAGAAACCGAGCTGGAAATCTTGTCTATCATCACCTTAAAAACTAAATTGGAAAAAAAAACTTGTTCATGCATTTATTTCCAGCAGGCCAGACTAATGTAAAGGTGTGTTCACAGGTGTTAGTAAAGCTACAGCTTGTCCAGAATGCTGCTGTCCTCATTAACACCAAGAAAGTGGAACACCAGTCTCTTTAAATCACTGCTCAAAAGGATAGATTTTATTTTTGCATTTGTTTTAATGTCATTTGAAGGCAATTTTAGCACTTGAAGCACTTTTGAATGGTGCTATATAAGTAAACTTGCCTCTGCCATATACATTTTCAGGAATACCAACAGATGAGGAACAGGCCACTGGACTGGAGCGTCGCGCCCTGCAGGGCTTCAAACATGGAAAGGTGGGCTGCTTTACACATCAGTATACAGTGCTTCAACCTTACAAGTACTCATTTTCTTTAAATTCTCATTACAGGATCCCTACAGTATACTGAAGCCCAAGGAGTACGCAGGCACCAAAGAGGACCCTCACATTGTGCCATGTATTGGAACCAAGAGGCTGGTGGGCTGTCTTTGTAAGTGATGTACAATAAAGGTGACGTCCGGTCATCTGTATGAATGTGTACATTGAAAACCAGGTGAACCATATTATCATTTTTTGCAGGTGAGGAAGACAACACAGCGATTGTGTGGTTCTGGCTTCATCAGGGAGATGCCCAGCGCTGTCCTTCCTGTGGTTCCCACTATCAGCTGGTCCACCATGAGCTGCCCCATTGAAACAAAATTTAACACAAACTCTGTACAAACGAGACAACACAGGCATTCATATTTGCCTCCTTCATGGCCATGTACTCCGATGTGTGCATATCATTTAACATGTACAGTTTATCATTAAAATGTAATCCTGAACTGAAGTGTCTTGACAGAAATCTGTTGTCAGGTTTTTTTAAATTTGGGAATAGATTAACATCAGGGGCATATATGGAATAAAATATTTATAACTATGTTTTCATTAGTGTACAATCACCTGAAACTGAGAACCACTGTGTTTTTTACCTTACAATGAGCCTTTTATATCTACAGAGGGAGCGGGTCCTCTTCTACGGACTCTACCATGTTTGTCGCCCAGAAGACACTGGCCCAAGAGAGGAACTTTTATATTTTTAGCAGCCAACATATGACAGGGTGACAAAAGGGCTCTGCAGTTGATTGTAAAACGGTGCTTAATACTAAACACTGGACCTTTAAGATGCACATCATTGCTATAAGTTTCATGTTAAAATTACTTTAAGCTGTGAATCCCACAGGCAAGATGTTAAAAGATGATCTAGTATAAAAACCAAACAAGCAGAAGACAGTAGTTAACAATGCCTTTAACAAACAATACTCATGTATTTCAGTGGCTGTACTATGTTTTATTTGTGGATTGTTTAAGGCTTACAGCCAAGAAAATCCACTCAGGATCTAAAGCAAACGCTTCACACTGCTCTCAATCAAACGGTTACAACAGAACTTAGATCAAACATAAAGAGAGTTAGTTTACAATGTCTGGGTTCAAACATTTTATGTACAGGGGTGAACACAACATCATCAACTCCTGTAAAATACAGTAGGAATCATTGCAGTAGCCATGCAGCAACTACTACCCCAGTGGAGCTTAAAATGTTACATTTCTGTCAGGACCCTGTCAGAGAGGTGTAATTTTAATGTGGTCATTTTGAGGCCACAGTGTGGATTATAATATAATTTGAGGTTTTTCTGATAAAATTTTCCACCAGTATAAACATAAGAGAAACATCTCACTATTACATGACACCTTAAGCTTCAGAGAGGTAATGCTACTACTTTTAACTTATATTTTACAGGTGTTTATGTTGCTGTATGCATGCCCTGTGTTGGTAAATACCAGTAGTTTGCTTCATCATACTTGTCTTATCCAAACATGAATAAAAGCATATCTACAAGAGCAATATCAAATGTAAATGGACTTGTAATAGGGCATACTATTATATACTACAGGGCAAATACTGTGATGGAAAAGCTGGAAAATCAATGTTAACGTGAAAGTCTAGACATCCAACTCATTTCTAGCGTCATGTGGCCGCCTCTTCTTTCCCAGAGTTCAAGTCTTAATGCAGGATTCAAGTCTGCAAAACGAAACATTTGGGAACGTGGTTGTCACCGACAGTCCGGCCATTGAGTTCGAGGCATTTATGTGTTTTCAGGCAAGATTAAAGCCTTGATTGTGATCAATCGCCTGGAGAAGCTTCTCACGGAGTGTTTCTCGACTCGTGTACTTGGGCAGGTCCAGCAGGTTGAAGCAGGTGTGGGCAACAGGTAAGTAATGCTCCCCTCCGCCAGTGGGCTGGATCACCAGCTTCAGGCTTTTCATGCCCAAGATGGGTATGCGGTCACTTCCTGTGAGGAACACTGTAGACACAAGGGACATTGTTTTACTTTTCCAGCATTAAACATGAGTTAATTCACCTTTCCAGAACAACATCTCTGATATTCTTTCAACACGTCATGCATGGTGGGCAGCACTTACACAGGAACTGTTTTTTCTTCTCCAAAGGAAGATCGTGGAACACCTCCCAGAAGAGCCTGATAGTGGGATGGTCCGTCCAGTACTCCCCTTTGTATTCAGTACTCTGAAGAGAGGAGACAAAATTTGTGCTATTCATAACTACTCCACAAATTTTGTGACATCAATATTTGCTTCTTTTAATGTGCATGTAAAAATAAATTAACATTTCTAATTTAAGAAAAACATTTTTTGTTTTTACACAGGCAGGAGTGGACACATTTTATCTAGTTATAGTTAAGGTTACATCAAAATCTAAACATGAATTGTTCAGATTGAAACAAGACCTTTTGGAGCTCCGTCCAGTCATAGTTGGTGTTCCCGATGACCATGGCTTGCAGTTCATTTGGCTGGAACAACTCAAGAACTTTTCCACCGCACACCTTGTGAAAGCCTGCATAGAAGCACTCAAATAGCGGCGCCACTGACGTGTTGAAAACGTAGTCTACGTATGCGGTGACAAATTCCTGCCTAAAAGAAGAAAAAGGGAATTAATTGAAAAGTAAATCGATTTTTATTAACATTATAAATGTAAAATAAAGTAGGGGACTTGATGCAGCAATATGACCACATTTCCAAAACTGAAAGAGTTTTTCATGAGAGTTTTACCTGTTTGATTTATTGACATTAATGTCTTCGCCGTTAGGTACTAGTTCCAAGACCTCTGTAGCACCGTAGTTTTCCTCAGTGATCTGAAAATATAGTGTTCAGATTTTATAAGGGTGCTCTGATCAGGTCATTGATCGTTGATCACCAATTTATTTTGATCAATTCAAAGAAATAGGTTGAAAACAAAATGAAAAGTCATCTATGAACTGTGAAACAACAGAATTAATATGAAATAAATGGGTTTATCTGATTTGCTCTTCTGATTTAGCTTTACAGAGACCACTGATCCAACTTTTTAGAGTGAATATCGGCTGATATAGTGGGGCTGCTTAAGTCCATTTTTGAGCCGAATCGTTCACTTCATGGTACAAGCACCAAATTTGGTACAAATGATGTCCAGGACATACCTTCTAATAAAAGTACGTTGCCCAGCTGAAAATCCAAGAGGGCCGCCAGTTTTCAAGATGGCCGCCTCGTCAAGCGCCAAAAAAAGGTTTTCGCGGTAGAACTTGAATTAACAGAAGAATGTTAATGATCCAAGCATCAAAATGAATGTATTATGACTGGAATAACTCGATGGTGTCAATTGAATTCCAATATGGCCACCAATTTTCAAGATAATGGCTATTAAATGACTAAAAAGTAGCGTTTTTGCGTTTTTTCTTCAGTTTTCTGCAATGATCTTAAGTGAAAATCTGCAGAATTCTGAGGGATGTGTTTTTTGTGTGAATCATTTGTGAAAATGTGTCCAAACTTTTGACTGTCACTCACCACACACACACACACACGCACACACACACATACAGCAACACAAGCGTTCTTTACTGAAATAAAAGTACTAATTTAGCAATATAAATGATAATTCATTAAAATTCTGTGGTCAACATTTATTGGTTAGTAATTTTTTATAAGAGTGATGTCAAAGCACAACCAGGGCACACTGGTGACATCACTGCTGTGAGACTCAGCATGGGGTTCAGTGTCAGCTTGTAGTGTACTAACTGTAGTTGTAGTTTACTAACTGTTGTAGTGGTGTACTCACTGTAGTTGTAGTATACTTTAGTGTCCCAAATGCTATCTAATAAGCCCCTGTATAGACTCAACTAGAAGTTTAGTTAGTTGTAGTATTGTAGTTAGATAGCCGCACCTGAATTGACAGGATGTGCCAGCGCGGGATAGCCGAGCCAAGGGTAACGGGGCTTTAGTTACCTGGATGGTGTACAGATCGCACGGGATTTATGGCACTGGATGAACGATCGGGCTAGGTGTAGGGCACCAGATACTTGAACCTAGTTGCATCCCATATTCCAATGTGCTATGATATTTTGTATGTTTGGGTGGTAAAAGGATAATCCCTCGACCTTCAACTGTATAAGATGTCTGCCGATAATCCATTGAGTTGTGCTACTAAAACTGACTGGAGCAAGTGTTGCCTCTGTCAGACAGATACAAAAGCAGCGTTGAAGTCTCCCCCTACCCGTTATGAGTGTAGTTCTGACGGCTATTCCATGATAGCCAAAAACATACCTCTATTTCAGGCAATCAACCTGTTGCCCATCAGGTTAGACACATCCAGATTGGATGATGGAGGTGGCATTGAGGATACATTGAGGCGAAACGGTGCAATGTATCACCAAAATTGTCGCAAAATGTTTAGCAACTACAAACTCAAGCGTGCCACTAAAAGAGCAGCTGAAACTCAAAATGATCCTGGTGAAGGACATCAAAAAATTCGAAGGGCTAGCACTGAAGTACAGCAAACTGAAAGCTGAAAGTCCTGCCAACTGGGGCTGGCAAAAAGATGGTCAGATCTGGCAAGTTCTCTGGACAACCCTTCCACCCATTGCTCAGACTTGTGAGCAGTTGACAAAATGTGGCTGCAAGACTGAATGCCAAGGACGATGCAAATGCTATCGCTTCGGCCTGAAGTGCACACAGTTGTGTGCCTGTGCATGTGAGGGCTAAGAAAATAGAACAACCAAGTTTAAGTTGAATGTTTGAGTTGGATATTTGTATTATTATTTTTTAAGTTATGTTGATTCAAGTTCTGGATCGTAAAACATGCAGCCTATGCTTTGACACCTTTTCTGTGTTTTTATACCGTTATCTAAAAATTTAAAAAAAAAAAAAAAAAAAAATAGCCTATGTGACCAGGGCAGCTATAGACCCCAGACAATGCAACAACGCCACTCTGGGAATTTCACCCAGAGAATACCACACCGGTTCTTGATTTAAAGTAGGAAGGAGCAGAGAGGTGCGTTTCTAGTTTTGCAAAATTAGTTTTATTATTTTTTTTTAAAGTTTTATTTAGACAAAACACATTTGACGTATCAGCTTGTATTAAAAAGATGTTGTTGGTCCAAAAGCTTTAAGTGAAACTAATGTCTTTGTTTGTGAGTGTTTTTTTCATTTAATTCGCATTGTATCATCATAATATTCAATAATTTTGATTTTCTAAATGCAGAGTTGTATTTCTCATGTGCAAAAACACATATTTCAATGTATAAACCATCAGAATAGGACTATTCAATCAAAATATAGTTCAAACGCTGTTTCAAACCACTTCGAATGGCGGCCATCTTGAAAAATGGTGGCCACTTTGTTTGTTCAAGTGGGCAACGTACTTTTATGAGATAGTAGGTCCAAAAGCACTTGTGTACCAAATTTGGCGCTTGTACCACAAAGTGAACGATTTTTCATTAATGTGCTCCACTAATAACGGTTGGTGCATGATCAAGAGGAGCACCCAGAAGATTTTGCGAATATGACATACAGATGTATCATGACTATTTATTTCACACTTGATGCACCACAGAGAGTGTCATTTGACAATCATCTTACTGTGAAGTTCAAGCAGAAGGTTTCCTCAAGGTCATCTTCTGTGTAGTCCAGTAACAGCTGCAGACTCCTAGTTTAAGAGGAAACAGAAACAGACATATTTTATGCTATTATTTTCTCATCAAGACGTTTGTTAAACACTTATGTTATCTTTCAATTAGCACTTTGTTTGGTATTACAACTGCAGCATTTAAAGAATACATTTTGGATGCAGTTAAGAAAATACCAAGGCAAACTGACATTCATAAACATGATAAATGGGAACCTCAGATGACTGTTCCTTGATCTGACCTTCCCACATCTGGCATTAGCTCTTTCAGGTCATCTAGTGTCGGCTTCCTCTTCAGAAGCTTCTTGTAAAGGGCCACAGGGAAGTGGAGCTCCACTATAGTGAGATTGTAGATGGCCAGGCCACAGATGACCCCGATGAGGTTGAACAAGTCAATGTCCTCAAAGGTCTGCAAGTGACAGTCAAGGATTGTCATCAAACATTGTATAGAAGGCAGGCTCAATGTGTCACATATTTACATTTATTTGGAAGCAAACAATAACAGGTGCACGTAAAGAATGTGTGCCTGTACTGCATCTGTCCCTTCAATTACTGGCCATAATGTTTCTCCAGGTTCTAAACAGGATATATACATTTAGTTCATTAATTTATTATATTTTTATTCCATCAGCATGAGCTAACAAATGGGAACTACACAGCAAGTACCTTGTTTGAAAACCAGATGAGCCTAGACTCCTCGTAGTAACGGAACATCCCATATTTGGGATCCAGCAGCTCTTTCATGATCAGGAGGAAGAACTCCTTTCTCACACCTCCTGCATCGACGGCCTCTTCTCCCACGAAAATCACCTGCCACCAATGTGTCACACATTAGAATGACAGCAGTGCCTTTTATGTCTAAATTTAAATGGAAACACAGATTTGTATGTAAACTGTGTGAAGAATACTTGAAGCAACACATTTGATTATTCCATTGCTCTATGACAGATAATTCACTATTTAATTGATGACATAAGCCCTTTAATTACTTTTATGAAATCAATTTTAATATAAACCTACATTTATAGATGTTAAGTCACTTTAGGCATTAGAAACAAGCTATTAACACAACATGGAAATATTATCTAATATTAAATATTATCACACATAACATTGAGAGGGCAAACATAAGAGTTCAATAATGACTCTCTTTTTAGCTCCGTTTTGGTTTCAACCAACTCCTGAAGGAAATATCTGTCTCTTCAGCAGCTAAATGCTCCGCTGTGTGTGTTCACCAGCAAGCTATTAATTTTCTCTATGTGCTGGATGGTGCTAGGAAGTGCGTTTTTTGAGTCTTTTCGCTGGAAACAGCTGCCTGCTGCAATGAGACTGCATAACTGAGGGTAACTACGAGTTACAGGGGAATTTTCTGTGGGTTCGTCACAATGAGCAACATCTTTGAAATGGACGTAACTCCTGTGATTCATTGTCAATATAAAAATACTAATTTTAAACAGCTTTTACCTTGAGTGGTTTCTTGTAGTCAACATTCTTAGACTTCCTGAGGACTTCCATGGTGTCTCCGACAATATTTTCCCTCCTTACGATGAGGATGAGGCACGGGTTGACCGATTCCACTGCTGGCATGAACATGGAGCTGAAGTTCTGCATCTGTGCCTGGTCCACTGCCATCTATAAATATAACAGGAGAAGGATGAACCAGGACCACATGGAATCTGCGGCCTCAGAATTTTGGTGATTTTCCGCAGATTTTGAACAAGTAGAGCTGCTCAAAAAGTCTTAAATGAATATTGTCTGTTACTTTCCAAGTAAAAAGTCTGCTGAATTCCACAGATTTTCATTCTGGATCACCGCTGAAAAGTGGGAAAAAAAGCTGCAGATTCCGTTTGGGTCTGATGATCCCAAATCATTTGACTGCACTTTTTGATGGAGTGAAACCAATCAAATGGAGGAAAACGCAAAAATGACGATTGAGACCTTAATTCTGTCATTTACTGCATTCTATCTTTTATCTATCGTTTAAACTTCAATGTGGCGTAACTCTCCTTTTGGTTGTGAAAAGAAAAGAAAAAAAAACACGAGAAAGACTTACAGGGACAGCTATCAGGTAAAACTGAGGTGTCAAATTACAGTAGAGTTAAGCTGATGTGCTAGCTTGCCGTCCATCTCTCTCCAGTCTGTCTGTCTTGTTAACCTAGCTGGGCATTGTGTTCGTTGGTCTGTGTTTTATCAAGCCCAGTATTCTGTGACCAGAACATACATTCATATGCACATGCATGAAATGAAGCATTTTCCAGGAGCAATTTGTGCGGGGACCAGACCAGATGATATACAGGCACTATAGTACTCCTCGATGGCATACATGATTTTAAAACAAGACTATGATAATCTAGTCTTTTAGTCATGGTTTAGTTAAAACTCTGGATTAATGCACAATGGAAAGCAAAAGATTGATATCGACTTCAGCCTATAGACTTGTGGTAATAACGTATAGGCAAAGCTGTGTTATATAGCGGCTTAGGAGGACTCGACTAAGCTCAGTGTTATATTTGATCATTTTCTACAATTTCTTATTTATGTTCACATTATTTATGATACAGCCAAATTGGTGCATTTCACTTTAAAATATGCAAAATCTTCTTCTGGGTGAGCACGTCCAAGGACCCGCTAGAAGGTCCAGGGTCCACCCACCAGTCTCACAAAACCCTGCAGAAAACACTGACCTGCATCTGTATGACAGCATCAGTCTGAAGGAGTGTTGTTTTCGCTTGTGCATCAAATACAAATGGATACCTGCACAGAGTCACGACACCATCATGACCCTGAGGATACAGAGGCATAAACAAATGGTTCATACCGATGCCTAAACATAGACAAATGTTACAACGTGAAACTGACATCAATAGTAGACTCACCATTGGGTACATCTGCCTCTGAATCCATGTGACGTAGTCATTTCTGATGTCTATCAAGTCATCCAACTCATGGATGTAGAATTTATCATACTGAATGATGTGTCCTGCTCTCTCACTCACCTGATACGACAGGAAAATGGATGTTATCAACAGTTCTTCATGGTACTGTATGATGTACAGTACACAAATCCACAGATTTGTTTAAATTTCTCACCGTGTGCAGGATCTCCAGGAATCGGAGGGACGTGTCCAGGAAACAAGTGAAAATTCTCTGCTCTTCTGAGGGAATGCCCACTTTGTGCATCTGAAGGAGATATACCACCACTTCCTTGTACAACTCAACCAGCCGCTGGAAGACTCTGGGCTCAAACGTAGCCCACCAGTTTCCTGATGCAAATACAAACATTTTGTGAAAAAAGTTGAAAAAAAAATGTCAGAGATATTGTTGCATCATGTGTGGCCTGAGGCATAACAAAACGTTCTTCATCCTACCTAGCACCTTCAGTGGAGTCTCTTTCAAGCTGATGACTGATTTGGCAAATGGGATGGCGATGGTGACATAATTATTTCGGTCACTGAGAAGAGGGCATTCTGGAAGAGTGAGGTAGATTCTCAGGGCTTCAATGTCTGGGGGAGAGTTGCTTAGTCTGGGAAGAAGATGTTTCTCCAGACTGGCAGCAATCTGAGGGAGACAGAAGAAAGACACTGTGATTAAACAATGATAAGCCAAAGTGCAACAATGACACACTCAGGCGGGGCAGGGTGCTCATAGAGGCAGAGAGTGGAAAAAGAAAATTATCCGATTCAAATTGTCTTTATTAAAGGGACTTCGTGGTGCATTCAGGTGCACCTCGTAAACTCAAAAATCTATATTGGAATCGTCATCAAGATATTTTTTTTCCTTTGCTGAAATACATTAGTCTGCATACTTTCTTGCTCTTTCTACAGCATTTTTAATAACTGGATGCTAAAATCATAAAAAATATCAATTTCTCCATAGGCAGGATTTTAACCAAAAAACTGGAAAACATTTCATCAAATTCTTAGCGTAAACATTCATATTTTTTAATAACACACCAAGATAGAGAGTTTCTTCAGTGTTTCCCTCTCATAGACTTTACTTAGGCATGCCGTCCAGGTACATTAACAGCCGCCCAAGTATATTTGGCAACCCATTTGAGCATTTTTCTTTTACTTTTTTCTTCATTTGTTCAAGAGAAAGACGCCATCTGCGATCAATTAACTAGTTGAAAATCTACCATACCTCTGCCCCTCCCGTCTACTGACATCTGCACATACGCTGCAGAGAGAGACACACACACACACTTTGTGATTGTGATGCCATCACTCCTATTAAATGTAGGCTTTTAGCACCCCCAAGGTGTCGGGGAAGGGGGCCCACTGAGACTGCATACTTTATGTATGAGGCCCACATATATAATATATATTGCGCCCACATATACATTACATCCAAATCTAAACTAAATCCAACCGTTTCCAGGCACAAAATCTAAATTATATGAGCATCCAGCTCAGCCACACTGTTGACAAGAATGTGAGGAATATTGGGTTACCTGCTGAGTGATCTCAGGGTGATCTTGTTGGACCACTCTGTGAAACAGGAGGCGAGCCATGTTCATATCCACCCCTGAACATTTGCTGCTGGTACTGTAGTGATCTGGATGACTGTGTAAAAGACATTGACAGTGATTTACAGTAAATACACTGTCGCAATGTAGCATCCCAAAAAGTTAAAGAATGAATTGCAAAGAAATCAAATAAGCAGACCCCAACCTGGGAGTAGGTTTGAAAACTCTAGGTTGATAAATAAAGTTCTAAGGATTTGTTAATTCTGACATATATCAGTCGTAAATAGAGTGTGAATACGAGGGATAAAAGAGGTCTGTTGGAAAACAGAACGAAAATAACAATGGACTTAATCTTAAACGTAATTACCTCGTTGACAGAAATGATCCATTGAGGCAGCTTGCTGAGGAGAACACGAGGTCAATCTCACTAAAGGAATCATAAAAGGCAAGTAATAAGTGTGACTACTTTTGACAAGCACATCTTCACAAAGAACTTCAAATCATGACGTCTTGTGACTACAATGAACCAAAACTAGCAATAACACCAATAACATGTGGTCAGCCAAGGTTCTTGTGAAGAGAGGACTTTACTTGGAGATTTCTTGTGGGAGTCTTCCTGGTGAGTGACTCAACCATTTTTGTATGATGTTCTCATTTAAGGTGCAAATCTTTCTGTGGGAATTGTGTATCTTCACGTCGTGTATGTTCTGGAGCTTCTACAACAACAAAGAATTAAAAGTTATGAGGAAGGATCCAGTGAAAAGCATTAACTTGTGTAAACTAAAGTTAAGTAGAGGGCAAAGCAGAGAAATCAGTTTTAAATGTGCAAAATCTAAGTGGTGTTCACTTCGATTATGTAGCATTTTGAGAAATTTCAGGTCACACATGTTTAAAACAAAAAAGAAGAGCTAGTTGGATCGAAGCAAAATAAATTACAAAGAAGCGGGCGCTCCTGACCCAGAGATGAACATTGTTTTACAAGAGAGAGAACAAGATCATGCAAAAAACATTTTGCTTTCATGTAATGTAAAAAAAGTTAGAAAGCATTTATACACATGGCCACATTATTAAAAACAAAATGTCTCAACTATGCAGGATCGGGTGAAGCAGTCTTCCCTCCCCTGTATGACACAGTTATGCCATCTTAAAAATTCCAAGTATGATTGTTAGAAAAAAGTCCCATACAGCTGTTTGTCAAAAACAAGGAGCTAACAAATCATTTTATAATGAGTTAAGAGAAAAGAGGCTTGCAATTTACCAAAAATACCTAAGCACCTCTAAGAAACCTCAATGATTCATTAAGCGAGACTCCCTTTGTTTATGAAAACTTACATTGGCAGTGAAATAGTGAGAAAAGCTCTGGTCTCCTCCAGCATAAATCCTCGTGACACAACAGCCCTGCTCCAAGTCTGCAATGAAATTTAATGACAGCAAGAAATAAATGTATGGATAAATAAAGTCATTGGAATGACCTAAGTGTACATAGAAGTATAACGTGTCAGGGACAGTTCACCCCAAAATCAAAAATACATGTATTTCCTCTTACCTGTAGAGCTATTTATCCATCTAGATTGTTTTGGTGTGAGTTGCTCAGTTTTGGATATCGGTCGAAAAGATGTCTGCGTTCACTCCAAATTAAAAGGACTCGGCTTGGCGGACTGGCACTCAGCTTGTGGTGCTCAAAACACCAAAAAATACATTTGTAAAACTCAAGAGCAATGTGTCTTTCAACAAATCATGGCCCAGTTACTCAAAATAACCAATAGACCTTGTTTTAAGCAGTTTCACGGAGGAACTATTTTCCTCCCGTGTTACTGTGCAGAAGGAAGTGAGCATCCACTCATGGACGAGAGGCAATATTGACATACACAAAGCTAATTAAGCTTGCTAACATTAAAGCTCAGCCGATGTCATTAATGTTTAAATCCTATGCTTTAGTGCGCACAAGCCTCTTGTCCATTAGTAGATGCTCACTTTCTCCTTTACAGTGTTACAGTTGGCAGTTCTGTTCAGTAGAAAGAAAATACAAGAAACTGCTCACAACAGGGTCTGTGGGTTATCTTGTGTAAGTGGGTCATGATTTCCGGAAACAAACATTGCTGTTGAGTTATTTTAAATGTTTTGAGCAAGACAAGCCAAATGCCATTTGTTCCATTATTTTCCAGAAAAGGCAAGACATCTCTACAGCCGTTATCTCCAAAACTCACGCAAAACAATTAAGTTGGATAAATAACTAAACAGGTAAGAGGAAAAATAAAAATAAAAATTCCCACTGAGAATCAACATTCAACCATGTAGCTTTTGGCAACTTTCCACATTCAACCAAACCAGGAATAAAATAAAAAAATGTTTGACTTCCATCCATCAGATAGAAAAAAACCCTTCTCCAATGAGATACTCCGTTTCTACAATAAGATCTTGATAAGTTTTAAATTACAACAATTATTAACTTGTCTTACCTGTATCGGTTGGAGCAGTGAAGGCTACGAAGGGGCCTTTGACCGGGGCAGGGCTTTTTCTGTTGCAGGTGGAGCGAGTACCAAGCTGCCCGTTACCACCAAGCCCAAAAGAGTACATCTTTCCAGAGGAGGGCGTGAAAGCCAACGTGTGCTGCCTTATAATTGCAAAAATATTTACTTTATGACATTTTAATAATATTCAACTATGCCTGTTTATCTTTTAGACTGCTCATTTAATGACAGTATGTACATTGTTGGCAATACACAAAAAATGTGATATGTCATCCATGTTTGAGATAAAACTTAAAAATAAACAAAGTAAATTTTACCTTCCACATGAAATCTGTGTAACTACATTTCCCATGAGCTCAAACACTTTCCTGGGGTTGATTTCATGGTTTGTAGAGTAATGTCCAAGTTGTCCGTATCCTCCTGCTCCAAATGTAAACACTCCTCCTTCCTGTAAAATCAGCAACACCTGTTGTTCTGATGTTTTCATGGTCGGGAGCACTGGAAGGCCAACTTTTTTGCAGACACTGAAGAATACAGGGCTGGACCCAACTGAGACGGCATGTAGGACCAGTTATCCACTTATTTATTAATAGGAAACAACCAGCCCTGTCACAGGGTTTATTTTCACCTGCAAGTCGGAAAACAGGGATCTACTTCTACAACCTAAAACCACTACTGAAACTCACTTTGCTCCGGGCACTTAGGCAGCATATAAGCCTTTTCATCTACCAGCCATGAGATTTTAAAACACTTAAACTAGCCAAAGTAAAAGACTTCTTTATTTTGTTGGAGTCTTACTTCTTGAATTATGTCCAGCCAGTCCATATGGGGTCATTTGTATGAGAAGATTGAGCTGGATGTAAAAAGCCGATACCAATACTGATTATGAGTAATCAAGGAGACTGATAACTGATAACTGGAACCGATTTGCAGTAAAAATAAAAATCTTAGTGTCAAAGCTGAGAATAACCAGTGATGGAATGTAACCAAGTCCTATTTACTCAAGCATTGTAATTAAGTAGAATTTTGAGGTTCTTTAGTATTTCCATTTTCAGCTCTCCCACCCCACTACATTTATTTGATAACTTTAGTTACAAGTAACTTTGTAGATTCAGATTATTCAGTGCTAATAGGCTATGACTTGTGATGTGTAACCAATTAGATAGTGTTGTGGGTGGGACATTAAGTGAGACCACAGAATGGTGAATACAGACTGAGAAAGAATGCCACATCAGAGCCAAAATAGTGCATTTTTAAATCAATTTATGTTTTTTGGCAATCAAATCCCAAAAACACCAATACCAATGATTGGAAAAATGCTGAATCTCGGCCCTGATAATTGGCCAGGCCGATAATCGGTCTTACCCTAACTAAAACTGTCAATTAATACAATTTTGAAGGGCTACTTCTTGCTTCAACATTGACACACTCCACTGGGCATTATAATGCCATAGAAAGTTTAACAATGCAACTGATGAGACACTCATCTTCATTCATTTGCCACAATCTTCAGTCTCAAATTAGTGGTTTCGATATTTTAGTCAAACTGTAATTGTTTAAAACCTGTCAGAGTGGCCTGCCAGGTTGAATTTGCAAAGCCCTGAAGACTTAATTGTACAAGTTAACTTGAGTCTTTGTGACCCCAGATCTCAGCAATTAGGCTGGCCAATAAAATACAAAAAATATGAATGGTAGTTAATTGTGGTAAAAAAAAAACCAATGAATTCACCACCACTAATCACACCACTTTAGGTGACCACAGATTAAATTCACGGTCTTACAAATAACACTGTACATTTATCAAATGACCGAGAAGTATAACTTAACTTGGTTAGTGCTGCTGTGTGATCTTCTCCACAGGAGATGTATATCACTCTCTGCGATCTAAGGGACTTCAGCAGGGCTGGGAAACACCGATCTGCAAAAGACCTCTCAATTAGTCAGAGTCAAGGGATTAAATGCTCACAACTGCTTCAGAGTTTTGACCACCCACCATTGGTGTCATTGAGACCCAGCTGACCAAACTTGTTGCGCCCCCAGCCAAACACCGCTCCTGAGAGTGTGAGGGCAAAGCTGTGAGCGCCACCTGCAGATATCTGGGCAAACGGAATGCCCTGCAGAGACTGAATGATTTGGGGTGTGGAAATACTTTGTCCGTTTAATCCCAGCCCAAGTTGTCCATATCGATTCTGGCCCCAAGAGAAGACTTGGCCTCCTATGAAAAGAATTAGGCATAACATGTAATGTCTTCACGTGAGGGAAACATAATAAGCTGAATGAATAAATGTGCACTCTGTGGGTTCAATCTATCCTCACCTCTTGAAAGTGCATGGGAGTGCCAATACCCGCAGGCTACCTGAGCAATTTGTACATCTGACAAACTCTTGATGTTTCTGGCATTTTCACAGTGAGAAGAAAATTACAATTATTTTTGTTCAAATTAGTTTCAATTAACAATTTAATTGAGAATGTTTCTTTGATATTTAGACAATAAACATGCAGATAGAGTTAAGATGTTTTAATTACGTGCTTTTTTACATAAGAAAGCATGGGAAAATAGTTTATTATGCAGAACAAACAAGAGAGGTGTCACACAAATCAGTATCAAAACACTGCTGAATTTACCTAGGCACACGAACACATTCTTCAAAGTTATTTAGGCCCAACTGCCCATCTGAGCCCAGACCCCATGAGAAAATCTGCCCTTTGTCATTCAGGGCAAGCGTGTGGGACTGTCCACACGACACTGCCACTATGATCTGTGCATCCAGAGCCACAACCTGTTCTGATGGAAGACAAAGAGAAATGTTTATGTGATGATGACTGATTTTTACCATGTGTTATCATACAACATAATAGACATACACACACACACACACACACACACACACACACACACACACACACACACACACAAGAATATCACGAACCTGGTTTCTTTCTGGACTTCTCATGTCCCAGCTGCCCCAGGTCATTGCAGCCACAGGTGTATACTGTCCCATCCTCCAGCAGGAAGGCTGTGTGTCTGTGGCCACACCCCACATCGCACACTTGCTTACCGTGAAAGAATTCACATTTCCGTGGCTCAACCACAATCTCTTCATCAATCCCACCCAAGCCTAGTTGTCCGTAGGAAGCATTTCCCCAGCACAGCATTGTAACTCTCCCCCTTTGGCTATACACGCCAGCAGGATCCCCGTCTCTGTGAAAACGAAAGAGACACCTCGGTTAATCCAACCTTACGGAGCCCATAGTTTTGTTTGCTAGATACACTTCAGCTGGCAACACCTAGCAAGGTAGCCAAATAACGTCATGGCTAAATAACATTACTAACGCTACATAAAGACAGACGCGTACGTGTGCTTAGCTTAATTATTGTATTTATGATTTAATAATATATTTATAACCTAATAAAAAATACAGTGAACTCGTGGCTGACTAGGTAGCATGTAAACAGATTAGCCAAGTGAGCTACAGTTAGATTAACGGTCGTAGATGAAATACTTTGCTAGCTAAAATCAGCGAATGACTTCCGGTTAGGGCGTATGGAATTTCAAATTAAAGCAAAAGTCTAAACATGTTTAAATCAATGTATTCTTAATATGTATATTCAACCACATTTGATAAACAGGTAAGAGCTCAACGTATTGTCTGGTGTCATAAAAGTAACAACTGCGACGTTTCTTCTAAGATTTATATGAATTATTGTAAACGGAAGTACATTCTTGATCCGACCGGAGGACGGCAGATAAAGACAGCTAGCGTCCCTCTTGACGTTACTCTACCATGATTAAAAGCGAGCCAGAGCAGTCATGACTGACGCAACTTGACCAAGTTAATTTGCCATTCTTTAGTAGTTAATGATATTAGCAATGAAGGTGAAAGAAATAACGTGAGCTAAGGGAACAATTTGTAGAAAGGCGTTCGACACGTGGCGACATTAATATAGCATGGCTTTCCTCAAACACTGCTGTTATGTTAGCAAGCTAACGTAGTCACAACATAATACAGTCAGCTATCAGCTATCAGTCCGTGTAGTAAGGTGACTGCATAGCTAACGTTAAGTGTGGCAACTTAAAAATCTGTACTCTTTTTATGTCACATTTTTCGAAAGCAATTACCAAGTTACAAACATGTCTAAGTCTGCTATAACGTGAAAGCCAAATAGCAAAGCTTACCAAACCCGCCAGGTCTGACAGTGTTGCTGGCTTCCAGTGTTTTTGCTTGCTAGCTCTCCTGAGTGTTAAAAATGAACATGCCAGCACATTTCAGTATTTAATATCGAAAGCCAGCTGCCAGCTAGTTGTAAAAAATCCTACCCAGTCGCAATACCTCTGTCAACAACTGCTGGAAAGCCGCTAAGTTAGCAGTAATACACTCTGAATGTCCGGTTTTTCCTTTAGAAATAAAACATCTTGTAATTGACTCTCAAACAGACAGTGCAACTGTGCATTTCTACTTTACCTATACACTGAGAGTAATGTCTGAAAAATGTGAACGCCTTATTTATAACGTGCTGTGTAACCGTAGTGAAGCTTAAGCGTGAAAGTGGTGACTTTTAATATTTGAACGTATGCTCATCTAACCGGAAGTAACATCGCTTTTCCGTAAACTTCACTGGTGAAGAAATGTCGCGATGCATCAGCAATGTTCTAGATGGAGCACACGCGCATGCGCCTTCCTGCAACTGTTTATGTGTAGTATATACATACTATAAAACACACACACACACAAGCATTTTATGTATCCACATTATGTACACACAGCAGTGTATAATCTGTCAAGTTCAAACATATACTATAAACAACACTAAGAATGGGCTATACAATAGTCTGCATATTACAATATGACAGGGGCACAATGTAGTGTAGAAGAAATTCAAACTCAGAATTTAAATCTTTACAATATTTATGAGGTAATAATACAAACTTAAAAATATGTATTTTTCCATAACTGAATAAACAAGCTGTTCTCAGAGGAAAATAAGGTCCCCAGAACACTGTTTGAAGCTAGAAAGGTGGCAGGGTCCGCCAAGTATACTTAATCAAACAGTATGAAATTGTGTTGTCCTTTAACAAAGATAGTTTCTTTATTTAGTTTGTTCAGGCATAAACAATCAGTCAAAGAAATTCTTTCTGTTCTAAAATTTCATACCAGGAACTACATAGTGCACCTTTAATATTATCTAAATTATAATAATTGTTTTCAGTCTGTGAAAATGTTGTTTACCTTGTGAAATTATGGGTATACTAGAAGGAAGTTGTTTTTTAATACTCGTCCACCTGACATGTGGTAAATAAAGTAAGGTGGTCTATGAAACATTTGGCTCCCTCTGGTGGAAGATATACACAAATAAAATCACTCACTCACCAATGCATTTATTTTTATGAAAAAAGATTAAGGGCATGGTATAGTGGTGTTTACTCACATATTAGATTAACTGTTCCAACTTTGCTACCAAGGAATGTTGTGGCGGTACTGGCTGTAAATTGCTTACAAGCCAGCCCAACCTACATAAAAATATAAACAAAAAACATGAAAGTCTAGGGGGAAATGCCCAATGTCCGCTACTCGGACAATAAATCAACAAACAAAATGCTTCCTACAAGCCCCAGGGAAATAAAATGGTAAACTGAAAGTGTATAGGGGCTTGGGGTTTTAAGGGGTTCCCAAATAAACAAAGTTTCCTCACTATAAAGATGTGGGTAGCCAAGAAAACCCAATAGGGCCTAAACAGACCAGAGTTTCTGGCTGCCAATCTAAGGGGAATGAGGTTCTCAGTGATTCAGTGAGAGCTTCAGCATGAGGGTGGGAGCCACCAGTGTGCCATTTCCCACCTCTCTTAAGCCTTTACAAAAAGGGTGTCATCACACCATGATTGGCTGGGAGGGAAATGCCCCAAGCTGCTTCCACTCCTCAATCAGGAGTCAGTCTCCCCACCTGTGCACAGGTGATCTGAATCCCCTGCAATTAGTCCAGAGGGAAAATCAGCCCAAACAAAGAAAAATAGCAAGTCACAAACAATTGGACTGCTACAATATAAAGAATAATATGTCTGTACTACAGGACAACAATAAAAACATATTTTCTCCTCTCTGGTGGGGGTGATTAACAAAACTAATAGTGTAGCGGTCCCTGCCACAATATTACTACATGCTTGGTGGAAGAAGGTAGTCCTATCACGGTGAAAGTAGCAATACAACAATGAAAAAAAGCTCATTTACAAGTAAAAGTCATTAAAATCTTACTGAAGTATGCAATCACATTTTTACTTGATGTATTCACAGTAAAAGCACTAAAAATGCTGAAATGTGGCCCTGGGGAACCTAACAATGTCATTGAACATATATAATTTGATTGTTTAACAAGGTATTACAGCATAATATATTACCAATAAACGTGAAAGCAGTATTTGAATACTCTTGTAGTTAAATTTCAATCCTTTGTATACTGTTGGGTAGATTTATAGGTGTTTCATAATACTTGCCAATTAAATTTGTGGACATACGCCACCATACGAAGGGCTTTACTGCTGCCATTTTGATGAGTAAATAAGTAAAATAAGATCTATCACAACGCAGAGTTGGTTAAATAACACATCAGTAAGTTATGGCTTTAAAATAGGAACGGTTAAAGCAGAACCAGATGTTTGCCAACTCCATCAGTACACATTCAAAGTATGTTAGGTGTAAACCTAATTCAAATGGACAGGTGGTGACACTCTTCAGAAGTGTTTCTTAACACTGCATTACAGTATGAAATCATACGTCACTGCTGCAACTCTTCTTTCATTGCTATTGCAGGTGACAGGGACTTGCGTTCTTACTGGAAACTCGTTTACGTAACAACACATGATGTCTGACGATTAACATCTTTCAGGTGTAGTTTCTCCTGAAATGCAGTGAATCCTGTACAGCTGGTTCTTCATGGGTGTTAATCCCTCGTGACTCTCACTGTGGTCTGATGTCTCAGAGCTGGAGGATCTTATTTTACTGACAGTCGTTTACAAATCAGGGTGCATTCAGGACATAACCAAGAGAAATACACATGTGGCACCTTCTGGGGGTAAGTAAAAACCTCTTTATACGTTATTTAAATCTCTTACAGCTGTGAGTTGCATCAGTGTGAATTAATCAGAGTTTTTGTCAGAGGACTAATATTAACTGGCGTTTTCTTTTAACTTGCTCAGATTGTTGTTGGCCTCCTCTTCATCATAATGTGCTTTTCAAAAGGACTCAAAGAGGTGAGTAAACCTTTGCCCTGTTTTCTTTTGCATGATGAAATGTTTTTGGTTCTAAAATGTAATTTGGATGAAGAATAAGACATGAATCAACCTTTAAAAGACAGAAACCAACTGAAGCTGCACTGCAACTGCTAGAGGAAATGACCAGTGTTACCATGACGGAAATAAAGTGTGATTGTCTGTAACGATTGTTATCTTTGACAGGAAAATAAACCTCAAAAATCACAACCTGAATCATCTGCCAACAACAAGAAGGTGAGTAATCATCCAAAGTTAAATGCTGTAGTTATTTATGATAATTGAGATGAAATATTTAACATTCACCTCTTCGGCAGAAGGATCTGAGTGAAGAAGATGTGCACTTATTGGCCAGGATCCTTTCAGTTGGATTGGTGGATGCGGATCCAAACTATCTCCACCATCTTAAAGGCTACAGAGACCTGCATGGTGGATGAGCTCCTCTTTAAAGAAATCACCCCACAAATCGGAATTAATGGACAAAACATAGCTGTCCTGGATATATCGATGGATTTGTGATGAAATCAAATCAAGACTGTTCAGCATTGTGTTTTGGATTACAACAAGTCAAGTTGTTCTCCCAACCCCCCCAGATGTTCCATGATTAATGGGAAAATGTGCACTTTTATTCAGGTCAAAGATGACACTGCTAATGAATTAGGGGCAATGGTGCTTTATGTGGATCATTTGAATGGTGCATCCTGACTGCTTCATTTATTGCCAGATTGTATCAGTTGATAATTGTGAATAAGTGAAAAAAAGAATCTCTGATATATACCTATTACATTCAACATCGACCTGTTTTTAATATGGGTAATACATAAGATGAAAATATAGAAACTAGAGGATTACTTGTTGTTGTTGTTGTTGTCATGCTTGCTTTATTAGGCTCGCTTCGATGTTTAAACTACTTTATTTAAGTGTTGTGCAATGTTAAAGGGGCTCTGTGGAACATTTGTGTTGTGCAGGATGCCGGTCATTAGTTTATGTTGGCGGACTCTATTTCTAAACATCCTTTGTATAGTCATGGAAAATCCAACATAAATCCTTCACAAAGAAATCCACAGTCCAACCAAGAGAGACAGGGAGGGTTTAATTTTTCATGTCACGTTACAATCTGCTCACATATAGCCAATAAAAATGTGATTAATACATGTAAACTGCTACAGATTGTGACATAGAGCCCCTTTAAACGCCCCTTGTTGAACTGTAAAGCCATTCATCCCATAAAGGCCTACAACAGGTAGCCAGGCTACACAATTTAGCTGTTGAAGCCAGTTTCAGTAGCTACTGTTTTTTTTTTTCTATTTATTTTCTATTTAGCTTTATGCATATTTTTCTGATTCTTTGTCCTTTATTTTTGCATCTCGAGCTGTTGTAACAAGTAAATTTCCCCGTTGTGGGATAAATAAAGCCAATCTTAATCTTAATCTTACAGAGAGCAGATAGCCCCTTTAAAGTGAGACTGTAGCTTTTTCTTGACAGCGGATACTGAATTGGGATAATACTAAGTAGATTTTAGCTAAATGCTAAGTTTTTACTGCTAAATTGCTGAGCTAATGTAACAGTAAATAAATGAAGAAGAATCACACAGTCAGTGAAGTGAATCAGTGTTGTGTGTTATACAGCAATATGTAGTCTATCTAAGGTTTGCTAACTTTAGCTCACATTAGTCACCATGAGTACTGGTCATACCAGACCGACAAAGACTGTAGCAGCAAAAGCTTGAGAGTGTTTTATCGAACAATGGTGTGTGTTATTCCTTTGAAATTCAACTTTTCACTTGTAACAGGAAATATGTGTTATCGCTTCTACCAAAAGTTACATACTCTTGCTATTAGGGATAACTATTCGACCATTTTTATGTGCCACAGACGTTGAATTTGGCTACTTTGCTTTGGTTGTCATTCTGGTTCTGCCCTTACCTAAAGGAGACAAAAGCAAAAGAGAGACACAGACAAAGAGAGAGATTAGTGACAAATAAACATGCATTCCTTTGTTTGTCTACAGTGGTAAATTTGCTTGTCTCTTACTCCAGACATGGCTGTTGAGTTTGTCCCCGAGCACGTAGAGCAATGTCACCACTGACATGTTGAAAAAGAAGAAGCCCATGAGACCATTGGTGCTGAAGTGCCCAAGAAGGGGATACACCCAAATCCCAACAGACAAGTACACCCATATAATCCTGCAGAGCATGTTTAGAGAGAGGGAAAAGAAACTTCAGTGTATCTGTCAGATCATCTTGCACTGTCTTGTCTCAACAATCTAGTATGGCATGTGCAAATATTCACTGCAGCAGAGTAATAAATCTCCTCAACATAGCTATGGTCTGTACCATCAGACAGATGAGGATATGTAGGTAGCTACTGTATGTGAGCCAGAACTGTTAAAGGTACAAAGGAAGCTTTTCAGCCCTCCAGCTGTTTGCATTATGAACTGATAAATGCTGCTGCGCTGGACTAGTCCAGACTAGTTACAGTGGGAACATTTAGACACTGCTGTGCTATTTTACCACATTAACTCAAGAAGGACTACATTGTCCTGAAATGCTTTGATATTTGTGTATCAACTATGTGCCTATTAAAGTTTGGAAATGCTTTGTTATGGTTCTACTGTGTGTGCTGACTCAACACTTACCAGAATAAGTAAGACAGGCCAACAACTCCTAATGCTGCCAGCGCATGTTTAGTCTGAGGGTAGGTGTGAGGCTGCACCAGCACTTCTCCAAGTAAAACAGGAAGGACAAATGTGTGCTGAGGAAACAGTGTAGAATAACTCATTTATTTTTTATTACAGGAGAATCTGGGTTATTTAAATTTTGAGTCAAGCTTTATGTTAAGGTCCTTGTAATAAGCATTAGTTAATAGTTAGGCCCTTATAAGTCATTATCACCATCTATAATCATTTATAATACTAAGCATCTATTAACTCAGACATTTGTTCTCTCTGTAGTAAAATAGAAGACACATAACTGGAAACAGAATGGAGAATAAAGACAAAGAGATAAAAAGCTAGTAAATAGAACAGAAAAACAATAAATAAGTAAGTAAAAGCAACGTCAGACGGAAAGAGCAAAGTATCCCGAGTGCAGTTTGTTAGTCCTTGGCTGTTTGTGTGCTTGTGTGTTGATGTGTGTTCACCAGGAGTGGAAGTAACTAACAACATCTACTCAAATAACTGTAAGTAAGTCTGTAATTTAACTCATACCATTACACCATGTAATCTAGTAAGTTTTTGTTTTGTTTTTTTACAAAAAACAAAACTGTACAGCAGGTGCAGGTTTGGAACAGAAATCCCTCTGACTGAACCGCTGCTACTGATAATGGATTACACATCAACGGTTGAAAAGTAACTAATACTCTGAGTAGAGTTTGAGAAGAGTATGTTGTACTTTTACTTAAGTATTATTCTAACACCAGTAGTTTTACATGTTATTGAGTAATATTTCAGTAATGTAACTGTAATCATACTTGAGTATAGATATTCAGTACTCTTTCCACCACTGGTGCTCACAGTTCCCTTATTATTGCTCTGTGGGAGAGCTGTGATGGAGGCCACAGCTCTTGGATAGAAGCTGTTTCTCAGTCTGTTTGTCCTGGATGCATAATGCATAAAAAATTCTGTATAAATCTCAATAAATCAACAAAAAAGCTCAAGAGTTAGCAATGACATTATAGGTCAGTTGGTTAAACTCAACAAATGTGTTTGCAATGCTGTTATAAACAAATATAAGCTATTAATTAGATATTAGACACTCATAAGGCTTTTATTAATATTATTAAAGATATGATATGTAACATTTCTGTATCAAAATGTCTCAAAACGATTAGACCTTTGTTATATTGTTTGTTGAGTTGTGTGCTTATATTATCACAAATGTTTCTAACTACCCAGAGAAATTTTTAAAAAAGGTTCACTTTTCATTTGGTCGCTTGTCACAAGAGGGAAACTAAAATATATGTACAGTTTCCTTGAACAGAGTCAGAGAATGAGGAAGAAAGTCGGCGAATGACACTTAGGGTCAGAATAGCCAATCAGAAGCAAGGGATGGTTATCATGGCACTACACCAGCTCTCTGTCTTTTGTTTTGTTTTGGATGAGAGATCCCTTTCAGCAGAATTTATGTATTGTGCGTTTCATTCAACTATTTCTAATAAGTTACATTTTTTATGCTATTATTAACACTTATACAGTCTTATTAATGTTAATAAACATATGATAAGGACTTATAAGGGCCTTATTACCTATTAGCTCACGCTCATCAAAGGGTTATTAAATTTTAGGCAAAAAATAGTTGAAATGCTTACAAACAGACCATAGCATGGTTCATCCAGGGGGGGAAGAAGGTGTCAATGGTAGCTGGGTAGACTAGTTCACGGTCATAGGCAAAGATGGTCCAGAAAAGTAGAACAACAAACTAAACAAAATGCATAGAACATGAATTAATGTGTAGCACATTTCTTATTTTATGATTTTACAACAATGTTGGATTTTCAAAAATGTGTTTCTCACCATGCCCACAGGGAAGGCAAAGACAGAGAAGAGAAGGTCTTTACATCTGTTCAGAGTGCTCTCAGACTTCTTCCCAGGTTGTAGATCATTCACTGTGGCCAGTCCAAAGAATGTCATTTGTAGTAACTGAAATATTAAAAGCAACATTATTATTTCCTTTTTCATATATACTATTGAACATTTTATTAATATAATATTTGGAATTTACTTACCAAATTCAAAAAAGTAAGGTACTTCCAAGGTCCTCCGTAAACAAAGATTCCTGGTGGTAACTCCTCTCCATCCTTAGCAGCGAGATTCTTAACAATGAAAGCGTACCAGGTGAATGCTGTGATGTGGTACACTCTTCTCAGGGTTGAAGTCATTGTACTGTAAATGTATACTGATCCTCAACAAACAACAAAAAACAAAATAAAAACTAGCAAAAACTTCTCTTCAGAGTGTGAGTTTTCCCTTCAAACTTGAGGTACTTCAGGCAGTGAGGGTTCTTGAGAGATTAGTGTAATTCAGCGAGAGCTTATCGAAATCAGTGAGCAGTGGATGTAAAGCGACATTCGCAGACAAGAGGCCCACTGTTTCATACAAAGCACTGGAGTCTCTCTTTCATAACTGACGCGCTGTAGCATGTGACAATTTCATTCGCAGTGAGAGCTTAATCGGTTTCATAGCGTTTTGCAATAGAAGTTAAGTGAGTAAATCAGTTCAAGTTAAGTACGTCATTTGCAAAATAGTTGATTCTCTGTTGTCATAAAGTGTTGTGAAATCCTGATCTTGTCCTTAAACAACACACTTAATCCCAGCCAGCATCAGGTGTGCTGTTACGTGTTTGTCCTTGACCTCTGACCTCCCTTTGGAGGGACAGCGATTTTGCATTGTCAAATTTTTGGAAATTATATGATGAGTCATATTTTGTTCTCCAGTTAACATAAATTAGATCGTAAGGTAGAAATACACTAGACAAATATTTATATTATAAAATGCAGAAAATGCAGAATTCATTTATAAATGAATTCTGCATTTTTCTACTAAGGGTGCCTCGACTAGAAGGCTGAAGCAAGCTAGCAGCCTTTTGAAGCTGTAATGCTCATTTCACATCAGGAAACAGTTGTATGACAGATGGAGAAAAAAAAGACAATTTTTTTTCCCATCTGAAGTTTGGTACTGGTAACAGGCTGAAGTGAATGGGGCTTTTCATTTTTTTTGTGGGTTCTCGACAGCATGACCATGTTCAGGGATTTGCATGGTGGGAGTAACGGACACTTTTGACCTGAGGGTGGTGCTAGAGTTAATGTCATTGTGGTGAGACACTCATGACACTTTTGGGATGTCATGTGAAGGCTTGTGAATGACAGGTTAGTACGCCATCATTTTTTATGTTGTGTTTCAGTCAGTGTGTCAGAAATAACATGCTGTGCGTTATACAACTATTTGTTATTCCATACGTCCCTGCACTTTATATATATATTTAAACAATATAGCGACACATTATCAAATGTTAAAAACAAAACAAAAAAAAATTATTGAGACTTTTAAGTTATTAAATGAATGTAACATTTATAAAATTAACTCTGGCCCTTTAAATTGTGAATGTAGTTTTATGTTTAAATGTCCAGTTCGTAAGAAATGTATCTATCTTGATAACATCTTGGGCAACATGTCACGGTGGTATCAAATTATGACTAACTTTTGAGATACAGATACGTCGACGCAACACAGTACAAAAAAAGAGACAAAATTAAAGGTCCATTTTGTGAGGAAGTTGATTTTTGAATCTCATTCCCAACTCGTCAAATACTGACATTTTGAGATTGTAGGTCGGGTCGGCTGCCATCCCAAAGCGTCACTATTTGAGGTGTGAATGAGACTCAAAAATCAACTTCCTCAAGAAACCAGACCTTTAATTTTGTCTCTTTTTTTGTTCTGTGTCATCGTCCATGTATCTGTTTGTACAATAAAATAGAAAAAAAAAGTTAGTCAGTCATAATTTGATACCATCATGACATGCCCAAGACGTTATGAAGATAGAGATGATTCTACTACAATTACAACACAGAATCTTATGTATGTAAAATGGCTCGGTATTATAGTATTACATAAACAACGCCCAGTGTAATCAATCATCTCCATCATAGTGCAGAAACAAGTGATGGGGGTAGAGTGGCTGAGACAGACACCATTCACCCTGTTACAAGACACTGTACCATCAACATGATGTTGAAACGGTTACAAAAACAAAAAGTTTTAAGAGAACAGGTTTTGAAAAAAAAAAAGCAGAGGTGTCAGTAATAAAATGAAAGATGGCTGAGTTCCTTTAGCTGCTTCAGTTTCAGGTTCCAGGTATTTTGCATGTTGGCTCACTGTCACACTTTCGTGGCTGACTGTTGTCAGTAACACCTGTGCTTTTCCTGTTGTGACAAATCAAAAATGTCTGCAGGTAGTGAATGCCAAAACATGATATATGTAAATTTGCCACACTTGCCTAATGTTATTAACTGTGAATCAGTTAATCTTCTCTCAGTAACTTCCTTCTGCAATGTCAGGCGCACAGAAGGCAGAAAAACACAACATTTTAAAGAAGTTTTATTTATAAATGCCAGGTGTTTGTGGTCCATAAATCCATTGTAAAACTTTCAGAGCACAATTCCACATACTGTTACGTAAAGTCTTTGCAGTTTCAGAATTCCTTGTTTCTCTGTACAGGTATGACAAGTTGTGATTTAAAAAGGCACATTTTCAGAGACAATTAAAGGGTTGGTTCCAGCATATTTTCTCACCTACCCCTGGTGGAATCTAGCCATACGGGTAGCTACACTGAAACAACTACAAAGCAAACTATCTTTCCTCATGCTTGTTTCACAAGCCTTGTAAATACAATAAAAAACATTTGGCTGGTGTGGGTAAATTGGGTGTATTGACCCTTTAGGGTAACTAGGCACAACTTGAAAATCAGACCAACATCCCCTCTGGATAATGTTCAAAAGAAAAAAAAAAAATCTGACATGCTATCTGGTGTACAATGATTTATACATTAATATTTTAAAAACATGACGTTTAAGCTGCAATTCTGTTTCAATCAAAGTTTGTTCAACATTTCCAAGTTTGATTTAGATAACAAAGAATACATGTTATTTACACCAGAACAATAACAGTCCTGCGTGGATATGAATTTATATACCCACTTCTTTCACAAACACATGTAATATAAACATCTTTGTTTAACATGATCGTGAAATACTACAATATAAACTACAGTATCTTACAGTTTTACAACCCACTTTAGATTATCTTATCTATTACAGCTTAACATCACATTTTGTCTTAAAACCAGCTAACATTAATGTAATGGCTGTCAGTGCTGTATTAAAGGCATGGACAGACCTCATCGTAGAAACAACCTGCTGCACACATTGCACTTTACCCATGCAGTCAGTAAAAATATATTTGCTCACACACATATAGTTTCAGTCCTTGTAGTTTTCACACAGTAAAAACCCCTTTGTTGGTCGTGGCACATTGGATTTGTACATCAGGGTTTGTATTCATTTGTATTACAAGTACTTTTACCCTTTAAAATTCAGTGCCACTGATACACGCATCCCTTTTTCTTCGCATAACGTGCCTTTTTGGAGCGAGGCCACCGTGAAATCAAATTTCTCTTGAATGTCTTTGGTGAGAAAATATCTTGGTCATCATTTCAGCTTTCTATCTGCTTCTCCTTACACATACTGTATGCACTGTTCATCCTCTCTTCTTTCTTTGGATCCCATTTAAGGTGCCATCTGTGAAAGTGACCGAAACACAAAATGATTTAGTACAGGGGAAACAAAAAGTACTTTTAAACAGGTAATAGTAACAATGGTGTTAATGCATTCATACCTCAAATCGACTGTAAACTTTCCTCTCCTTCCTCATGCTCTGAATCCTCTCGAGCAGCTTGTCGCGCTCCTGATTTGACTTGACTGGTTGCCCTCTGTTTAATGACCTCATCCCTCTTTCTTTCTCCCTTTTGGCGTTTTTGTCCGCTTCGTCTTCCTTCTCGTCATCGGTGACAGGAGACTCTTTGGTTGCTTCAGTCCTGCTTTGGCTATTAGCAGATATTTGCTCTAGGAGCAGCTTTGTGTCGTCTCTGAGGTTGCTGCTCGAGAGCACGTTGGCTGTTGATGACTGGTAGCGAGACTGGCTTGATTTTGGCTGCTTGGACTGCGGTGACTGAGGCACGGCTTCATCTGATGTGATCTCTGGCATCTCGGAGCAGTTATTTTGCTTTACTTGGTCGTTTGTTTTCTCACTGCAGTCTGACTCCTGTGTAGTAGCTTTATCAACCTTATTAGTGGTCTCAGTATCACGAGTTTTGTTCTCACCAGGGTCAGGCTTTTCAGGCTCTTGGCTTACTTCTTTCTCACTGTCCTTACCATTTCCAGCAGGTACAGGGGACTCTAAGGAGTGAGTTTCAGAAGTCACAGATTCAGGTGTTTTACATGGCAATTTAGACTCTGTTGGGACTTCTGAGGTGGGCTCAGCTGGACTAGAAGTTGGAGTTTCGTTGGAGTCTGTTGTAACCTGCTCTGGAAGAGAGTTAGTATGCGAGGGGCTATGCAATGCAGACAGTGTTTTTTCAGCCTCAGGGGACAAAACAGATCCAACAGACTCAGTTTGAGGAGTAGAACATGACACTGTTTCAGCAGGACAGGGGGCGACAGGTCCAGTCAGGTTAAGTCTGGATGGAGGGGTCACTTGTATTGGTGCATCTTGAGGAGACGCAGTCTTTTCTGACTGGGGTGCTTTCGGAGTTAAATCTGGATGGACAGGAGAGCTTGTCTCTGCTGGAGACTGCTCAGGTGGAAGGTCTGCTGGGGAGGGAGTAGGTTTAATGCTCTCATTTTGATCAGATCTGGATTTACTTTCCACATCAGCTACATTAGGTAAACATGACTCAGGGGGTGTGCTATCATCTTTGGCATCCTTTAATGCTCCAAGAACAGCAAATTCATCTCCAACAACTTGTGGAACAGAGCTGTTTTCAGATTCAGGAACATCTTTTTGGGAACGAGATTCTTTAGATTCTGTCTCTGCAGTGGACTGTAATGAGGATACCTTTGGCTCTGGACTAGCAGCACATGTGTCTGGGGAAATATCAGATTCCACATGTGCAGAGTCAACTGCTGAAGGTTTCTCGGTTGACGTCAGATGGGAAACAGAATCTAGATGAGCTTGGGTGGACTCAGATTCTGTTTGGCTGATAGAAGAAGCGGTAGATTTTTGTGACGATTCCTCAACTGATTGGGCAAAGGGGCTGGCATTTTTCTGTGCATTTGGGGACAATATGCTGGAAGTTGGGGTTGAGTTTGAGTCTTCTAGGGGAACATTAGAAGATATTGTTTCTGCTGGAGTGGTAAGAGGACTTGGACTGATCTGTGAACCACCAGTGTTCTGCTCAGAAAGCAGAGGCGGAGACGAGACGCTGGTTTTTAACTGAACAGATTCTTGATTTGGGGCTTTAGAATTCACTGCAGCAGAAGACGGTGGCACCTTCACTGAACTGGAAGTGAGTGAATGTGACTCTTTTGAGGTAGTATCAAGGCTTGGTGGGTTTTTACTTTTATTGATACCTTGAGCAAGAGAAGGAACATTAGCAGGAGTAGCATTCGTTGGTGTAGGTGGATGACTTGGGCTACTCTTTCCTACAGCAAGATTTGACAGCTTTGGTTCTGGAGGCACTACTGGTTGTGAAGAAACAGGTACAGTTGATGCTGTTTGGCTGTTCTCAAGCTCTGTCTTCTTTGAAACTGTTGAAACTCTGGTTTGTTCTCCTTTACAGCTTTGGGTGGTGTTGGGATCATTCTTGACCTGGCTGTCAGCCTCGTTAGTCTTATCACTGGCATCTAAAGATGGATTGACTAACTTACATGCTTCTGTGGATACTGTTTTCCCTGCATCATCTGCAGAGGCATTTCTTTCTGGTAAACCCGCAGATGTTGTGGTATCAGCCATCTTTTCTGCAGTTTCTTGTGGTACAGGTTCAGTTGGTGGTTTCATTGGAAGTTTCTCTTTGCTCTTTTCAGCCTCTGTAGCCTTAGCAGCTCTGCGTTTTGCTGCCAGCTCTTTGAAAAACATTAGCCTTGTATCAGGATCACTCATGTCTACATACAATGGATTGGCTAGCAAAGGTTTGGGTGGCTGGATCGGTTGATCTGTTTTGGGCAGTTCAGCCTCAGAAGGCTTGGATTGGGGCACTGGTGGTGAAGGATTTGCTTGCTCTTCATCTGGTGGTGATGACTCTTGTACCTTCCGTTTTTCTGACAGATCCTTAGAATTTTCATCCTTTGATGAGTCTTTATCATCTGCTTTAGTGTTCCCATCATCTGGCGAGTCTGTGGTAGAGTTATCAAAAGTGGATGACTTCATGTAACGGCTCCATTCAAAAGGTCCTCTTGCAGCAGACCTCCTTTGTCCCAATGCCTGAGAAACAAAAGGTTGTTTTGCCTGTTCAGCCTCATTTTTGTCACTTTCCTCATCCTGCTGATCTTGGGTAGTATTCTGCTGCTCCAGAGAGCTGAATATCAGAGAGGATCTTAACCTCGAGCTCCTCTGTACAGCTGGATTGTATTTCCTACGGAATGATTCCTCCCTATGAAGAGCAGGTTTTGGTTCCTTTTGCTCGGCCTCCTCTGTCTTTTCCCCTTCAGTTGTGGATGATGATTCTGAAGGTGTCGGGGTTGTTTTGGTGTCTGCTGCCGCTGCTGTAGGTTCATCAGGCAATTTCTTCGGCTTCTCTCGTCCAGAGGTTATGGCATAACTTGGCATCTGACTCGCCCTGGGTATTGCAGGGACCTTAAACTCTCTGACATTAGGGATTTTAGGGACTGAAAACTCTATGCCTGGCATTGTTTGCTGTATGGGGTTAGAGGGTTCCTCAAAGGCATCTGGGGCATTAGATGGTTCAAATGGCAGGCCTTCATCTTCTGGATTTTCATATGCACTGAGATATGAGCTAATCCTCCAGTCTCTTAGTCCCCGTTTCACCAGAGGATCCTTGCGGTTAGTGTTAGGTTCCAGGTAAAACTGCTTCTGCTCAGATAGATTTGAAGGTGTGGGAGACGTTTGACAGGCGTGTGGCTGGCCTAAACTCAATCTTTTTGGGTGAGATGAACTAAAAGGTACATCCGCTGCAGGTGGTAATTTCTCTGAGCCCTGGTCAAAGTCTACATTTCTGGTGGTTGACAAATAGTTAAGCACAGGGTCAAATTCAGGCAGTTCTATCTCTTGTGGTAAACCAGGGTCAGAATACTGATCTGCTAAATGATAGTCTTGGTTCCAGAACTTGTCATAGGCACTGTGATCTGGTTCATTTCCTGGTCTAGGTCCTGGTCCTGGATAAGGCAGCTGCCCCCTTTGGAACAGCCTTCCCTGGTTCTCCGCCTCTGGCATTCCTTGTTGCTGCAGGAATGGGTGAGAGTATTTACCAGGAACACCTTCAGCATAACTGTGACGTTTGAAGGCAGGATTCTCCATCAGCCTAGAAGGGCCCTGATCAAAAAACGGATCCATGCGTGTTTGCTGGGATGGAAACCTGCTGTACATATCTGCAGGGTTTTGCATTGGTTCCTTTCTTTTAAGGGGCTTCATCCTCCAATCCATATCCATACGTTCATCATAGGAATGTCTCGCCCAGTCCTCCAGATGAGCTGGGTCCGGTTTCCGTGGCTCTCTGTACAGTGAAGTTCTTTCACTTGGGTATGGCCTCTTTTGTAAGAGGCTATAGTCTTCCATTGGAGCATGCACATTTTCAATCACCAGCGGTTTGGACTGAGCAAACAGAATACGAAACTCTTCATCAAAGGTCGATACAAGCTGTCCAAGGAAAAGGTGTGCCATACAGCGGTGGAGCTTCTCAAAAGACCACATAAAGCTGGAAGAAGACATGACAATACGTATTATTATTATCAGTGCTTTTTAGTCCTGACATACATGAGCAAACGGACACAAACAAAATACATTCACATAAACTAGGGGTGTCACAATTTTGATACTGAAGGGAAAAGCAATCGAAATTAACTTTCACTTGAAAGACGACAGAGCTAGCCTACCAGTAACTGCAGCTGTACTTCCAGACACTTATCCGCTGGATCAACTGACTGGCACCAGAGGTAACTCTGACAGTCTCCGAGATGTTTGATTTATTTTTTATTTATTTTCTTTTTCAGAGAACCTTTATTGATTTGTTTGGGAAAAAGGGGTTTACTCTGGACAGATTTGAGAAACTTAACTTGCGGTACATTTGTTTAACTCTGGAATCTTTCATTTTGATGAATACTATCTGAACTTGCCTAACCTCTAAAAAGCCCCCAGGATAAAGTCAAGTTGTTGTTGTAAAATACTACCTTCTTTTGAAAGAAGAATTTAATCAAATGTAAATGACAGTTGTAATGGCATAAATCCAATACTCTGTTCATCTTTACAAATCAAATGCATAATTCTAACTATGGCATAGCTCCCAGTGTAAAAACAATCATAATTTAATTGAATGGTGACCTTAAATTGAAAATTCAAACTGAATCAGGGATTTAGAGAATCATGACACCACTTATAAAAACATACTGTACATGAATCACTCAACCCCTTGTGTGATATGTATAATGGTATGGCGTTTTCAGTTTTAAATAGGCTCACCTGTAGTTTCCACTCAGCACAGCCCTGCAGTCTGTCAACAAGAAGCGATCCATCATCTGACCTTGGAAGGATTTCCCTGACCGGCAGTGATACGTGATGCCAGACACTGTTCTCACACGTAAAAACTGCAAGATACACAGCAAATCACCCGAAAATGAAAATTAAGCTAAAGTAGCACATATGGTGTTTTAACTGACTGCAATCCAAGCTAGGTGGCAGCATTGCGTTAGTACTAACACTTTGAAAATAAGGAGATAGAAAATGGCTGCATTTCAAGTTCCCTTTTACAGTAATATGCAGCCACTGTGATTTCTTTCAGTGGGAAAATACTGTTTAGTCAGGACATAAGACACATTAATTAACATCAGATGTGCCAGATTCGTTCATATGGCTTAATATCCTCTGAGCGGGCATCTAAAAACAAACATGACAGACGGAACTGAACTGAACATTATAAAGGATGACATAGGATAATGTTATAGGCGTAAAAAGAGGCGTAAAAAGAGGCATAAAGCAGTAAAAGCATGTAACATTCAGCATATAAAGCAAATGACAAACACGATAACACAACCGGTCACACACACTGAAACATCATGGGAAGCCTAAAAGCTTGATAATGTTGCTTATGATTTGTAACATGTAAGATTCACAATGCCGGACAAAGAGAAACTTTCTATTAAATATCTTGTTTACTGTTATTTGTTCAATAACGTTCTAATAACAGTAACTAATACATTTCTAACAAAAGTTCTCTCAAGTTAAGGGGAAGTGCATGCCAGCCACGTGATGTACGGAAAGAAAAGGCTGCTTTATTTATTTATTTATTTGTATGATGGAGTCACCCGTAGCAACAGCTGTGGTGTGCCCACTGTACTTGTGCTTTTGCTCACAGGTTCTGTCAATAGGGACAGAGCAGATGTTAAAGGATAAGTCTATCCTATATGTTTGTTATTGTCTAACTAATAATGAAAAAAGACAAAAAACAACCATATGTTAGTCTGTCTCTCAGCACTTTGTGGCTCTCAGCCCAAAGCCCATTTGTTTCTACTGGAGATGTAAATCTTTAAAGTGAGTCACAAATATATAGCTGGGGACATGTGAGGTATTTACAGCAGGGCAGCAACAAGTGTTTATTTTCATTATTGATTGATCTGTCGATTATTTTCATGATCTCTTAGTCTCTTAGTTTGCTGTCATTAATGACAAAGAAAAGCAGAAAATCCTCACATTTAAGAAGCTGGAGCCAGCAATTTAAAAAAAAGATTTTGCTTGAAAAAGGCACAAGTCGTGTTTTTCAGCTTCTTTAGTAAAACTGCGTGAGATGAATATTAAAGTAGTTGGTTAAATGTTACTGCATTTAAGTTTCTTCATTTGTTTTTTAAAATATTAAAACTTATTTACTACCTCATCTACTACTAGTAGTAGTAGTTTCAGGTTCTTGATTGAATTGAAAGTTATAACGCAGCTTTATTACAGTACCTATGCCAAAATGTAACATTTTAACAGGAATATCAACTCACCTGAATGCATTGTAGATTGACTCTGCAGTTGGACACCATGCTGACGAAGTGATGTGCATTTTGTTCGTCTAGAAGGACGTAGACGGCAACATTCCTCATGGCAGCGTTCAGAATATCATGAAAAATGTCAACGTCAGTAAACATGTCCATCGCTATAGCAATCACCTGCGGAGATAAAAGACACAACACCACCAATGTCAAAACAACGCTTTCAGGAGAATGACACATCAAAGACACATTTGGCACAAAGTCGTCCCACATACAGAAAGCGAAAGAAATACCTGCTGAGCATTCTTGATAAGTCGTCGGGCCTGCTCCTTGATACTCGGCATGTTAGGCTCAGGGGGGTTGACCAGAGTGGTGACCTCTGTGGGCCCAATCAAGTGATGCAGTTGAGGCCAGCCGAGGTCCAAACCTGGGGCGTCCAGGTCAGAGTGAATCGGCCAGTAAGTGTCTGAGGAGCCATCTCCGCCACTGTCCAGAAAGCGTTGTTCAGGGTGGTTGCTCTGCTGAGGGACCTGAACCAAGTCTTGAATATACTGAATCTCAGATGAGGACAGGAAGTCCACCACATCTGCTTTTTGGAGAAACTGATAGTATCCATCCAAGTCCTCCTCAACCAGTGCGTCAATAGCCAGGCGATACTCTTCCCGATAGTGGGGAGGGAGGTAGTTGGGGTCCAGGGGGTTATCCCCAGCAGAGGAACACTGAGAGCGACGTGCCATACTGTACTCTAAAGAGAGGGCGAGGGCAAAAGGAAACATGAAGAATTGAATGTATATAGTATGAATCATTTTCACACTACGCATCTGTTTTAGTGTCTCAAAGAAGCACAACAAGAATACCAGCTAGATAGCCATGAACATCAACTCAGTTACAGTTGAATCACTTAATCGAAAAATGTATCTGAAACAATTTTGATGATCAGTTAACTGTTCAAAATTAATTTTCAAGCAAAAATAGCCAAAATTAATTGATTCCAGGTTTGCAAATGTGAATTCTATGCCTTATATAGGGTTACAATGGTATGAGAGTTTCACGGTACAAAAACCATCCCAGAAACTATCACGGTTTCACAGTATTACTCAATTGTTATTAATATCTGTTACAATGACCCTTAGAGGAATGAAAATAGAAGGGTTTTTGGTTGAACAAATGTTATGTCCATAGGACTAATTTAAGGAGATAGATATGTGATTAAAAACAAACAAAATGAGATACTGCAGTTGCTGTTTTATATATTTGAAGTGTTATGTCAGCTCATTGACTGTTTCATTTGACTGGAAACATCACAAACTAGCACGGGACAGGAAGGCTCTGCAGCGGCCGATTAAAAACCACCCAGAACATCATTAGCACCCCTCTGGCAAAAGATACAGAAGTATCCGCTGTCGTACCACCAAACTACAGAGCAGCTTCTTTCCTGAGGCTGCGATCCTCCTGAACTCATCTGTAACACCCCACTGTGAATTATTTTTCTTACTTGATTATTGTTGATTAATACATCTGTATAACTTTTGGTTTTGTTTCTGTGTGTGTGTGTGTGTGTGTGTGTGTGTGTGTGTGTGTGGCTCAGGGAATTAACAACAGAAATTAAATGAACCTTGAACTGAATGTGCTGTTGAATGCATTTGCCATATTGTGATATCTAAAAAAAATGACCTTATCAATATGATAACATTTTTTCCTACCATGTCACCTTGTTCAAAGCTTATGTGACCCTAAAAACCTTGAATCAAAGGGTTCAACTCCTCCTGCTTGGATCTTCAGCTTCCATACAAGAGCTGCAGCCCTCACCACAGCTATGATACTGTCCTAGTACAGCACTCTGAATGAGGGGAGATGAAAGCTAACCACAGGATAGATGGGTTATGGGTGTGGCTTCTCCCTCTGGCCAAAAAAACCTAAGTCTCCATTTGCAAGTTCATGTGAAACCTCACATAAGAGAAAACATCTCAGCCCAACACAAAACACCAACAAAACAACACAGACAAGACACAGGAGCGAACTTAAGGAATAAATAACCCATTAAGTCACCGTTAAGTGCTGAAAGTCCAACCCAGACTTCACCCACAAACTTATATTTCCACTGAGACCGAGTTAAAAACTTCACTGTAGTGCGACTGAATGCGTGCCAGCCATATGTTCAACTTCATATAGTCAAAACATACAAAACCGTAGAAGACAAACGTGGTTTGGTGAACTGAACTCACCCCGCTGAAGTTCACTCGTCAAGCTTCCCGTCGGTTAAACTTTAATCCGGTCATCTCGCCTCGCTCACCATGTTTTTCTCCACAGCTGTGTCCTGCTCCTAGTCCAGGTGGGACTTGTCGAGAGTTTTCTGTTACATCGCTTTTCCCCCGTAACCCAGCTAAACCAGTTTATTGTCATGCTTGAGGCATGTTGGCGAGAATGTCAGACACGGAGCACACCGAGAGGAAAAAAAGTGCTGTCGACTTCACTCCGCCCCGCCTCAGCTCGGCTCGGCTCGGCTCCAGCTCCTCTGTTGGCTCACTTCTGCTCCTGACAGCTCTCTCTCTGTGTCTGTGTGTCCACGCTTGTCCTCACACAGCTGAACTCTGCACACATGTTATCTGCCCACTGACTGCTGCTATCAGATACTGTATGACCATACTGCTGAGTGGCTCTTGGCAACTTAATTGTGTGATGTCTGCAAAATATATATATATATTGAATGTGGAGTTACTCTCTAATAAACTGACCCAAAGGATGCCACATTCTGATGGGGGCACAAGCTGTAACTAGGCTTAAAGGGGCAATAAGTAAAATAAAGATTTAGTTGAAAATGCGCAAAACCTATCAACAGAAAGTGACAAAACAACAGTTTTTATATTATGATCTAATATGTTGTTGTTGTCTATGTTATTGTGTTGCAGAGATGTCTACAGAAGTTAGCATGCTAACCAGCTAGCCTATCACGGTCCAAACATCCTACCAGTAAACATCAACACTCCCCTGATCTCCGCGACCCCAGTCCAGACCGCTAGCTACACAGCTAACTGAGCTAACTGGCTAACAGCAGCTACATTTAGCGGTTACTCTGGTGGCCAATTCTTACATATTGCACCTTTAGATAATAAAGAATTTACCGCTGCCGAAATAATAATTTGCAAATGCAATCATAATCATCATGAAAGATAACACATTTCCGTGTTTACTGCAGTTCTGCATGTGGTTTGTCCACGTGGTGTTGCTATACTTAGCTGTAGACATAAAAGGCTCATTCTAAGGTAATGAAAACAATAACTTTTCTTAGTTTCAGGTGATTATACCCTCATGATAACATAATGATGATTACTGTATTTAATTTCTCCCAGTTGATCCCCCGAAATTCTTCACACTGGATCTTTAATAGAGCCACTACAACAGGTTGTACCCGCCTTGCCCCAAAGGCTCCAAATAACTATCTGGCAATTACTCTGCGGTAGTTTAATTAATTGCACATGTGTTTTATAATATGCACCAAAAAAACCCCACAAAAGAATAATATAAACAAAACAATAAGGTGGCTATTATAGGCCTTTATAATTTCAGTTTATATATCTGCTCACATGCTAAAACTAATCGCTAACTTCTGCACATACAAAAAATCCTGGTGTTTGGTCTTGACCCATGGTTCATTTTTGTCCAGAGGTCTCTAGGAAATGAATCCAGTCCAGCTAAAAAGATGACTTACAGAGCACTATTTTGAAAAAAGGGTGGTGCTCTAATTATAGGTGTTACATATAAATTACATACAATCGCAATTACATTTGCTGGACCGAGGTGAATAGCAATAGATAATTGAATTCTTAAAGGCTATTATAGGATTATCTGCAACACTCCAGATGAAATGGAGCGAAAAACAGACAACGTGTTACCTCTTGATCTGTATGAATCTCTTGAATTTTGCTTATTTAATATAACACACAGCCATTAACTGATGACACCTTCAGGCCAAAAGACTCTGTCCCATTAATCATTCGAGGACATCTGTGATCGCATGGAGGCATGGCTGGACAGAAATGAGCAGACCTGTAAAACATTTCAAATTACAAGTATAATCGGTGTCCAGGTAACAGGACAGCACTTTAGCGGCCACTTGTTTGACTGGATGGTAACAAAGAAAACCTCTTAATTTATTAACCTCAAACCTCATAATGTGATAAAGATATCAGCAGACAATGGAGGCACGGGGTGATGATGATTATTATAAAGACTACCCTGCCATCCTTTGATGAGGGTGCAGTCTAATAACACAAACACAAGTGAGTGGAGCGGCAGCAGGCAGCCAGGACAAAAGCCTCAAAGCCTGCGCTGAAAGCTTCCTCTGATTACATGGTCCCATCACGCATTGTTTTGTTGCTTTTCATGGTTCATTAACGATCTCTCTGGCACCATTTACAATAATGGCCACAGACTGAAATGATATTACCTCACCAGACAGGCTGTGATGTAGCTTTTCTCTGTGGTTTAGTGAGAGTGCTCATGTGGAAACCTGGCTTTAAAGTTGGCTGAAGGTCATCTGTATTTCCAAGATAGGACCTTGCGGAACATGTTTTGTTAAACCCTGAAAGGAGAGGGAGAGTGAGAGAGGGAGACTGACTCCCTTTAAAGGCTGTTCCCCAGTAAAACCTAAAATAGCCTCGTCAGGATGAAATCTGTCGTAATTGAAGTAGAGGAAGTGATGCAACATGCTGCTCAAGTGAAGACTTGAAGACAATCCCTCATTGTTCCCTTCAGTCACCACCCAAGGCACACAGAAGAGGAATTGGAATAGAAACATCAAAATGAACATGTATAGATAGTCGTTAAACTACATACCAAACGGCAGTGCTCACCGCTGCACTCTTTTGTCCCCTGTAGCTCTCAGAAAAACACACATCCGCTGTCCTGCCCCTTGGTTTTGTGACTGACAGCTTTGATTACGAAAGATGAACTTGGTCAAACACTGACTCAGAGCTGGAGCACTCCCCTCCATACAACATCTCCAGGAATGTATGAATCAAACACACAAAGTGTAACTGATATGATTTATGTGATAACACCATATCCCTCAGAATGAACCGCTATTGTGAAAGTTGGACAAAGATGCAGTATCTCTTGTGGTACAAACTCAATAAACAACAGAGTAGATAAGATTATACTTACAACCATGACCACAGGGAGGTTTACTCAAAGTATTTTGAAATACAGTTCATAATTTATGTGCCTGTTGGGCTTAATTGTACTCACCTGGGGTCAGAGTTAAGACGCTGTAATGTAAAGAAAATACATTTTATCAAACTGAGGGCTGTGCTTCCAGTATGCCACATGCACTGTGATAAAGATCATGATCCTGCAGAATAACTGTCAACATCTTTCACACCAGGGCAGATGTGACAGATGCCAACCTGAAAGGCTTCAGACTCATTTCTAAACTTCTCACACTAGAAGGTATAATATTATGGATTCACATTTTCAGAAAGAATGTTATTGGCAAGTAGGTTTTCACATACAAGGAATTTGTTTTGGTCTCGAAGGTGCGTGTGCCGAACAATAAATAATAAACAATAAATAGACAACATTTTCAAAGCAGGAGAGGAAACACAAGAATACCGGTATGACTTCAGAGCAATAGCTGACCACAAAATGCTTTGGTGATGAATCTGAACCATAACTTCAATTGTAAGGTGGGGCAGGACCAGTGTTGACAAGTTTTTTTTAATTTGGGCACACGCGTCTTAACAGGAAGGCAGCAAAAAAAGATGGTTTTCAGCCAAGTTAGTGGTATGACTCTAGGGATAGAGATGTCTGTCAATTATTGGATGGATTTCCATCAAAATGTGACATTCCTGGTCCTCAGAGGATGGATTTTACTGTGATGGTACACTGCCTATTCCTCAAGCACCACTATGAGGATGACATTTATAGATTTAGGTGAAATGTCCCCCTCAGGATGAATCCCAAAAAGACAACACCCACCCAGCCTGTTCACAGACTGTTCACCCTGCTGCCATCTAGCAAAAGATGTAGAAGTATCCACTGCCATGCCACCAGACTACTAAACCCCTTGTATTTAAAAAATGACATAAATTTACCTTGTAATGTAAAAGTACACACATTCTTTCCTCAAGCAGAAGTACAGATACTTCGGAAATGTACTCAAAGTAAAAATGTAAAAAGTATCCCTCTGAAAGACATTTCTAACGGCCATTTCTGTGCAAAGCTAACTGAACCTCACATCATATTAATAAAATTCAAAGACTATTAAACTTACAGGTAGAGTTAGATTTGTCCAAGCTATTTGTAAATGCACAACAAAGGTAGTTGATTGGCGAGTCTCATTTCCCGGATGTTGGTAAAGCGTCCCGAGTACAGCAACAAAGTGAGAAAATAAGAAAATCCAGGCAGAGGACCTTTTCTTCTCATTTGAGGCCTCCCACTCTGTCTGTTTCCATCTTTTTGTCTGTTTTACGCTGTTTCGTCTCGCAACGTCTGCTGCGTATAATTGCACTGACAGGCTGAAATCAGTTTAGTGATGTATGTTGGGAAGGTGGCGTGCAATGACACAAAATAAGAACAATCCATGATTCAGCTCCAATGCTTTAAAGCTAAAGTAACAAGCCTGTTTTGAAAACATAAGATATTTGTATTAAATGTAGGGAGGAAAAGTAAAACGTGTTGAGAAAAATAAATACTCAAGTAAAGTACAGAAACCTGAATAAATCTACTCAAGTCCCACCTTTGATTTCATTATACACTAATGAAAACATAATTTAATCCTAAATTCTACACACTGGACCTTTAAAGTTCTGCGGTACAACCCCTTTTTTTGCGCAAGTAGGAAAGTCTGTGTTCATCTTTTGTTTATAGCATGTCTCAAGGCTTTTGAGCGCTGATAAGAAGAGAGCAGGAGGAGGAAGACGATGGGAAAACAAGGGGAAAGGGAAGAGCTGCTGCAGCTGCAGAATCCATTTCTGGATGCATCACTTGATAGAGCGAACAGGAAGTCTTAGCAGTTCTCAAGGAGGTGAGATTGTACTTGCCTACAGGGATGATGAAGGCAGAATATGAGGATGATGAATTAGCACAAGTCACTACCCTGACCCATTATAGGTACAGTAATAAAGTGCATAGTTTATCAGTGATTCAGTTGAGATGATAAAATTCTTGGACATGATTTAAAAAGTAGAGGAGAACTCATCTAATTAGATTTTATATCAATAGTGACTATATAACAAACCAGCCTTATCATTGGAGGAAAGACAGGCTCCTCTATATTTGTCACTTGGAGAGGCCGTGGCAAATTCCACAGATGGTTGCATTCTCACAGCATTTTGTGTCTCTTAGAGATACTGTATACCTTTTAACCGCCATGTCATGGGGTTTGATGGCAGTGATCACTCCGCAGCTGTACCACAGGAGGCTGGGGGCGGGGGGTGTCCTGCCAAAGATCAACACCTCACAGGTGGAGAAAGGAGCAGACATAAACACACAGGTGAGATAAAACCACAGCGGTGGAAACAAGAGGCTCATGACGGTGTGGAATGTATTGAGACAAGGCAGCATGGAGCTGAGGAATGGTTTCAAGTTTACGGACAGGTAACTCTGTTTGAAGACGTGTTTGTAAGTCACACAGCTGAGGCTGCATCTTGTTACTCACAGTGGATGGACTACACAGCAGCAGGTGTGCATTTTGTGTCATTTTGCTTGTTGACAGTGCTTGTGTATTCAGGAGTGCACTCTGCTTTGTACCAACATCTGTAGTGAAAATGATACTCTCTATTTTAAGAATCCTCTGCAAACATGCTTGTTTTTTCTGTTCAGTGTGTGCGTGCATGTTTTATATGTGTGTGCAGGCGTGTGTGTTGCTGTCATTGCGTGTGGCAGGCCACGGCAGGCGTGGCAGTGGCTGCTCTTTGAAACATTTGTGATCAGAGTTGCAGTACAAAAGGAGACAGAAAAATGCTCCGAGAAGAATAACAGCTAAAGAAAAATGAGGCCCTGTGTGACCCGTGAGACATGCAACCAGTTTTGACTCCACCCAAACTCCTGGTTGGGTGAAGCATTCCATAAGACGTTGTTTACAGTTTCATCCATTCACAGTGTAAATTTACACAGATTACAATGACACCATAATTGCTGCCTGACATTAGAAAAGATGAAAAACAGGGAGCAGCAACTTTACATTTTGCAATGTTTTTTCAGTCCATCAGGTTTTTTTACTTGTCTGATTGCTTTCCAGTTCTATTGTATTGTGTCCGGTGGCACATCCTGCAGTTACAGCACATACTGGAATGTCCTGCATTGAGTCAGGGACACGCGTCTCAGGATAGACATCATATCCCTCCCCAATACATCTGATGCAAAGACAACACAATGGCCGGCGTTTCCCATCGGCCTAAAGGGAGAGGTGGAGAACGTGATCGATGCCAGAGTGCTATAGCACACATCTGGATTTAATGAAAGCATAGTTAATATAGGAAAATGTGCTTGACATCATCGTGATGTCACTCCTGACTTTGGGTGAGCTGTGGTGCAGCAGGGGCGACAGAGCTGAATAAGCAGATCACTGAATGCACAAAGTAGGACATGGAGTTAGCACATTTCTGCCTCTTGTGTGTCAGTTCCAAGGTGACTTCCTTTCATACTTCCAGTGACCTTTCAGGTTGTGCTGTTTGCTTTTGTCTGCGTGCGTGTGGTTATCCAGTTCACGGCACTGAAGTCGTGTTGGCACAGGCTCAAAGAGCAGCACACAACAAGCTGCTGAACTACTAAACCGTGCCAAGTTAGCTCTCAGGGCTGCCTGTTAGAGACGTCTAACTTTATATAAAATGCGGTATAGGTTACACAGAAATGCCCAATTTTATAGCTGGGATTTCTCTGTTCAGATGCTTTGCTGGAATGTCGCGAGATTTCCAAGGTCCAGTAGGATAAGAAGTCAGAAGTATGATGTTACTGCACCAATGTCCTGGCAGGCTCCAACACCTCTCTGCTGCAGAGAACTAGATAATCTACAGGTACAGAGCCTGAAAAACTGACAGTAGCTTTCCAAAGATTAGAGGACATTATGACAGCACCTTTATTTGTTTTATCTTCACAATACATGTCTCTACAAATCTATCGCTCTGTGCAATGTCTAACAAAGGACTGTGGAATCAAATCAAAACACAAATATCAGATTGAAAATGTTGTTTTAAATATAGACCGATCAAAACTCAGCCCAGATTTAGTTTTCACCATCTGTCCACAGTTTATTTGTTTTGTTCATGCAGGTATTTAGAATCGTGTGTTCCTCAGGCGACTCATAAGTTCAGGTTGGACTGCATTGAGGAGCCTGCTTATGACATCCAAACAGCGCCACTCCCCGGACGGCCTACTCACAGCATTTTATTCTGTTGAGGTCATACTGCCTGAGGCCAAAGTTTAGCAGCCTAGCAACACAATTTTGGCACCTACTGTAACAATCACAGATCATATCATGAGCACAATCACCATAAGATATCTCTGGGAACCTTTCTGTTTTGGTAGATTTTGGACCAACACAGTTCTGCTGACAGAAAATCCCCCAAAGACATGTGGCTCTATGAGGAATGCAGGCAGACACTTGTGGTCTGGCCAACTATGTGCCGATTGAAGACTATAGTGAATCCTGAACAAGTTAATGTGCTGAGAAAGACAATGCAGAAAAACTGCGTTACCATAAAACTAAGAATATTTATTTTTTCGTGTCAAAAGATCAAATTTAAAAAAAAAAAAATTTGCTCAGGGAAGATAGTAAACAATGTAGATTTGTCTTAATGGGTTACAGTTTCTGGAAGAAATGATGTTGTGCGTATAGATAATTAAAAGACCTGGAATGTTATACATTAAATTCTTCAGTAGCTCACTTTCAAAAGAGACAGTAAAACATTGATAAAGACTAGACAGTTTCGTAACATGTGGTAGTTGTCAGGACAAGTATTGATCTGTAATTGATTATGACCTTTGACCTTTTTGCTGATCAAGCAGAAGATTCCTTCCCCAGGTGGACAATTGACTCTGTCTTCTTACATTATGGCCCTAGAGGCCGCCTTAAAGTGGTAAGCTACATTCCAGAGATGGACATTCCTGAGACTAACACACAATTCACTTAAATTCAGTTCAAATCAAAGGGGCTTTAATGGTATTGAAAACAGATGTTTACATTGTCGAAGCATGTGTGAAATAAAAACAACAACAACTAATATAGAGGTAGGCTCTATACAGTATATAGGTGGAGATAAGTTAAAAACTTTTTTGAATAAAATAGAAATGTAGGTTGTTGTTAAAAAAAACAAATACAAACAAGGGAAAACCAAATAAACACTGCAGGTTTTTTTTGAATGTATGTAAATGTGTATGCTGATCAGTGTTTTAGTGTATTACCAGTCAAAGAGATCAAAGAGAAAAGAAACTTCAGTGATAAAATAGTGTCTTATATATAGATATAGATATAAATATACTGTATTATGTAAACAGAATTTTATTTTATTTTATTTCATTGCCTTTTTGCGAAGGGTTCGCTATAATGTGGTAACAAAATACTGTAAACACATTATTATTAAGCCATTGTTTTGAGGCGCTCTGCATATTTCGAAGTTACAAATGATCCAATATATTTACCAGCGAAGAAGACTGTCAGCGAATGACGTCCTCCTCCTGACCGACGCAGGCCCCGCCCCCACGTTTTCTCCCCGCGCAGTTTCATCGAAGATTGTGTATTGTGAAGAAGATGACTCACTTGATTGCAAGAAAAGACAAGCTGAAAGTACGCTCTTTTATTAACAGCCCCGCGGTCAAAATGATAAACTTCGAGTGATTGTAGTTTGTGTGTGGGGAGGTGAAGCAGTGGATCTGATCAGTAACGCCCACACATCGATTATTGGGAATGTTGAGCCACTCTCGCTGTTATCTGACATTTTGAGTGAGAGTGAGACCTCCTTATTTCTTTTTATCTGTCTCTGGTCCCATGCATGCTTAGTCTCTCCATGTTGTGATGCTACATTTGACCCTTAATATATACCTTACTTGCGATCTACATGTATATTAATAGCTAAAGCTCGCAGTTTAACTAGTGTCAAACAAAGTCAGCAGCCCTGCCGACATGGCAGGAGTTATCCGGAGGCTCGACGAGACTGTTGTCAACCGCATTGCTGCAGGAGAAGTTATCCAGCGTCCTGCCAACGGCGTCAAGGAACTGATTGAAAACTGGTAACTGAAGAGCTACATGATAAAGTTATTTTTTATATAACGTCAGCTAATGTTAGTTATGTGATAAGTGACTTTAAAAACTAGCAGTGGGAGCAATAAAGGTGACCTTTTACAGTGGGAGCCATCATTGTTTACGTTACGTTTGTGGCAAAGCTGCTTAGCAACACCTGTCATAGGAACAGTCCTGTGATACTGAGTATTGACTGGATAATTCCACCTTTAATGTAATGTGGCTGTATAATAACTCTAATTTGTTGCAGTTTGGATGCCAAGTCCACCAACATTCAGGTGACGGTGAAAGACGGCGGACTGAAGCTCATTCAGATTCAGGACAACGGCACTGGCATCAGGGTGAGTGACAGGGGAGAAGATCCGCCCCTTTAACAGTGTCTTCTCCAAACTTAAGCTCATGCCATGAAATCATAATCATAAATGTTAAACAAAAGGTTAAGACATAACAGACAGGACCCCTGGGAAAGATGTTGTCTGTGCCCTGCCTAGTTTCCAGTCTCACAAAGTGTGGTCCTCTCTAGATTTAGGGTTTTTGTGTTGGTTTTCTTCTGACCAGTGTAGGTTGGACTCTGTAAGGGACTGTGTCACTGCGAGGCTCCAACCGAAACCAATAACCAATATCTGCAACCACACATTTGCAGTAACAATGAAAATCTTAGTGTCAAAATATAGAAGAATAAGTTATGCAATCTACTCAAGTACTGTACACATGTACCATTTTTGGGTACTTCACTTGAGTATTCCATTTAAGCCGATAATTGGTCTTTCCCTAGTCGCTTCCACTGTCTTTTAAATTTCTGAATTTTTTTCGACCAAGCTGTCTTTTTATTTCTGAGACAGAAAGAAGATATGGAAATTGTTTGTGAGAGGTTTACCACCAGCAAACTCCAGACCTTTGAAGACCTCTCAGCTATTGCAACCTATGGATTCAGAGGAGAGGTGAGCAGCGCTGCTAACTCTGAACTCTGAATTACTATCAAAAGTTGACATGTCCTTCGTTGCTCATCACATTTGCTTGTCTGTGTTCTTGTTCTCAGGCCCTTGCGAGTGTCAGCCATGTTGCACATGTGACCATCACAACTAAGACAGCCGATGCCAAGTGTGCCTACAGGTGTGCTAACATTTTCACCTGCTCTCTTGCTTCCATGATTGATAGGAAGTAATCACGACAGCAGAGCTGTTGTGATGCATTGATTCTCTTATTCTGTTACTGTGCAGAGCAAGCTACAGCGATGGCAAACTTAAAGGTCCTCCCAAACCGTGTGCTGGCAACCAGGGAACACAGATTCTTGTGAGTCCTTGGAGCACATTAACTTTCACAGAATGGAGTTTATGGATGCACAGAAACCTTTAATAGTTTTCTCTCCCTGTGTGCAGGTGGAGGACCTCTTCTATAATGTGTCCACCAGGAGGAAAGCTTTGAAGAGCCCCAGTGATGAGTACTCCAGGATTGTAGAGGTGGTCAGCAGGTCTGTCATCTTGGCTTCACTGCTCGTGTCTCATGATTTCTGCTCTTTTGATGATCGTCATGTGTTTGGATAACATCTTATCTGTACTTACATATTAAAATCTTATTTTGAAGGTATGCCATACACAATTCAGGAAAAAGTTTTTCTGTCAAAAAGGTGAGATATGATTTCTTTTTTTAAGTTTCTTGAGGGAGAAAGTTGACCACAATACCAGTCAGAAAAAATGCATTACTACATTTCTATATACGCTTCTCTTGTGTGTGTTTGCGCTGAGAAAACACTCAGATACAGCTACAAAGCAAATCATTTTTCACTGTTGTTTATGGTCGGTTTTTTTGCAGCAAGGAGAGACTGTGGCAGATGTGAGGACTCTGCCCAACGCATCTGTAGTGGATAACATTCGAGGAGTCTTTGGCAATGCAGTCAGCAGGTATTAATCAAACAAGAAAGAAAAACATTAATGCTTTGATGTTCTCTGCAGTTATATGACCTGTTATCACCTTAGCGCTGACTGCATGACTGACCCTGGTATTTTCCCAGGGAGCTGATCGAAGTCAGCTGCGAGGATCAGAAGCTCGCTTATAAGATGAAAGGCTACATCTCTAATGCAAATTACTCAGTCAAGAAATGCATCCTGATCCTCTTCATCAACCGTGCGTATCCCAGAAATGTTAGTGGTAATGTAGCTCGGTGCTGAAGATGATTTAATCTTATTTGCGCTATGCTGAGTGGAGATTGTGTTCTGTGATGTTTTAGATCGTCTGGTGGAGTCAAGTGCTTTGAAGAAAGCAATCGAAACTGTTTATGCTGCATACCTTCCCAAGAACACACACCCTTTTCTCTACCTCAGGTAACTTAACGTGCAATTTGTCTGTTTTCTACTGATTCTATTCAGGTTAAATCAATTTGATTCTCACTGCTGCTCTCTAATCACCACAGCTTAGAGATCGCCCCGCACAATGTTGACGTCAATGTCCATCCCACAAAACACGAGGTACATTTCTTGCATGAAGACAGCGTCATCGAAAGCATTCAGAAGCACATCGAGAGCAAACTTCTCGGTTCCAACTCGTCACGCACATATTTCACTCAGGTATGATGTGACTGGATCACTATGTGGTTAATTATCTGATCTCTAATTTAAAGCTACGATGAGGAACTTTAATTTTTTTGTTGATTCTGGCAGCCCGTGTGGAGGGCATTAAAGAAAGTAAACTTTGTTTACATGCCTAACCACTAGACTACAGAGCAGCTTCTTCTCTCAGGCTGTGTGACTCCTCAGTTCATCCTCAGCACTCCGCCATGAAAATGGTATTGTTGTTATGATTTATCTGAGCCGGACAAGTCAGAATCTGACTCTGTGATAGGCTTTAAATAACCTGTCTTCCTGCTGATGATCTTGTTTGCTTTTGAAGGTTATATAGAGGCATGAGTAATTTCATTATTAGGCAGGTAATAAGATCCAGTATTTTCTCTTTATAAAGAGCAGATACTGCAGGTGTGCCCCAGTAAAGATGACTTGAGACTCATCCCAAATAACTTGCATGAACAGTTCACCCTAAAATGAAAATTCAGTCATTATCTTCTTAGCCCATGCCGATGGATAGTCAGGTAAAGTGTCGTAGTCCAAAAAACATTTTTGGGGCTTCAAAGGCAAAACAGAGTTACAGAATTCTCCTAAACAGCTGAAGTAGATGGGGACTTATTTTAAAACGTAAAAAAGCAACCAAAAACAAAACCCATAAAATGGCTCCATACAGCTTGTCTGGCATAATCCAAGTCTCTGGAAGCCCCGAGATCTCAAATTGGTTTGAAAAGATGTTATTTACACCCTCCATCCACGGCCGAGCTCCTGCACCCATATCAGACGGGGTGCATGCTAATGCTTTTAGCTTAGCAACTACAGTGAAGATTTCGGCTTGAGAAAAGGTTTAAGTAACTTCTTTTTCAAGTCAATTTCAGATCTCAGGGCTTCAGGATACTTGGATTATGCATGACTAGTTGTTTGGAGCCATTTTATGTATTTTTGGGGTTGTTGTTTTTTTAAGTTTTAAAACAAGTCCCATCAACTTCAGCTGTTTAGGAGAATGCTGCAACAGTTTTACTGTGAAGCTCCAGAAATGTTTTGTGAACTATGAAACTCCACCAAACTTTCCATCAGCATGGGGGTGAGTAGAAAATGACTGAATTTGTATTTTTTGGTGAGCAGTTACTTTAAATCTCTGTAGGCACTAACATATTTTTTGCCTTGAAAGTACAACTTCAGGTGTGTATGCTGACACACAGACTGTGTGTTTTCTCAGACGCTGCTGCCAGGGCTGTCAGTCTCAGGTGGCGGCGAGGTCAAGTCCTCCAGCGCCGCAGCAGAGTCCAGTGAGCGAGTCTACGCACATCAAATGGTGAGGACCGACTGTCGGGCACAGAAGCTGGACGCCTTCCTCCAGCCAAAAGAGAAGCCGCCTCCTGATCCTGAACCTTCTGGTCCCAGCAGCAGGGACACTGTGACCAAAACCACCCTGCCCGACAGTATAGAGATGGATGACATGAATGATGCAGACATGCTGGAGGCCCTGGCTGAGCAGGAAGCAGAGGTGCCAAAAGGCGATGAAGACGATGCTAATGGCGTTCAAAGGTGACTTTCCTTCACAAATGAATCATGCCAGTACAACACTGGATGAGTGAGTCAGTCAATAGCATCATGATTAATCCAGGCACAGTTTTTGCAAGTCAGATCAGGATCGGTCTTGAATGAAGTGTCAGCAGATCTGAACATTTGCCCACAGCAGAGTTGCGAAAGAGAGAAGGAAGATGAAGCAAACATGTATCATCACACGAATGACATCATCCTCCACTGGGCCATCAGAAATAATTGTTACCTGGATTTTACCAAGAACTGAATTTGCTTGTTATAGTAGTTTGTTTAGTTGAAAGACTTCAGGGATTGTGTGGGTTAATCAGTCTTTGATTACTTGGAAAAACGGAATTATGACTCCTCACATGGTTCAGCCTCACTGCTCTATATCTAGTTTTCTTCAAGCGTTTTTGATTAATCCAGTGTACACTTCCTGTCTTGCACTAAACAGCAGAGAGACAAAGCTAGGGACTAGCAGGTGAACAAAAGCAGCCCACAACCCTGATATTATTCTCTGAGTAGCTGGTAGAACAGCAGCTAAAGAGAGAGTGAATGTGGTTACATTCATCAGATGGCCAGAAACATGGCTGCAAATAAATGCTAACGTTGCTCTGCTTTATATGAAAAGATCATATGGCAAGGTTATGGTCATGACATTGTGGATTTTCTCTGCCCCCATGTGGCTGAAAATGTAACCTCAAATTCAGTTTGATGTGTTGCACAGCTTCATCATCTGGTTATGTAGCCTACCGCTGTATTTTATGATCTCTGTCAGATGAGCATGACAGCTTATATATTTACTTGTCATTAAACTAACAACATGCCATAATGCTACATATGTAATATCAAAGTGAAATGTCATTAAGGAATGCAGTAAGATAAAGTTCGATCCTCGGCATCCTCGCTCATAGCTCCTCCCACAAGCCCTCTCTCTTCTTGAGATGCCTTTTAGGAACTAAAACATCCGTCAAGATGGCCTGCAAGGATCCATTTTTGAGGAGGCACAACATAGAGAAATGAAAGGAGCTTATAGTTTGTCAGCTGCAAGCCAGTGCGAGTGATCATCTGGGGGATTCAAATGTCACGCAGAGTGTAGTGTAATGAGAGGTATGACAGTCGTGTGTTTGTGTGCCAGGAAGCGACCCAGGAAAGAGCAGCAGCAGCAGCAGGAGGAGGGAGACGAGGACCTGACGGCTGCGGCCACGCCCAAGAGACGAGTCATAAAGCTGAACAGCATCAAAGAGCTGAGAGCTGAGATCACTGAGACTACACACAAAGGTTAACAAAACATGTAGCATGTGCAGTTTTCCCAAGAAATGCCACTCTGTTTGTTTTTCTCCCACACCTCTGAATTTCCCACTGACTTTGACTCCAGGCCACAACTCGCCTCCATAACTACTTTTTCATGCACCAACGACTTGTCCAAATAGTTTTCCTCTATTGAGCATGCAGATGTTTTCTCCAGGTCTTCAAGAAATGCTGCAGAACCACTCATTTGTGGGCTGTGTCAACCCCCAGTGGACTCTGATCCAACATCATACCAAACTGTACCTGCTCAACAGCACAACCCTCAGGTCAGCAGCACAGCAAACACACACTGTTGAGTCCAGCTGTTCAACCTGCTGTTTTATGTCTCATTTTTCGCTCTGTTTGTGTCACAGCCAGGAGCTTTTCTACCAAATACTGATCTACGACTTTGGGAACTTTGGTGTCCTGAGACTATCGGTAAGTAAAGTGGAGGTTGTGTGTTTAGACTATTCTTTACATGTTATGATTTTCATGGCTGATCTTGTGAATTCAGACACCGGCTCCACTTTATGACCTGGCCATGTTGGCTCTGGAGTCTGAGGGGAGCGGCTGGACAGAAGAGGATGGTCCGAAAGAAGGCCTGGCGCAGTACATAGTGGACTTCCTGAAGAAGAAAGCGGAGATGCTGGAGGACTACTTCTCCATGGAGATCGACCAGGTCAGTCTGAACAGGGTGGTGGATGTGATTGAAAGTTAACTTTTTCTACCAATGGCTCTCATCATGATTTAGCAAAACACGAGTATGGTATTACTCCTGCTAAAAAACCTTGTTTCATAGGATGGAAATCTAACAGGGCTGCCATTGCTGCTTGACAATTATACCCCTGTCATGGAGGGTCTCCCCTTGTTAATCCTGCGACTGGCCACTGAGGTAAAAGTCTCGTCAGTCTCTCATATATGATGAGATTCTGGAAGCACAAATTGCATCTAACAGCTTCTGCTTGGTGGTGCTGTGCAGGTGAACTGGGACGATGAAAAGGAGTGCTTCAGAGACTTCAGCAGGGAGTGCAGCATGTTCTACTCCATCAGAAAGCAGTACATCCTGGAGGCCGAGCCGGGGGAGGAGCAGGTACGAAAGAACACCAGGGTTGCATTTTATCTTCCTTTGCTTTACAACAAAGAACTGAACTGACAAGTGTGACGTGCGTTTCAGGATGCCGAGGCAAACTCGTGGCGTTGGAAAGTTGAGCACATCATCTTCAAAGCGTTCCGAACGCTCTTCAGTCCTCCGAAGAGCTTCAGCGAGGACGGCACTGTCCTGCAGATCGCCAACTTACCTGATCTTTATAAAGTGTTTGAGAGGTGCTAAATCTGACTGAAAACCACACATGCTGCTCTTTTATACTTGATGTAACTTTTTTGTTGTAAATAAATACTTTGTATGAAACAAAACTTCAGATCAGTTTGTCTTTATGAGTGAAAAACTATATTCCATTATGTAAAAAACTGTCACAGGAAATCCTTGTCCTGAATAGTCTATTTTAACGTGCCAAGCCTTCACATGGTTTTCTAAAAGTAAGACTTGGGACAGGCGGCCAGGAAAAATAGAATCGGGTCATGAGTCCCACAACGATAGCTAAAACGTGCCAGCACACGGGCTTGACTTTATTACAGCCTGTCAGTCAGAGACACATATGCAGTGTTGAGGGATCAGAGCTCAGTGTGAAGGAAATTAACACCGCCACCAATGTTTCCAAATACCTTACGGACGATTAGAAGTTTGTAACACCTCCATAAACCTGGGAATAGAATGATTGAGTGACAAAACCTGCAAATCTGTATTTCCATGATTCATGGTCAAGTATTTAAGTGTGCCTCTATCTTTATTCCAGTCACAGAGAAACTAAAAAAGGTGAACTCTGGATTGTAACTACCAAGGCAACAAATGAACAATAAGCACTGATTCAAAAAAGGAGAAAATACCAAAGCTCTGTCCTAACAAACGATGGTAGACACACTTCTGTAAATTACACATTTATTTTCAAGAAATCTTTTAAATATTTGAAAAATTTCAATGAAACCGCAGCAGACACAGTTGGTTTTACATATTGTCAAATAATGACTGCACCTTTTTAAATACATCATTCTGTACCTGTTAAAACAATTATTGTCTCATTGAGCGGTGCAGACCCCTCCAGTCTCCTAGTGTGAAAAGGCACTTCACTGTGTGAGGGGGGAGGAAGCTGGGAAGGTGCGGGCCCGGAGCAGCCGTGAGGGTTGAATAGTTTAAAAGCAATATTATACTCATTCATGCAACTTATCAAAAACAAACAAGAAAACAAAACAAAGTACAGCCAAGCACCCAGTCAGAGAGAAATAAAATCTCGTGGATAACATGATGTAGTACAAAGCTCTGAAAAATTAAGTAGTGACTTGAGAAATTTCCTCAGATGTATCACCCAGCAACTTTATAGTTTTATTAGTTAAGTTTCTGAGTCATTCCTCCAAAAACACCTGCGGCTTGTCAGACAAAACCGCTTCCTGTTTAAAATACAGACACAGTAGAGCTTTTTGCCTGTGCTACAAGGTCTTTTTTTAAAGTGTTTTTGGTTAGCTACAAATCTTAAAGTGTTACAGCTAAAAAGGGAAATGTGCTCCAGATGCAATATGGCAGTCAAGAGGTCTGAGGTGCGAGTTTAAGGGCTTCCGTGGTGATGCTGCCTTGCCTCACTGCTGCGACAGAAGAGCGTTCCTGTTTGCCTTCATCTTCTCAAGGCGCTTTACTAGGTGGTTGTTGGTCATCTCCATCTCCTCTATCTTATCGAGAGATGTGCGCAGCTGTGGGGGAACAGAGGGGAGGACGTTACGCTCAGCCCGCCGAGGTTTAACATTATTACATGCATGTCCATGTCTTTACCTCTCTTTGAAGTTTCCGTTTTTCGGCTTTGAGTTCGTCTTCTACTTTCTCCGCGTTGTCTGCCGACGCCTTGTACCTGGACACTTGCCCTTCAAGTCTGTTAATCTGGAAAATGGACACAAAAAAGTGCCATTTGGTGACTTAGATCCCTCAAATTTACAATTTAAGAGAATATTTCTATAATTAAAGGATAAATATATTACAATTTGAACATTAACATAGCAGCAAACAATTATTTGCTATGTATAGATATAGTTGTTGTGATCTGAGCTTCTGTTCTCAGTTTTGGTCGCCTGGATGGCTGCACATATATGGTAGTGCATGTGAGTCTGTCCTTGTCTGTTTTCAACATGGTGGCCTGGTAAGAAACTTCCTCATATAACAGTTTATCAGTACACTAAAATTCAGCCACTGATTCATATTTGATCAGCAAAGCCTAGTTTGAAAGACTGATTTGGGTTTGGTGAGGTCCGTGAAGCAAAACACAAATTGGCAGTTGTCTGGTGACAAACTTTCTCATATAAAAGCTGAAAAATACACTAAAATATGTCTCTGTAAACATTTTAAGCAAAAAATAGGCTATGGTTTATATGCATACGTTTGTCTTGGTCTGACACACTGGTGCTCTACTGCAATATCTAGTGTTAGTGAAAGTCATATTTAACCTTAAATGATAACCTTTATGGAGTATGACAGGACGTTCCTTTTTTACTTACATTTTGTTCCATTGTACCCATTTCCTGCTCTGCCTTAGAAAGCTTGAATTTGTATTCACTAATCTGTCTGTTGGCATCTCCTACAGAAAAAAAAAGAAACCAGTGAGTTTGAACATACATGAAATGTTAAAGAAAAGATCATTTCATGTGTGAGCAGCAACATAATCATAAGGTCAACTTACTCTGCATCTCAATAAAGTGTAGGTCTGTACCGTTCTCCATCCTCTCCCCGTCTGTGTACGCACTGTCCATCTTTGAGTGTTTCTGTCTCTCCTCCTCCAGCTGATTCTTCAGCTTCCTGATCTGAGCCAACAGTTCGTCTTTCTCCTCTGCCAACTTTCGTAGCCTGACATCTACAAGACAGAAGGAAAATACATTAAAGTGATACCGTACCAGATGTGCAAAGGAGCCTTGTGTGTTACACTAGCAGGAGGGTTAGACTTTCTCCTGCGACTGCTGCTTGGACAAACTAAATTGTGTGCAGCAAGTTTGCAAGCGTTTGTGCTTGTAAATACAAACCTCATCAGATCAATTCATTAAGCATCCACGTAAACAGTCCATTTAGAGTCTTCAATCACAATCAATTCTTTGAGCTGAGTATATTTTCTGCAGCGTACCAGTTCTGTTCTGTGGTACAACAATAACGTCTGACTCACCCAGTGGGCCCTCTCCTGCAGCCTCCAGCAACTGGGCGGCCTCCTGGGAGACCACAGTGATCCCTGAGGACTGAGGCTCATGGTTGACATCTCCGTTTGGTGTGCCGTCTGGGATGATCACCAGCCCATGTTTCTGAGGTGAGAGAAGACACGTTACTTCTGACTGGCTCCACTAGAACAGAGGGAATGCACTGATGTCACTTCATTCATGAAGCCAACCCCATCGCCACCATTGAATAAACAAACAGAGCAACAATTACATGAATGGATGATGCTTTGATACCAAAACAGTTAAGTCCAATGGTTAGGATAACTTAATTAGTCCAATGGTATATCAAGTTATTCTTTTGCATTTGGTAGCCCACACATGCTTGTTAATAAGGAGCTCAATTAGCCTACACATTACACAAGTTATTTCAAAAAAATTGACAATAATTAAGTGTATTCTTCATTCTAGGGATGGTGAAGGCTTTCTAATTATTGGTGATATGTTAGAAAGATAAGTGTGTCATTCTACAAGTATGTAAATATTCTCCTCTTCATATTTCTGCATTTGCAAGGTAAATATCATCTGTAAGCAGCTCTGTTCCTGACACACATGTATATATGCAGTATGTAGCTCAACACTGGGGGCACTAAAGTTGCATTAATAAAAAGCCTGAAGGCACAAACCAAAGTCCTTTAGTCCTTCTCTGAAGCAGGATGTGTCAGGGGTAACACTTTACAATAACCATCATTAACAAAAGACATAAAATACATCTATAGTTAACCAAACTTAAGTTAACAGTTATTTCACTGTTATCAAACAATGAAATGCTTTTTAAACCATTTATTAACTCATTGTTATTGATGAAGCTGCATGTTAAAAAACCCTTTACAATTGCATTAGAAACAAACAAAGTTGTTAACAGTGAATTAACCATTAAAGTTTAATCATCTATGAATTGACTATTTATTGATGATGGTTATCCTAAAGTGTAACTGTCTTGTTTTGAGAGAACCATGTCCGCATTACTTCACAATGCACAATAGTAGATGCTGACTGTTGTGTGTTTGTCACTGTGGAAAGTTACCATGGTGGCGTCTATGTCCAGTAACATTAATTGCATATCCACTATAAACAACAAATCCACCAGTAATTTGATATCATACGCTGTAGTCATGGTCAAATTCTGAGTAACGTGCACAAAATGAGTTATGCAAAACCAGCAACTAATGAAAATAAAATGGAAAGAAAAACAAAGAGGCAGAAGCAAAACGGTATTAACTGGCTTAGCTAAAGTAGTTTTGGACCAGCAACTCATCCTCTAATCTTGGTTTTTTCTTGCAGGACTTCAGGAAGACCTACCTCTCCAGCCTTGGCCTTCCCCTTGATGTCAGCGAGCTCATCTCTGAGCTCATCTCTCTCATTCCTAATGCAATCAAAGTACTCTTTCTGCCTCTCTAGGGCCTGGCCACACACATGAGAGAAGACAAGAGAGAGGAGAAGAGGCAGAGGAGAAGTTGGATAGACTTTGGAGACAGACATGCAACACCACATGCTACAGCAAGACATCCTCCACACACAAACATGCACTGTGTGCACATCACGGCAACAAACATAAAAACAAACAATGCACACAGGAGAGGACAAGGCTGCATGCTACAGAAGATGTTATTGGGAGAAGTTAAGAGGTGTTGTAGATATGGATGGGTATTGTTAAGATTTTAACTGTACTACTACTCCTACTGATGCCGTTTATTGACAACAAGATAATTAACCTTTAATATCAAATGTCAAATTGATTCAGGGAGTTGGAAAATGGGGACACCCCAACAAAATTAACTAAACCACAGCAGGAACCATGCATGTCATGCTAGAATATATGGATTTCTCTTACATGACAATCCAAAGCAAAAAATGGTTTTTTTTTCACACGCTGTCCACTGCAGGCTTCAACACAGTGCCAGTACATTTGCATTGTTAGCTGAGGTTATGCGATCCAAAATGAAAAACCCTGTTATTCAGACATGCAAAAATTCAAACTGTGATGGGTCCAGGTATGTGCTAATGCCTAAGGGTCTCCATCATGCAGAGACAGCATGAGAGGCAAAAGAGGTGGACAGACACCATGTTTAACCATCTACTGCCTCTCATGTTCTGTCAGAGCACCTGCGTGGGACCTCCTACCCCAATCTTTTTGTCCTTCCAGTTTATCGTTTCCTGCAGGTCAAACACCTCCCTGGTGAGGGCGTCTAACTTAGTCTGCATTTGCTGGCTCTCCTAGAGCACCAAGATGACACAGTATAGGATAAGAACAGAAGAGGAAAAATTGAATGGAACAAAGACAAAGTGAAAATGCACATAAATACATACGGATACAAAAACAAGAGATAGAAACAGGTGAAACAGGGTGAGAAGAGACTAATTTGAGGAGATAACGCTGAGAAAGGAATGATTGACAATGTTCATAGTCAGACAGAATGATGAAAAAGAGCAATAGAGTGGGAGAGGACCTAGAGGCAGGCCAGAGCCAATCAATCCTTATCAAATTGCTGTGGAACAAAGCTGCTGCTGTAGCCTGCACAGAGGCACTAACACCTTTCAAGGTGTTGACAGAATAGCAGTCTGATGCGGTCAGGCTGGCAGAAACAGTTTGATTTTCTAATGCAAGGGCAGCCTTACCTCTATAAGCTCATCTCTCTGGCGCATTCCCTCTTTCAGTTCTTCTTGTTTATGCTGCAGGACCGTACATGTGTGCTTTTGTCGTTCTAGTTCCTGAAAGCACAGGCAGAACATTTTAGCCACAACCCTTCAGTGTAAATATTTTTTAAATCAACTTCTGGAGGGCATTTTAAATGATGATAAAACTCCTTCAAAACTTTCATTTGAGTGCCAGATATTTCACCTTTGACTTTCCTTCCAGCTCCCTCTTCATCTCAGCCATTTGTTCCTCCATCTCCTCTACGACGTCCTTTAGTGTATCCACCTGATAGATGAGGTTGGCTTTGTCGTTGTCCAGCTGTGCGTTCGATACCATGGCTTTCTTATACTTCTCCTCCACCTCTGCAAGTGACTCCTGAAGGGGTCAGGAGCATGTTAATAAACTGAATGAGGTGATTTAAAGCACAGCTCATCTACATGCACCAGGTGAGCTCTCTGGTATAAAATTAACTGTTTTTTGTAACACATTTAACACACTGCCAAACTACTTCACATATTTTATTATGTCTAAATGTCATATTGAGTAAAGGCATAATTCTGTTTATAATTCCACTTTTTGTGGTATTTTTTCATTTTTTAACAAGTCATTTGGGACTTTTTGTGATGAGCAGGTGGTGACATTGATCACACAATAATTGGAATACTTTGAATCACTTTCAGGAGTGAAACAAGGCGATGGTGAGAAAAGGGGATCTGAAAGAGAGAACTACAAGTGAACCAGGAAACAAGATGATGTAAATGTCTAGCTAAAGTGCATCAGCTGCATCCAACTCTACCAAGAACAAGCCAGGAGGTTTGTTAGTAAACTACTTTTATCAATAAAACGTACAGTGTCCTTTCAAAGAGTACAGCAAGCTGCAGAAGGTGACTGCTCTAAGGTCATCCAACAATGTGGCAATTAAATTGAAAGCATGACCGTTATCTGTCAGCAGGTGGAGCATTTTAACTCTTCTTCTTACAACTCTGAGCACAGCTGAATTGTGGGAGTGTCTTCATTTCAGGCCACAACAAGTGAGTTGGATCAAAACAGGAAGTGAAAGGAAGATCATGCAGACAGGAGGATCATTACGCAAGTCAGACTGGGAGCACGCAGGGCAAAAACACGGCGGTGGTGTTAGGAGCTACAGGAGGGGGGTACAGAGGGGTACAAGTGGGGAGGTAGGGAGGTTAGTTACGCCATACTGCTCCCAGAGAACAAGAGAAGGCATGCTGCGAGCTCAAGCCCCTCTACCTTCAGCTCTTTAAGCCCTTGCATGTACCGCCCTTCTACATCCTGAATCTGGTCCTTTAGTTCATAGATATCCTGTAGAGCAGATGGAAGGAATGGTTGGGGGTGAATTGGGGCATCAGAGAGGGTGGGGAGTATCAAGGAGAGATAACAAAGCGCCCGCGCTGCCATCTCAAAGACAGTCCAAACACATGACCAGCCCACCAAGATATAAGGAGCAGCGTCACAGGACACATCCAGTCCTCCCGTGCACACATGAAGAAATACGGTTAAAGCAGACACTTAGACAGCAGGGAGGGCACAACAGAAGAAACGCTGTGGAGGGGTCATATGCAGAGGGAACAGATGTATACATACTTTACTATGACACACAACATGTGGATTAGCATTTTAGCTCTATGATAATGTAATGATGAACATGTGGAGCTGAAACAAACACAACTTTATTCATATGCTAGCATTTTTCATCACTTTCTTCAGTCATGTGTATAGATGGGTGGCACTGTGGGTTGTACACCTTACCCTAAGTTCACTCAGACTGGTGTCAGGGTCATAGACGCTACCCGTGTCTGTGCTGCCCCGCCGTGACGAGGTGCCGCCCAGTGATGCCAACGTGGCTGCTGAGAGGCCTGGGGTGGCACAGCGGGAGGATGGCTGAGAACACACAAAGTGCCACAGAAGCGCAGTCAGAAAAACACAGAAACACAATGCAAGATGCAACACAACTCCGACATGTTATTCAACACCATCATGTGATACGGCAGGGGTTCTAAGTGATCCTGCCCATTTCAAATCCTCTTGAGGGAGGTATTGTTGCTATCATGTGCTGAAGCAGATTTTACTTCAGTTTAACTTGACAAACTACCTCACACTCTCCACAGGCTGTGTATAAAAGCCGGATAATGCTTCTGTGCCGATCTGTTGTGATTACATGGTAGTTGCCTAATGTGGCACAGAAATCAATTTATAGCTCAGTGTGACATTTTATTTACTGACTACTGCACTGTCCCACATTACTGTGCAGTCATATTTCCACTGTCTTAGTCACTATGTGGTAGGGAGCAAAAGTTGCACTGAACAGAAGAAATAGCTTTGCAAGACCACAGAATATAAATCTGTCTAGTGCCACTGTGGTCTCCACATAATCCTAGTGTGCAGTTCCAGTCTTGAGGAAATCTGCTTCAGTGGTCCTGACATGTAGCTGCTAAGTTTTAAAACAGAGGACCAAAACTTCTTAATGAAAGCCTGTTTGGTGCTTGGTAGGGCTGGGTGATATTAACACAATGTTCAAAGTTTTTGATAATCAACCATCAGTAATGTGGATATAATGACTAAGCAGCTAAAAGCAAGTATTAAAACAAGTAGAACAGTTTGATAAGTTCATAAAATATGGTCTCATATCAAGATAATGAGATAATAGATATATGGCCCAGCTCTTGAGCTTGATGACCGAATAAAGTAACATGCAAAATAAAGGTAAACTTACACGACTATAATCTGTATACTGCTTGTCACATTTTTCATCCAGCTGAAAGAAAAAGAAGAAATTTTAAATAAAGGGACACAGACCACTCTGAGAACAAGCGTCCTGTGTGGTCATGCTTGGAGCCGTTTCCTCACCTGTCAATCGGAGAGTTAGTCCAGGAGTTAGTATGAGTCTGGGGTAAGTGCTGCATGTTCACAGATCACCAAGTGTTGACAAGCAAATGAAACACTGAGTGAATCACACATCATCTCCTTTAAAAGAAGAAACATTTCTCTACGTCCATGCTGCTGCAGCACCGCAGCCACAACCACTTCAACTAACCATATTCCACTCTACTCATTTATAAGGCTGTCAATCATAAAACACAGATTGTGGGATGAGTTTTGAAAACCACACGTTATTTTTAATCATGCACCAGTTGTAAAATAATCCATCCATCATTGGTGTTCACAGCACACTGTAGTAAACTCAGCTTAGCCACTTACAGCGTCCAGATCTGGAATGCTCAAATCATCGAGGTCAGACACAATGCTGCCCCTTCGGTTGGAGCGGCTGAAATAATCAGCAGCCGACTCACTAATGTCCGAGAAGTCAGACGACTGCTTACACACAGGATGAAGAGGACAGAAATAGAGGTAGAGAAATAAAGAATAGCAGAGGGCCAAAGAGTTAAAATCATCAACAGGTAAAAAGGACAGAAGGGAAACAATGACATACACATCCAGAGATCACGACGCCCTTAAAGGGCAAAGCATTTAAACTTCATGATGGGTATTAAGCTGATAATTTCACACAGTAAAATAATATAAAAGGAACCCTTGAAAAAGCTTTGATTATTGGACTATCGACAATTGTGACTACTGCGACAGAACAGCATCAGTAGATTTTGCGCAGCTCAGTCCCTACAGCTCACCACACTGTCCCTGCGGCCTCTGCTGATGCGCTCCTGGGACACGCTGCTGACAGTGTCATCATCTGAGGAAGACTGAGAGGAATACACACACATACAAATAGACACACAGGGACATGGTGAGGAGCTTAAGTAATGTACGATGGCTGCATGCCCAAGGCGTCTGAAACACACACACTGCTTGTTCAAACAGCAATCCGTCAACATCCAGTAGCATTCTCCTTATTAAACTAGGGTAACAATTAAAAGATACCTTTCATTGTTGGCGATTCATTTTATAGCTCTATATTAAAGAGATTTTGGGGTAACACTTTATAATATCCATCATTAATAAAGGGTAAATTTATAGTCGATTAAACAAGTTAATAGTTATTTTGTTATCAGTGAAATGCTGTAAAAATCATTTATTAAGCAACTGTAAAGTATTATAAGCATCATTTGCAACTGTATATGAAACAATTGATTAATACATGGTTTATAAAGCATTTCACTGTTTGTAAACAGTGAAATAACCACTAAATAACTACCTATAAATTTACCATGTATTAATGATTCATGCATTTAAAACATTTTTTTACAAATGCACTAACTGGAGCCAAGTCAGATATGGCAACCTTGCAACAACAGAAAACAGTCTCAAATCACACGCTTTAACATCAATCAATGACGCTGTTCCCTAAAGCAAGCTGTAGCCAGTTTGATGTGGGAGGAGGGAGGTTGGTGCTTGTTAGTAGTGGATATCTGTGCGTGGCATTAGCTGACACCATGCACAGTGGCTGTGGTTTTAAGGTGCTCACCACAGGGCTGCTGCGGGTGGAGCTGGCTCCAGAGGAGTACCAGCTGTATTCAGAGGGCTGTGTATGGGGAGAGGGGGAGGACAGGACAGGGGATCAACATGAAGACAGACGTCAGGCCACAGGCACAACAGTAAGCTGCCGTGGCGGTGACATGTTGAGCTGAAACGCTGTTTGACAAACACTCAGAAGACTTACAGCTTTTGAACTGTAGCCCGAACCGTAAAGACCGGTGTCGTCGTAAATAGAGGCCTGAGGGCACACGTGGGAGACAATGCAGGACTCAGCAAAACACAAGAGGGAGCATAAATCTTTAACACACAAGCTAAAAAAACAAAAAGTAGAATGACTTTCTCTGGGTCATGCAATAAACAGAAACACTCAATATTTCTAACATTAAGTAGGCCATTTGTTTGACTGTTCTACAACAAAAGCTCTGGCTTAACGCAAAGTCCTGTCTTATCTAACTGAAACACAAATGTCTGGCCACAGCCAAGTGCTCAAGAGCCTCCAGGAGCTAAATATAAGCGGTCGCAGCCACCCTGGGCATCCTATCTGATGTATGCGACCACAAGAGAGGGGGAAGGTCTACTTCTGAAGGCAACTAGAGGCATGCAGAGAGATGCTGGCCACAAACTGACCGTGCTGTAGCTGCGAGACAGCCCTGTGCCAGTGGTGGAGGACGAGGAAGTGGTGGCCTGTCAGAGGACGGGAGCAGGGAAATGTCAGTTTAGAGGACAGGGGAAGCTGTAACGGGAATGTGAGGTGGAGAAAGACTGAAAAGCTGCAGATAGTGGAAACAGGATGAATGTTTTGCTGACCCTGTTACATTTAGAGCCAGAAAAGTGTTGTGAGGAGAAGTGAGGTCAGGTGACACTGTCCCTGGTGAATGTTTTAATCCTGGTGGAGCCCCACCTTTGTCAGTTATTGAGTAATTTACATTAATTCAAATGATCACAAGAATAGTTTTAAAGTGGAGAGAGATCTCAATCTTTGGATTTCTATGCCCATCGGCTTCACTGCCTACACAACCATGATCCTCTCTTTGCCTTGATGTTTTTATGGCACAAACAATGCCGCAGTTTGTAGCTATAAAACAAGTTTGCTAGGCATATAAATGTCTAATAAACTAGACCATGCAGATAGGAATAAACTTCTTCCGCTGGCTCTGGTTTTACTGAGAGTCCTTTAACCACATCAGACTGTGTCTAAAAGGGTTGCAAGTTGGACAGCACGGATGGAAGGACCGACCCGGGGCTGATAGGAGGAAGTGGAGGGAGGAGGTGGTGCTTTGGTCTTCGTTAGGCTGGTGTAGTTCCTTTGATCATGGTACAGTCCAGTCTGGAAGGGTAGTGACATAATATGACCTCAAATAAACAACATAACAAGTTTAATCCTTAAGTGTCAGACTGCTATCAATCAACACATTCAACACGGCTTGGCCAACATCTACATGAGGCCTCACAAGACAATAGTCAGGGGTAAAGTCGATCAACAATAAATCACCACTGCAAGCCACTCAGATTAGTCTACTGCCCTGTTTACACATGGTATTTACATTAGTCTTAAGTGATCTGATCACAAGAAGACATCTCTAGGTGTGAATCCATTCACCCAAGATGCATAGAGGAAGTATTGAGATCCAAACGCTAAGACCACATTAGGAGGTGGTCTGGGCCACATATGACCACTCTCTTTTAGCAGAGTGTATGCACATGTGGCCTGGGCCACATTGAAGGACCACCTACTCAACTGATGGCCTCTGCATTAGTACACATGAAATACACTGTCTGATTTCCATTTGGTTCACTGTAATGCATATTATGTGTCTGGGCTCTCTTACCTGACAGATAAGCAGCAGATGTTTGTGAAAACACTGTCTCTTTTTTTTCTCACTACCTTAAAAAAATGCACACTTTTGAGAATTGTTGAGCATGGAGAAACTTTGCGAAGCGACTAGAGCATTACATGCAATACATTAAATTGCTTCCTTACTTGTAAAAAGTGTCAGTTTGTAGAGGCATCACTGTAGGAGTGTGTCTGGTACTCAGTGTCTAAAAGTGCATTTTACCTGCTAGCAGCTGTTTGAACACTGTTTCAACTGATTTCACCATTAACACTTAATTTATGAAAGAAGACTTATTGATGGTAAACGGGTCAAATTTTACAAATACAGTGAACAGTAACCAATACAGGCTACGTACTCCCAGACTTTCAGAAAAATCACAACATTTTGTGAGTTGTTGAGTTATGACAAATTCTTAATCATTTGGGTCTTCTTGTAGATTCTGCAAATTCCATATATACAGTTCTTTCTTTATTTGTGTAGAGAACTTTTTGTCTATTTGTCCTAGCGACGTATGCATTAATTAGCACATGGAGCTGGAAGTGAGACCTGATTAAATGTAGTCACTTGAAAAACATTCCAGGTGTGACCTGACGAACTTAGAGCTCCACTTGTGATCAAATCAAACAAAGCCTATGCTAATGCCAGGTGTAATCAGGCTATACACTGCCTCTCCATGCTTGAGGCTGCAGCAATGAAACCAACACTAAAGGAGTACACTGACCAGCAGGTCCTTCTTCTTGGATGAAGCCCTTTTATGGCCATGCAGGTCATTGTACACAGAACTCTGTCCAGCCCGGAAAAATTGAAAAAAAAAAAAAAAAAAACAACAACACAAAAAAAGGGACAAAAAAAGTTGAGACGAGGCAAAAAGCGTAGAGGCATTGATAAACAAAGCTCATCACATAGGTACATACGGTGGAGCGGGAACTCTTGAGGGTAGAGATAGTGGAAAGGCCATCAGACTAAAGAGAGAACAGTAGTTACAGGAATTGCGATCAGAAATCTGAGCAGCTGTTAGGTTATCGTTAGGTCGGCAGCACACACTTCAAACCATTTATTTATATCTACACCATGCCAAGGCCACAGTTAAGGAACAATATCATTTGTCTGTGGCACTCTGCCCATTATGATGGTTGTGAAAAATCACTAAGTCAAGTAAATACGATTTAGAAAAAACAGCCGATCTAAACTTAAACTTTTTTGTGTATCAACAGGTACAAATGCAGATATGCACTATATAATTCTGCCAGAAAAGTTATTGACAATGCCCTTTGAGTTTCCTTGCACACAACGTCTTGTCTTTTCAAGGCAAAAAAAGGTCCCTCAAAAATCATATAGCAACAGAAGAAAAGAAATTCAAAGTGAAACAGATGTCACCAACAGTGGCCTCAATGCTATGTATCCTTCCAAATGTAACCACATCTGTCATAGGAAAACCTATCTGAAAAGGGTGCAACTGAAGCAGAAGTAGATGAAACAGACCGAGGTAAAACTAATAAGCAGAAAATTTAAAATAGGAAAACAGCCGGTTGCTACGGAGCAAATCCATTGGAATATACGTTAGTTCTGCTTAGCACAACAGACCGCACGCTAACAATATCAGTTACTTCAGGGTAGACAACTGGTGGTTGATCTGCATTGTGGAGAGATTGGCAAATATCTGTTGTCATTTTCAGCCATAACTGTAACGTTTGAAGATATACAGTTAAAGTTAAACACAGTGGTCTGACCTATGTGACGTTTCAGCTGCTTATTTTATCTACTGTGTTGTTTTGCTAGTGTCTTTCAAAAACCAAAGTTAACCATGAGCAACATCTCACAACTGCTAGTTTTGGGTAAACTCAAATTCTAATTTTCTTTAGTCTGTGGCCCAAGAGATAAACAAGCTCTCCAACTTAACATTAGTGTTAAAATGAGATATGAAAGCATCAAAAGATGTATATACTTTGAAATGACATATTGTAAATGATGCAGGTGTTTTCTACCCAGAGGTTGTTGTAAACAAACTTTGCAATTACATGCTAATTATAAACTCTGGTTACATGATGAGAATCCAGGTATTCTGTCAGTTGCAGTAATTCACACATAAATATATTATGCGCTCACACACATGCACACAACGCACCAAGGCATCTTTTCTACGGGAACTGGATCGACTTCCCAAGTCACGTATTGCTGACGAGGATGACTTCAGATAAAAAAACAAAAACAGACAAAAGCAAACATCAAAAGAAAACTTCTCTTGGGAAAGTATGTTATGCTGTGACAGAAAAAAAAAGTATTTCACCCAAATGTATTAATTCAACAAGTGCTCTCCTAACAAGAACAGTGGCCTTCACACATCAGCGTGCCCCTATGAGAGCACAGTCTTAATAAAAATGGCAGGGATGTATTATGTACGCACCCTGTAGCTGCGGACTGACATGACATCATCATCCAGCCCCTGTTGATGTGGAAACATGGAGTCACAGCAGAAAAGCAGACGGAGAGGAACATGAGTGATGAGAGATTAACTGCAGGATTAAAGGAGAAAGTAGAAAGGAAATACAGGCTGACGAAGAGGAAGTGTGTTGGGGAGATACAGACCCGGTGATGACGGCTGCTGGACCTACTACTATTAGAGGATCTGGCTTTTTCTGAGTCAGCCTGGAGTAAGGAAGGAAAGTATGTCAAGATTACAGAAAGAAAGTCGAGAGGCTCAATCACAGGGGTGAGTAAGGTCACTGCAATACTCAACAGTTGCTATGCAAAGCCCAAACCATGCAAAACAACTTCTGTCATCATGTTTATAACCAAGTGGATGTCATAAACATTTGTAAATGTTATCCTCTTTAAGCACCGCAGTGAAATTAATGATATACAAGAACAGCTAATAAACTGCACATTTTTGTCTCATCTGTTCTTTTCAAAAGTCAACAAAACGGCACACGATACAAATCTCTGCTTCTCTTTGCTGTGTCAGCACACAAACACACATACACCATGCAAAAGTTAGAAATTAACAACTAAAAGCATCCATCATTTCTGAAGTAGCTGGAGGTTGGAAGAATAGAGCTACACGTCCAAACCGCCTTCTTGCACGCAGACTCACCCACCCTAAATAAAGTCAAAGGCCAATGCTTGCTACAAATACACGCAGTCACAGATTACGGTGTCTCCAAAGCAAATACACTGCTCAGGCATATTTCCACAGTGAGGTACGGTGTAGTGTGTAAGTCAAGTGCAGCTAAATGGTCAGGGTTGACTGGGGCTCAAGCCCACACAACAGGCTGTTAGTGGAGTGAGAGGTTGCAACCCACTCTCTCGCTTGTTCGCCTACCATCCACTGATGGATCTGACCCCATTTTCTGTTGCTACCACTGGAGGAGTGGTAAGAAAGCTGGGCAGAGAGAGGAAGTGCCAGGAAAAACATACAATCATACTTCACCAAAAACTGCTGAAACGTAAAAACTGGGTGACATTTACAACAGGAATAGAATTTGGTTTCATCTGTGGACATGCAGCACTTTTAGTTTTCTTTCTGTGGGTATATTTTTGTGTATGACCTGTCAGATTAATCTTAAAAAAATGTTTCAAGGCATAAAGCCAAACAGCTCCTCTGCACCAGTGACTATGATTGCAGCTTGTGAACATTGAGTAAGTTACTGTAATTGGAGGCAAAAGCAGGGTCAATTTTCATGTTTCAATATACAGTTGATCTGTGCTGAGAGCAGTATTATGGGACATTACACAAGTTTGTGTGATGGGTTCAATAATGGTCACGGTGCATCTTTGCCAGTCAGGTCCTTTTTGTGTTTTATACCTCTTTCTGTTGCCGTTCAAGCTCCCTCATTCGAATATCCCTTGCCTCCGCCCGAGCGGCCCTCTTTGCAGCCAGCCGCGCCTCCGCCTGTGAGACACAACATGAACACACTTGTTAGTCATGAATGGTAAATCGTAAAAGGTGCCTTTCTTTGAAGACACGCCCAACGGGTGCAAGGAATAAGCACAAGGAAAGGGATAGCTTAAATCAAACACCAATCACATATTACAAGACTTTCTTTGGGTGCTGAAGTCATCTGTCTCCTGTGAGAGAAAAGTGACAGTGGAAAACGTGTGCATGGGTTGATTTAATTTCTTCACAGCTGGCTGTTGAGGCCTATGAGGGTCTAGCTTCTGTCACTAGCTTTAACCTTATTAACTGACCTTTAATTGAGGAGGTTGACAATGTTATTCTTCAGTTGTATCATTAAAATCAAATAAAAAAAAATGCAATGCAGAACTGCTTTGATCTATATAAGATATACAATCTAGTTTAGCGGACAGTTATGTACAGCATCAGAATAATGTGTCAAGTCAATAACCTTTTTATGTTAACAATGTATTTTTTAGTAATAGTTAATAAACAAAACAACAGAGAACACTAGAAATAATGCAGTTCACCAAAAACAAATAGAAGCCAACCAATAAATCGTCCAGGTTGTGTTCAGCAATCATCTGACAACAATTACGTCTCCCACACCAAAATCCCCAATATTTCAGGGATTTTGGTGTAGCCAACTGATATCTGGATAACGAGTAACAGATATCTGGGGCAGGACTTCCTCTTCCGTGTGCTGGTCAGTGTTTATAGTTCAATTAGCAACTTGAGACGAGAAGAGAGCTGGAGTTGAGAGACGTAGTCTACAACCAGATTGTGTTGATCTGCATATATCATATAATCTGTCCGATAAATAACAAGAAACTGCCTTACGAGGATGCCAAAGATATATTTGAGGTAGGGCTGAACAAAAGGGTAAAAACAATAAGAATATTGCAGTTGAGATATGGTTCACAATAAGATGGAATAATTATTTTTGCATAATTATTTTTATTTACATTTTTTATTTCAAATTTGATTTTAACTTATTGCACTTGGCCATACTGGGATTTCGATAATAGTTTGATTAACTGTGTAGCCCTAATTTGAGGTAATTTAGAAACAGCAACTCAGTCATATAGTGTATCACCTGAGAGCACTAGCAAGTTTATCTTTTAACTGTATAATATTCAACTTAGTACAAATTTTGGTATTTAATAAACAAATTTAAGGTGCCAAAGTTCTCCTTTGAGCGTATGAGAAAAAAATACTGGCTGACATATTGTTTCATCTCTGCTCCCAATATATCTGTAGCTGTCTCTGTAGTTTTTAAGCCATTGTTATACAGATTTTTAAACTCCCTAAAATCAACTTAACAAATTTACAATCTATTAGGCTATAGTACGGACATGTTCCTGAACTGACCAGTTTCGTCTGTGACCAACAACTCTGTGCCCTGTACAGAGTGAGTGCTTGGGATGCCTCATCACCGACAACATGTGCTAACCATCAGTTTCAGGAGGAGGGATTTAAAGCCCTCATGGGGGACATGCCAATAGCGCACAAACAAACTGACAGAGAAGTACAGTGTCAACAGAAAACAACGTGAGTCACAATAGTGTGGTTCTACTCAGTCCGTAAACATGGAGGTGATTTCACAATATCTAACTAGCTTAACCTTATAAAGCACAAACAAATCAAAGCCAAGCTGAGCCCAATAAATTCCTCTGGGGGGCAAAGTGAGGAGAGTCATCACACAATTTGCCCCCAACTGAGTCAGAATATGAACAAGAGCTAATTTTACAGAGTACTTCAGCAGAGGGAGCTAATTTAGGTGAGCCATTACACAGCCCTGAGGAGTCACTACACAGGTGACTAAGCAGACAATCCTTCCATTATGTCCATAATACCAATTACATTCCCTCTGAAACTGAACATCCCACCGACCAAGAAAGGCCCATGTGCTCATGGAGCCTATCCCTTTATCTCCAACTAAAAGACAGTCCATAAATATGTGCGTGGTGTGTACAGTATCTCACTGCAGCCAAACACTGTCAGCATTCCAGCAATTTCTTATCTGCCCTGCCAGAATAGTCGGCCTGTGGGTATAGACTATTTCTGTTTCAATAATAGCCTAGAGCGAACAAACACTGTTTTATATTAATGCTGAACAACCACCAAAACCCAGGTTCTTTTTACCTATACATGTAGTGTGTAAAAGAAAAATGTTAAACGTAGTCATAAACAATTTAAACGCAGAAAAAGACACTTGTGGATGAGATTCAGGTGAGAAGGAAGGAAGGAGGAAGTGTGCTGTATTCAGTTGGACAAGTTTGAGTTTAAGTTTTAGTTTTAACAGGAGTACAGCAGCCGTCGTGTTTAACAGTGATAAGATACCTTAAAGCTGCTTTAAGTGATATATTTTTATTTTAAAAAGTGTTAAATAGCTCTATATTCCAACAGTAATCCCTGTTATAGTGTTTGGTAAGTAACCCATGTCCCTCCTCCCCACGCTCATGCAGTAAAAGTTGGGGTGATGAGTGACATACAGTTATGATCATGTCATAAATATGTGCATTTTTAATAGCTAATGAAGAAATCATCTTGAGCTTAGTGAAACACTTTTTTCACCATCTTATAGACCGAACAAGTAATCGATTAATCCAAAAATAATTCGACATTTACATTTCGACATTAATCACCCCAAACGGTCATACAATGAAACATGCTCTGTACAAGGTCAAAAAGGAAGTAACGTTGCAAATGTATGCTTAGAGATAGCTAAGAGAGGCGGCTGGCCCTGTGCTCTGCACCTGTTGAACTGTCTGACAGTATGACCTGCTCTGCACAGCAGCACAGCTGAGCTCTCTGTCTCTGTCCTATCTATAGCCTGGCCTATCCGGCCCCAGTTCTCTGACAGCCATATCACGGGGCTGGGAGGGTAACCTGAGCAGGAGAAGTTCACCATCAAACACACCTCCAGGACTTTGGGCAATCAAAATCCAGCAATCCACCATGAGATCACCTGGAGCACTCCAACACTGAATTGTGGACACGATGAGAATATGATGAAGCTAACAGCCCAATTAGGCAAGTTCCAATCAAATTTAGTGATTTACTACTTTTCTCATTTAATGTAACTCTACACGGTATCATACATTTCTATTTGGGTTTTTAAAATGTTGGTCAGAAAGAGAGCAACTTGAAGACAACTGGCAATCCTGACTAACGGCACAAAAGATCAAAAAAGTAATCAACAGCATGTTGCAAAACTGGGGGGAAAAAATCATATTTTAAAAAAGTAAACAACAGATTAATAAATAATAAAAATCATCGGCTTACAATGGACATATTAATTGTAACATGCCGATATGTAAATCAAGAAAATGCATAAATTAGGGCTGAACAATACGGCCAAGTGCAATATCAAAATAGCAGGAGCTGCAATTTCTTGAAAAACGTAACGTGTCACAACATATCATTATCGATGAAGCATTGTGGTGCTGCAGAGATGGCCCGGCCTACAAATCATATTCTCTAGATGCAAGGGAACATGCTCATCATCAATTCATAAAGCTGAAATGCAAAAAAATACCATTCCCACTAAAATTGTGATTAATATCGCAACCACAATGTATGTCAAAATGATCACAATTTTTTTTTTCATATCATTCAGGCCTAGTGTATGTATGTAATGTAGAATATATGTTTAAGCAATAACCCCTGGCAGTTTAAACAACAAATACTGAGCTTATTATCAAATCACCCCAACATTTCTCGTCAATATCATCATCAAAAAGCAAAGACAGCATATTCGGTGGAAATATAAAATAACCTCAGAAAAAAACAGTAGATTTGTTTAGATACAGAGGCTAGTCCGTCTTAAAAATAGGCCTGTACAGTCACTCTAGTTGTACTGAACTAGTCTACGTTATGTAAGAGACTAACCTTTGGTTATCTCTTGCAACATTAAAATTACATCACAGTAGTCCTTAAAAATGCTGTTTGCTTGCTTCTAATAGAACAAAAACATGAAATTCGAGCTGTACAATAAAATACAAAAAGTGTTATAAAAACCTTGCATTATCAGGGGATGAAATTGGTCAAACTGACAGTCCCTGTCTGATAGTTGCTGACAAACTACAATATGCGCTTTCATCTCTGCGGCCTGAATAGTATCCAAACCATTCATGGAAAAAGAAAGTGCGACACTTTCCATTGCAATGATGACATGTTGCTATAATAAATTAATCATATGGACTATGAACTATAGCTTCCACACAAAAGCACACACACACTGTGTATACTCAGGAAAGTCAATGATTGCCTTGTTCCAGTACCATTAGCTCCCTTAGATCCTAATCTGAGGGACGACAGGTATGAGATGACCATCTAATTCTAACACTTGGACCCTGTCAGATTCATAAGCATGTTGCTGGTATTCAAAAGGACTCACTGCCCAGTAATGCAAGAGGCCTCAGAACTGGGCTGGTGACGGTGCAGGCTCAAATTCACAGTCATTCTCAGGAGTGATCCGTGCCAAGCGCAGGCAGGCAGGCTGTAACTTTTCTTAATCAGGTACAGACAACATGAGGCAGAAGCTGCAGTGTTTTGAATATTTGTTTGGGAGGGAGGTGATGTGCAACAAGTTAGACATCTGACCCTATGAACTCCCTGCACATTTGATCTAATCTCTGGTTTGCTCCACAAAGAGATTCAGATTTAGGACCTGACTGGGAGGGTCAGATGACTCATGTTTCTATGATCAGCCTGCATGACTATAAAGAGAGCAAATGGAGTCTTGTGCTTAGTGCCCAAGAATGAGGCACTGAACAGTTTTCACACACAGCACAGATGAAACATTCTTAAAATTGGCCAAGGCAAATGTTTATGAAAAGCCTCTTTATCCAGTGTTACATTTCTACCTGTAAAAAAAATCACTTGATTCGTCCAGAAGTCTTCACAGAAAATCTGCAGACAACATGGCTATTTCTGGTATGCCTACCAACCATAAAGGACCTTTTAAGTCTGAAAAATGATCATTGTATTTCTTGCTGTTAGCCACCCCATTCTGAAAAGAGGCAAAGGAATGACAGCCCTGCTGTGGAACAAAATGGAATAATCCCTGGGCATGTCGTTACAGGCTAGGCAGCTTCTCTCCTCGGCCCGTGTTTTTTCCCCCAAACGAAAACACTACACGTCAAGTCAATCTCCCTGTGGTCCAAACCAGCTGTCTCCACTCGCTTGGGCTGAAACGCATGTGGATTTTCAGGTTTTGCTGGTTAATTTAGAAGCAAATGTTTCAGAGGCCCATGTGCTGACACAACTTTGACCACTACATTTCAAATTAACATAATTTATTGCGTGATAGATACATGTTTCTGTCTCAGGTTAATTAAACACCTGGGAGCTGAGGAGTTAATTTTATAGGGTTAAATTATGACACATAATCTGCATTAAAAGATCAATCTATCCCAATATTTAAAAAATCCATCATGAGCTGTTGTCAAAGCAACAAGTCCTTAAGTCAAAATTGTTAAACTGCAAAACTCCATCTGTACAATCACTTTAATATATTTCTGATCCTTTTGTTTGTAGTATCAATATGTCACTGCTGTAATGAAAAGAAATCACCAAGGCCCACTAGTGTTTAAAATACACAAGTGTTGTTGAATCATTTCCACAGTCTTTAGAAAAAAAAATACCTTGACATGCTTGGAAAAAAAAAAAAAAAGATTTCTTAAAGATTGGCCAAAAAAGCATTACTATAAAACTCTGTGTAAACCTGTGTGGAACAAATTGCAGAATCCAAAATGTATTTTCTTTTCTTTTTTCTTTCATCTATTCAGTTTAGTTCTGTCCGAGTCTGTTTCATAAATGATAGGGAACCCCAATAGACTTGTGTTAAGTTTTCTAGAAAGATGAAAGATGATCTAAGCACTTTCTCTGTTTTAAGCACTGATGAGGATACACCATGGTCTATAGATGCAACTGAAAATAGCCTACACATTCATTAACATTTTCAGGCTTTGCCAATATAACATTTCATATGTGTTTTAGTTTAAAAGGATTCTCTTTCAACCCATAGCGCAGTGTCAGCCAAACTTAAGAGTGCTGATAATGGTTTAAATTGTCTACTCATATTCCCTTAAAATGCGATGGTGCTGCTGCCCAATTCAACAACATCCGTGATTGACAAATCAATCTTTAGCCTATTATCTGAACGAGGATAAACAAGAAAATTTGAACTGGATGAAATCTTATTAGCATTGATTGTACAACTCATGAATGAAGAAAAAGGAAGAATATAGTCTTGATCCATCCCAGTTTGCTTCGAAATGGAAACACGTGTGATGGGGTATGAACTTACCTCTCGGGCAATGCTACTCAAGGCCTCATCCTCCGCTGAAAACCGGTCCTTCAGAGGGGCACGCTTTCTACCAGAGCCTTGTGTCCCCATGTTGCCTGCAACTGTAGCTCCACCAATGATGTGTAAGGCCAGAGAATACACAAAACTGTATGCAAACGCCTAGAGGAAAAGGGACAAAAGATAGGAATTTAAACAGGTATGTAAACAAAGTCAAGTGTTTCAATAATCTGACATATGCATCAGGGTTGTCTCCAGTTTCAACTACATTTCATTGTGTGAGGTTTCATGCACCCTATTCACACCAACACCACAAACACTCCCTCATCTCTTACTTCCATTCCTGCAAGAACAGTCACTCATGTATGGGATCTATAATGGCTTTGGATAAACAGTTGTGGTTGACATTAAACAGCCATCATGTGACATACAAGACCACTGCAACCTCAGCATCTGAGCATAACGCGGTCTACAGATGAAATGATATTTAATTATACATGATGATGATGATCCTAACCCATGTTTGTTCACTGATACGGCTTGCATTAACAGGTGGTAAATTAGTATTTCTCAACATCAACATGATGACATGTGTTTGATAGGCATCCACACAATATCAAAGTTACCAGATCACACAGACAAAAGAGCCCTCTCGCTGGCTGGTAAATTCTGGGGGAAAACGCCTAGTTTAGGACCCGGCTGAGTCAGAGGACCCAAACGAGGCATGAACGCTCCTTCAAGACGTTTGGTGATACAAACCCAGTGGATCCTAAATTCAAAATGACCACTCTGACTTATTCGGAAACACTGGCTAACGATTCAATGAATTCGGACAATGCCTGTTCAACTGACTGGACGAGTTATTATTAGCTAGCGTTAATCAACCAACTTCAGCTAACTTTTTGAAACACCATCGTTAGTTAACGTTTTGCTTACTAGGACAGTTTTCCACCAACTAATAAAGCTAACACTAGTGTCCCTATACCGTGCTCTTTAGAGAAAAGGGATAGTAACTGCCTTAGCTAGGTAAAATCGCCAAAGTTACGCCAATGTTGTGCCCTGTTAGCGTTAGCTAGCTAGTTATACCAACGTTAACGTTGACTAACGTTAGCCAGCTCACTGGTAAGCTAACTAGGAATGCTAACTAGCATTCCGTGCTCCCAAAATCCTCATTAAAAAGTTACCCTTTCGACTCTTACACCGCTAAAGCTAGCGCTTCATAAAAACGAGAACTATCCGGACATGTCCTTTCCACGGCTATGACCCCCTGCACGGACTACAATCTCTGGGGGCCAAGGCTAGCCGATCAGTTTAGCTGGGTAGTTAGCTTGGATAGCCAGTGGGGCTAACCTCGACTCTCCTGAGAGGCAGTCAGGGCAAACTGGCATTGATCCTCCCGTCATATTTCCCACCCCAAAAATATAACGTTACCTTCGCGACACCTTTAAATAAACCGCGATGCTGCCAAGGTGTTGTCCCTTTCCTCCAGCAGGTTTAGGGGAGAGCCATTCGGCTTCTCTTCAGAGATTGGTAGTGTTTTTGTCCACACTGACAGCTGTCATCAGTCCGCCTTTCCGCCGCTCTCCACTGCCCTCCTCACCCAGTTTCCACACACACTGCACTGGTTAGCGACAAATGTCCCGGATGTTGGGAAAAATTAGGGTGTGATGCTGCCTTCAAGGGGCGTCAGACACATCAAATGTCAGCTGTAAAAACCGACTGGAGAGAGTGGTTTTCCATCCAGTGATACTTAATAGTTCTTGGACTACATACAAAGCGACTTTCCAGTATTCAGCTTTTAAGGGCTGACAGCATGGAAATTGTTTGAACGAGTAATGACGCAAACGGCTGGTATTTTTTGTTGCTATAAATACTCCACTATAGGCTAATGCACAACTTCTTGCATAGTTGGCTCCCATCTGACCCCCAGGAGGGCCAGAATGACTCTCTTTGTTAAATTTGCCTATGACAGTATTTTAAAAATAAGAAATGTAATGATGTCTTCAGAATCTGTGATGGTGTAATGTGACTTTAGCAACCTCTACATGACCAGCAGCAGCAGAGGGTGACAAATTATAAAGTGGCCACCTATACAGATTTTAATAATAAAAAATAATGCATCCACACCGTGTACAGATATTTATCCAGTATTCATTCTTTGTTTCTTTGCACCACTTGTACCTTTTACAACATACAGAATGGTATACAGACTTTTATGGTGGATACTTTGATGGAGTTGGCGATGATGTTTTTAATACACTGTACACACAGCTACTATCTTTTGACATGCTATTGTACAGTACAATACAGCCCTGACCATTGACCTTTCTTTCTTTCTTTCTTTCATTCTTTCTTTCTTTCTTTCTTTCTTTCTTTCAAACTGTCTGCAAAGGACAACACAACCTCATTCATTTACTTTGTTTATATTTGCAGGACCCTTCTAAGTAGCCACCTTTCTTGTTTCAAGCAGCGTTCTGGGGACCTTATTACACTCTGAGGGCAGTTTGTTTATTCAGTTATGGAAATATATCATATACATATTTCTAATAAATGTATTACTGATTTTATATCAATGCATTAATGATAATGTCAATGTTACCTTTCCGAGTTTAACTGCACCTTTAATTAATTCTTTACCTTATTGTTTAATTTTTTGTCATTGTGCATTTCTATTTCCTTGTAGTAATATGATAGCTATGTAAACCAGAGACACATTACCTGTATGTGTACATAATCTTGGCCAGTAAAGCCAATTCAGATTCAGATTTGGATTCTGAACCACAGTACAGTACCACATTTTGTGTCTTAGTAGGCCGAAAATCGAAAAATAGGCCTGGTTAATATTATATTTTACCACCTATAATACTATATAAAGCAAAAATATCCTACATTACCAATACATTTGTATAGCATATTAAAAAAAGTACATATCCCTAATGTTTTGACACCAGGGTGGGGTTAAAGCAGCAGTCTACTGTATCAGCTGTTCATGTTTTGTCCACAAGAGGGCAGTAGTGGATAATTAATTATTCTTGTGTGCTTGTGTGAAATAACATACTAGTTATATGCAGGGTAGTCACATCAAATGTGAATGAATATGCTCAAAGATAGAATTACACATCAACCATCTCAATAAAGCAACTAACCCAGTATGGACTGCAGGTTCTGATCATGTGTTTGCAAATATTTAATTTTTGTATTTACTGCAATGAAGTTGAAACATTTAAAGTCATCTGTTATGTAGTGTATGGGGAGGATTAAGAAATAACAGTCTAACACAGTTAAATACTTACAGCATCTTATATGGGAGGCCTACACATTAGCCACATTTGTGCATGAGTGCAGCACAGCAGAATATTTTTTTCTATTGGCATCAGAATGAACAATGCAGTCAGTCCAAGCATCATCGTCTCTTTTGTATTTTGCTTTTAGGTGGCAGAGCAAATGCAAAGGGGGGTAAAACCTTACGGACCTGCATGGGAATCTCCTGATTTACACCCATAACACAGGTTGCATGCAAGAAAATATAAACACGCACACACACAGAGAATTGCTGTATTATTCTCCCTCATCCCGTGAAGCTAATGACTGTTTTGTCTCTGATCACCCCTGACTGTTTGCTCCCGTGCAGACAGGGTTTACTGGAGTCTTAACCCAAAGACACCATCAGCCATCCAGTCTCCACGCTACCACTCCTGGTAGACTTTTTTAATGTAGTCATCATTTTTAGCTCTAATTAAGAACCTTTTACAGTCATAATGATGAAGGATCACATGTGAATAGGCAACAGATGCATAACATTGGATTCAGTTGTGCAGCTGCTGATCAAACTGTAATAATAGTAATTAGGGCTCTGTAGCTTTTTTAGTTGCAGTGCTGACAGAACAGTCTTCATATGAAAATGGAAAAAAAATGTTGACACGCATAATATTACCAAGTCTGCTGTTTGGAAAACTGGTCTTGCCAGTGCTGTTCAGACCTGTAACAATGTGGTTTACTGTAACAAAACAAAACATGGAGGCATGTGATTCAGGACTTAAATTGTTTAAAGTAAAAGACATGCCTGCATAAAGAAAAACAAAGTGATTGTTGCACAAGCTGTAGGTGGAAGTCGTGGAGAAAAACAGAAGGCCTAAAGGCAGCCAGACAGTGCTTAAGTGTGTTTGTCTAGTTTTATGGCCCTTTTAACTCATAAACACTCAAACCCTCAGCTTGTTTTCCTGGGATAGTCAGGCCAGGCATGTACTCAGCTGCACTAAACCTTAAAAGTCTTTTCCTTTTTTGCCTTCAGTGCTCTCCTCATCTGTTACTCTCACCCAGTAAACATTGTGCTGCAGCATGTTTTTGTGTGTGTGCTTGAGGGTGGATTTGTGTAATTTTGGATGGCATGCACCACCAGTCGGTGACCGGCGGTTGGAGGTGCCTCCCACTGCGCTAACAGGCCTGGCTGAATTGTTAACTGGTCTGTCTGTAAGCCTGACTCTCCACAGAAAAAGAGAAGAAACCATGGAGCCCCAACTTGTAATTACCCCATGGAGGGCAATGCTGCTCCCTCTCTCAATCTCCTCTGGAGCCCTTTGAAGATGCCCCTTAGGGAGTTGGTTGTAATCAGGACACATGACTCATTGATTACTCCTTTGCGGTCTTCCAGGAACATAGCACAAGGAGTGGACGCAGCAGGGGGGAGGGTAGTCCCCTCAGACTGTGCAGATAGACCGGAGGTACAGAGGCAGGATGGACAGCACGACCTGGGTCTCGGACACAAATTAGATGCTATAAACAATCGGATGTGCATTGTTTTTCTGGTGGTTAGCTCAGTTGGTCTGTTAAAGTGGCTATTCATTAGTGTCTGGAGCAAGGATAAGCAACCATATGCTTCAGAAAGTCATGAGTCTGCAGGTTTTCATTCTAGCCAAACTCATTAGTGCAGCGATTAGTACAATGTCAGCGAGTGAGAGGAGGAACTAATCAGTGAATGCATCTGGTTCAATGGTGGGTTTAAAAAACATATAATATCCAGAATGAACAAAACCCACAGTGTAAGAATACACTGTATGTATATATTGTACAATATAGAAGATACATGAAGATGCAATATTTGTGTATTTTGTCTTACATGATTATGGCTGGCATGACATACATTTAATACAAAATACTTACATTATGTTTTGGGTTTGCCCTTTCAATACCACATAATTATACGGTGAACATTTGAAAGGCAGTCTTGCAAGTAATCTGTTTAAAACAGGTCATAGTACACAGAATGAGTTCCCATAGCTTTCCATGGGAAATGGTTGCTTGTCCCTGAAACATGTAATTAGTCACATAACCTGTACTTTTGCTGTCCTCTCACTTTGTAGAATATTTTCCTACATTGTTCTCAGTTTAGTGTCCTTAAACAGGGTCACTGAATACATACAAATCACAAGAAAATCCAAGGCACTCTGTTTTAAAGGGGTACTATGTAGTTTTTGGGAATACATTTACAATATTACTAAGGTAATAATACAAACTCCATAAGCTGTTCTCACAGGAAAACACTTTTTGAAGCTAGAAAGGTGGCAGGGTCCGCCAAATATAAAAAAGTAAAACAGTATGAAACTGTCTTGTCCTTTAAGGCCAGTTTGCTTATTTAGTTTATTCCGTAATAAAAAAAATGTGTGTATTTAGTTTGTTTTAAAGATTGTTGTCTTCTGATTTAAGTTCTCCTCCAAAACTACATAGTGTACCTTTAACTATTAAAATGGCTTTATTGTAAGAAAATCAGTTTTCTTGTGATTTTTATGTCTACAGTACCTTGAACAAACTCAATTTGAGCCCAGGAAGGATGTGCTCCTACCCTTACATCTTTTAATTTATACAGGGTCACTAAATATTGTAAAGGGCAAAACAGTTGGGCTGAAAACATCGGTACAGTGTATCATAACAACAACACAGTTATCTCTAATTGTGTGAAACCAAAAGTCTGTACAAAGTTTGTAGTTGGACTTGCAATAGATTTTAGAGGATGCTTCGTTTAGCATTGTGAAAGACATCTCTGGTAAACATAATGGGCAAAGCAAGTAGACCATAAAAAAGATCATAAAAGATGTCTTTTGATGTTTCTGGGCTTGCACTCTGGACACCTGTGGGGTTGAACCCGGTGACTGGCTGTCCTATGTGGACATGTTGAGCAGAGGTAATTGGGTCATTACTTGTCAAGCAGCTGAATTAAAGCCTGAGGCAATACTAAGGGCAGTGAAAATGTGAATTCATTGCACTGTGCAGGAAGAAAAAGTACAAATATGGATTTTAGAACAACAAGTTTGGGTTCACTGAGGTTTTGTTTGTGTCTCTGAGAACCTTTACTCCTGTGTCAACTCTCACAGAAAGAAACATGTAACTTGTATCAGTTACCTGTCATGAATGATATGTTACGCTATGGTTTCTATTTGCATTGAATTGTTACTTGGCAGTCAAGCGTTGTGGATGTCTTGGTTTTCTCACACAGGTCTGTCGCTGATGTCTCCTGGGAGAGTATTAGTGATGTGGGGTGTGTCGTCCAGGCCTGTTCAAATGGCAAAACGAGAATCAGAGGAGCGTGGAGCTGCAGACAAGTTACACACACCCAAGTCATTGTTGGTGACCACAACGGAACAACAGTAGTCTTGGAGCAGCATAAAAGGCCTACAGCAGAGAAAGTTCAAAAAGCCAGTGAAGGAATGCTGTCCACTTACCAGACGCTTCTAGAGAGGCTCATCGGTCACATTGTGATTGTCTTTATCTCATCAGAGATGAGGATCCTTTTGTGCTGCAGATGATATATTAGCGTATTTCCTCGACTTGTCTGTCCCCATTCATATTGTGATCGCTGCATGATAACATTTCAAGCATTCAGAGTCTGCGTTTTTGTGTAAAAAGCCAAACCATAAATAAGACAACTGTCATGCAGATAGTGGTTGTGTGTGCTTGCCTTGTGTATTAGTGTGTCTTTGTCTGCATCTGTGTGTTTGCAGGATTTCAAATGATTAGTATTGTTTAGTGCGGCAACCATTTAAAAGGTCTATAATTCTTTATTTGCCTACATTTAGCATCTTCTTGCCTCCCGCCCATTATAAAAAGAATGGTCAGCCTAATCAGGGGCTTCTTTGGGGGTGGGCTGGGCTTGTTTGCCAATTGACATTTGGTGAAAGGGTGTTAGATGAAAAAAGCACCTCACACCATGAGGTAGAGGCCTCACACCAAAACCTATTTCAGACATGTTGTGTTTGTGTGTAAAGAGGAACTTGTGTTTGAGTGCGAGGTGGGACTTGTTTTACCACTCAAGCAGAGCACACTCTGTCTGAGCTGTGTGAAGTGTGTTCATCCATGAACACAAACTTTGTAAAAAGAAAAAAGAAAGAAAAAAAGGGTATATTAATGAAGATTGGAATTAAATTAGCCAATTTCCTGTTTTTTCATTGTTTTCACAGCGTAAAGGATGTGATTACATGTTGTTAACCTGTATTTGGGACCTGTTATCTTAGCATTATCATTAGAATAGCAGGCTGATGACATTGCTCACCCTGTAATTACTTCAGTGGAAAAGCAAGTTGTGCAATATTGATCAGTACAGGTCATTAACTTTTGCTTGAGAATGCATGAATGCATTTGAACTATGAGGAACACATAATAAATATCTATAATAAAATGCAATAAATCAGCCCAAATCATCATTATTCTAAGCCAATGTTTTCAATTCTTAAAAAGTTAAGTCCAATATTGGAAAATGTTGACTTTCAACATTATGATGGAAAATACCAGTTTCCTTTTTTTTAGTTTTTTTTTAGGATAACATATCTAAACAAGTTACGGTTACTGGTCCTCCTATTCCTGCACACTTATACCGACAGAAAATCAAGTAAAATTCAGTGGTGGTACGATGTGGCCTGGGGCTTATAAAGCTCCCCTTTTGCATCAACAAGACTCAACAATACTCACACACTTTATAATGACTAGGCATTTCTGAGAATAAAGTGACTCCAATTTGAAGCGCTTGCTTTTCGGACTACTTTGAACAGTAAAGTAGAAAGAAAGCAAGAGCAGGAAGGCGGAACAACTCGATGTGAAAGACAGGCCCTGGACAGTGGTGAAGTAACGGATCTAAGCCCCTCATTAGACAACACACTCATCTGGGGATGGAGGATGGGGCTCTGCAGGGGGCTGCGATGTCAGATTTGCTATGAGGAAATGGCAGAGCACTAGGAATGTGTAGTGAAGTAAATGTCAGCTGACTGCTCTTTGAACTGACTTTCTTTCTCTTTCTCCTCAGTGAACACGCTTCTCTTTATTTTCCTTATCGTATTCAAAGAAGCCTATGTGATTGACAATGCTTTTCAACATATATGTTCATATTTGTGTAAACCCATTAATACAATAGGAACAGTTATGAATTGTTTAGATTTTCTTTTACACATTACTGTCCATGGGTTGGAAATACTTTCCATTGAAACTGAAGCACCTTTGAGCAGCTGTGTCCAAACACAATATACAACAAGCCCCAGATACTTTTTTCACTTATCTGTGGTTGTCATTAAAACACTTTCAATTGTGTCAATAAGCCAACTCGGGATACAGAATTCAAACATTTAAAAGCAAGATCGAAGCCTCTTTTACACAACCTGTTCAAGGCAGAAAGACATCACCCTGATATTCTTACCCGAACTCTGACCATCTCACTCCGCAAACCAACCAACAAAGGCAACGAGTACTAACCAATCAGAGGCAGAGTAGGGTGGGTCACGATTTTGTTTTTGGGAAACAAATTTGCACTGGACAGGGCTGTGACCAGTCCACCGGGAACAGTGCCGGGCTTTAAAGCCAATTTGACATAGTGGCCAAACAGTGTAATTACAACATCCCGTGTTGCAAACTGGCACAAGAAGAGTTTAAACCGGAAGTTAGCCACTCTGCCGACAGAAGTCTTTCATGTGAACGCTCTTTGGCCTAAAGTCGACTTTCTTTGGCTTCATGCACCACTGAACGGGGTCCGCCTCCGATGCTGTATTCAGATTTTCCCTTATTTGATCCATGGTTTTGTCCTACTGAAACTTAGCAAGGCTAAATTGGCGCAAGATCCTGGTCAATTTTTACTGAGGAGCTATAGAAAGCATCCTTACTGGAAACATCACAAACTGGCATGGCTCATGCACGGCCCAGGACAGGAAGGCTCTACAGCGGGGGATTAAAACCACCCAGAACATCACTGGTACCCAACTACAGAGCATCAGTGACAATGGGGAAGTGAGATGTCTACACAGAGCCCAAAGGATACTAAAAGACACAACCCACCAGCCACAGTCTGTCAGCCCTGCTGCCATCTGGCAAAAGATACAGAAGTATCTGCTGCCGTACCACTGGAATACAGAGCAGCCTCATTCCCCAGTTCGTGACACTCTGAACTCTTCCTCAACACTCAATTGCCAAAAAAAAATGTAGCAGGACACGAGGACTGTAAACATTATTTTGTTTTTTAAACACAAGGTCAGCAGGATTCGTCTTCTGTTTACCATGAATATAAGTAAAAAAGACATTGTGCCAATCCATCATGTAGAAGCTAAAATATTTCACTGGATAAGGTAATGGATACATTTTGACCTACTGGGGGCACTAGAGGAAAAGCCATGGGGTCACCAAAGCCAATGGGGTTCATCCTCTGGGGAACATGAATGACTGTTCAAAGTTTCATTGCAATTAATCTTAAAGTTGTTGAGACTGAACAAGCAACAGACGGTCCCACATTGCTATTCTTTGAGCTACACTGCTAGCTTGGCGAAAATTGCTCTAAAATGACAAGTGATGTTGGTCATCCCAGTTTAAGTCTGTTTTGTCTGTATTAGGTGTTAAAATGTTGATTTATATTGCTAAAACAAATGTTGCATGCCAGATTTTGCAAATCAGATTTGCAAAGTGATGCTAAACAGACAAATTGGAGGCTTTTACCTTTTGACACCCAACATTTAACTGAGTAAAGAATATCTTAGTAAAATGGTCAAAACATTGCAATCATTACAAACATTCATTACAGTCATTACAAACATTACACAGTCAGTACTTTTTTATCAGTATTATTCAAGAGTAATGATCTCTTCCTACATGGCAAGAATTTCTCCTGTAGTGCGAGCTAACAACCCACCATATTGACTCGTGTTAAGAAACAGTAAAGATCTTTACATCAACAGGGGAGCAGGTTTGCCCTTTCATTATGCTAAACACCACCACACATCACTTCTTAATTGAGCCACTGTTTACAATAGGTGATTGATGACAATTATTCCCCTGCCACCACTCCAGCAAACTCAATGGTGCATTAAGGATTTACAGTAGTCCATTACTGGTGCATTTGCGTGCTTGTTGAGAAGGAACATTGTTTAGGAAATTGATCTCACACCTGGAAAAGCCACTTACACTTCCAACCCAGATTGCAGTCGGCTATAATAGCTGATGTCAGGCTAAAATAGGTCAGATCACTGTCCTCTGGCTTAGATCCTTCTATAAATACAGCCTGGTTTCCTGGTTTACAAAGCCACTTAGAGACAAGAGATGTCCTAACCTCTGCGTCAGAATATGCCAAATGTTAAGTCCTGCCCACTGAAGTGATGTGTGAGGTAAGAAAACGATGAGGAGGAAGGGAAAGAGCAGAGAGGATGTCTGTCATTAGCATTCTAGCCAGTACGATGGAAAAGTGACATAACGGCTCAGTCCTTGCACACCATTGTCATCTCAGATTAGCTTCCCTTCTCTGCCTGTGTGTGCTGCTCCTTCAGAGTGGATCCAAAGACTTCACTGCTGCCATTGTGGAGACCAGCATCCTGTGCCTCACTGCAGGATTGCCCAAGACGCTTGGTAAACACAGGAAGTACAAAGCCCCTAAATACATCCCTACTGTGTTTGGAGGACTGCCATGACAACACATAGTGGATCTCCTGGAGAGCCGGGGTGTTTGTTAGGTGGATACACACTGAGATATGCCCAAGCAGTGCCCTTCTGTGCGAGGGCACGCAGCTTTAGCTTATGCACTGTCTGTCACGCCACCAAAATAAGAAGCCTCTCTCTTGCAGGGACACAGAATTTGTTTGAGACAGGAATTCACTCTTGGCTCTCACAGCATGCCTAACTGTGAAGGAATGTCAGGATAAAAATCTCAACTAAATGTAAACACTCTTATCTGCTCTGTGGATCTTTACACTGGAATCTTCGAGATAAGGCTCGGAGGACTGCTCTGTGGGTTTTTGACACAGCGTACCTGCTCTGGCTTTCTGTTGCATGGTTGAGGATCTCCAGACAGCTTTAGATTAGCCCCTCTCTCTCCAGAAACAACTGTCAAGGCTAATCTGCTCTGTAAGCACAGGTCATCTGGACGCCAGATCCACACAGAGCCGGCATCAAAGCTGGACTCTCTCTCTCTCTCTCTCTCTCTCTCTCTCTCTCTGTCTCTCCCAAACTGTCTCTACCTCATTCTACCTACTACCTCTTTCTTTTCATCCTACTTTCCTTTAAGCTTTAATAGTCTCAAAGACCAGAGAGGAGGAAATCCACATCCACATCCTGCAGAGGATGTCTTCGCTGTCATCGATCCCACTGAGGGAGGTTATGTTTTTGGTGCCGGCTGTAAAGAGCAGTGAAAAGGGATGAGCATTGATCCAACTCAAGCACACCTAGCACTGATCAATAGAATAGATCTGCTAAGGAGCCGTGAGTGTGGTGGTGTCAAACTGTACTGAGAGAGGGCAGACGGCAGCCTCGCAGGAGCCTCCAAGGCCTTTCTTCACCCTATCCTTCATCTTTTGTCTTATTTATTTAATGATTATGGCATTTGTAAAGTGGCGCCATGAGGTAGCGTGACTGCGTAATCCTAACTGAGGTCATATTGTGCGGAGTTCCCATGGAAAATACTATAATTGTTGTTTTGATCTGGAAAACCTCACGACCTTAACATAGAAGAACCACAAACTTAAATATTGTTTGAAATAACAACTTAGCTGGAAAAACAAGCTGCTTTTTTTGCTTGATATGGTTTGAATGCTCTGGCACCCACACACTTACAGTACTTTGTACTAACACAGTGTTTTATGGCTCTTTTACAGCCTTTGTGCTGCTTTTATCAATACTATATAATGTACATTTTCATGTAGCCGCTGATCCTATCAATTAACCTCCTTTCTGTGACCTGTGTAGATAGTTGCGGCTATCACTGCCAACTGAGCACATGGTTTACTGAAGTCAGATAGAGTTTCAAGGATGCTTTGATGTTAGAACTTGACCTCATCAGGATATGTGTAAAAACACACTCAGACCCTCATATCTTCTACTCTCCAAGGGTACAGTGTTTTGATACATGTGAACCTCATCTGTTTTATTTTAATGTGAGGCAAAAAAAAAAGAAAGATGACAGATCTCAGTCGCCGTCCTTCTCTGAGATTCGCTAAATCCTCTGTCCTTCATGTGCAAATCCCTCAACAAACTGGCCTAGAGTGTCACCCTGGGTTGTCCTGTTCAAAGGAGCTGAGGGGTCAAACCTGCCAGGTCAACCTCCCTCAAAGTGACAGAGTTTACCCCCAAACTTGCCCCCTTCTCTCTAAAAACACATGGGGCCCCAGATAGACTGTCATCCTTCCTTACACTGCAGGCCTGTGGTGATTTACTGCCTCGGTACACAGCCCATATAAACATATCATCCGCATGTCATCATCCAGGCCTCTGGGGAGTCTTTACACAGAGCTGTGGTCCAGATTTTAAAGATTTATCCACTATCCACACTGCTGTTAACATGATGAAACATTGGCCATGGCCAGCTCATGATAGGATTTCTGAAGTCCCTTCATCTTTGCCACAAGAGCTTAGATCAAAATAGTAATATTGGTTTATCTTGAAGCTCATTCACTGTCAGGTGTCAATGTTTATCTTAAGAGCCATAAAGGGAAGTTCAGTTGCCACCCTTTTAACATATTTATGCCAGGAAGCAGTGGTGCTAACAGCCTGGAGCAGATAAAGGAAGGCTGGCCATATGTCACCTTTAGGTATCGCTGCTTCAAAATCAACATAATTAATGAAATAACAGTATTTTTGCATGTCTATCCACTGATAAATTCTTTCTTAATACCTTCTACTTCTGCTCACAACAAGATCCATTTCTTGTCTGTAAGCCATCCCCTTCAACTTTCCCTAATACCCCACTACAAAGGGTTAAGGCCAGCCCTCCCCCATCAGTTGCTTTTGTGTCATGTTTCAAAGACCCATTCATCAGTACAACATACACAAATGACAATACCATGCATCATTTCAAACATTTGCCCTCTTCAACTTTAAATTATTACGTTTCACTTGGCACATAAGTCTAAATATTTCCCCCGATAATCACTGTTCGCATGCTAAAACTCATTTAAATGTGTTGAATCACGCATGCACGCTTTTCTACCGATTATGATCAACTGAACTGGTCCTGGTTAGTCTGACGGTGACAGCTGTTTGAACCTGTCCGTCCTCATCATGTTTCCTATAGGTGCAGAGACTTAATACTGCATGGAGGATCAGTCTGTTCGCTGCATGACCCCCGACCCCTGTGCTGAGGTTGGGGCCGGCCTGTCCAAATCAGTCCAGAGACGAGACCTCAGGGTGTCCTGCAAAGTGTTAGTGGAGCCTGCTGAAATCACATCTATCTGAGCCTCAGTTTCGTTTTTGTTTGCTTTGTGCCTTGAGACATGTGGAAAAATGAAAAACAAACTGTGAGATAGAACTAACGTGCAACAAGAGGACAGAAAGGAGAGGAACTGCGCTCTAAGTCTGAGTCAGGGTGTGTTGAGAAAAGAGTCTTATTATCTTCCAGTTTCTCTCCGTTGGATCTTTTCCACTGCACCTGCGAGCTGGGACCTGTCTCAGATGGGGGAGCGCATGCTAACCACTAACTATACCTGGGAGACAAAGGCAAACAAACCAAACAGCAAACTACTGACCCCAAGGAAAAGCTGCAGTTTGCCCCATAACAAGCAATTTCCCCCCAGCTGAATAGAATTTAATTGGGCGGTCTAACATGCTTTGGAAAAATGAGTGAGTGTGCTGTATATGTGATTTTTTCATTTCTAATCTGGATAATTGTTTTCAGACTGATTGTATTTTTTCCCACATCACAAAGAAGTAATTTAAAAAATCGTTAAAAAGGAAAATCAAGGAAGTGAAAGAGGAGGACGAAGGGCCATAAAACTGTGAGCTCACCAAACGGTTTTCAGCTCATAAAATTAATAGAATATTGACTGTTAGAGACGTGCCAGCTGAGCCCGTCTTTAAAGGTGCACTATGTAGTTTTGTGGGAGATATTTTAAGATCTTCATCGACTGATTTTATGCCTTAAACAAACTAAATAAACAAACTCTCTTTGTTTTCATGACTGATTAAACTGACTAAACAAACTGACCTTAAAGGACAACAAAATTTCATATTGTGTTACTTTGTTTACATTTTAATATTAAAATTCTGAGGTTGAATTTTTACATAATGCCCCTTTAACTGGAGCACATGCACTGGAAAAAGACAAGCTTCTTTGCCCAAAGTCTAAAACATTTTTTATAGGTAGACTAGACTAGACTAGAGTCCATTAGGCTTGGAGCTGTAGGAAGCTCCTGCTTTCAAGTGGTCATTGTGAGCACACACCCAACGGGTTTATGGCGTCTTGTAGAAGGAGAGCAGTCGCATGTGAAGGGCAGACAAATAGTGTGGAGGCGATAAGTAGAGATAGCTAGAAAGAAAAGATAAAATGCTCATGTAGCGCCATGCTTGAAGATATATGCTTTTAAAGGAAATAAATGCTGTGTTCTACTTCTAGGAGGCAAAAAAAAAAAAAACAAAACGGCTGGAGAGTCAAAAGGGATGGACATGCTGGTGGGTGAGGGACTTGTTAGCGGCCACATGGGAGCAGCTAGGAGGGTGCTGGTGCGGGAGGGAGGTACCTGTGGGGTCCCATGTTCTTCTGTCACTCTGATCTTATCAGGGGGCCTGACCAAGAGGAGGACCAGCTGTCACTCTCGCCGCTCTTTTGATGTCCTCCTTCAGAGCTCTCTCTCACACACACAAACACACTTCAGAAGAGTCGAGGCCTGTTTTTGTTCATAATGAGGATCGGTGGCTTTGTTGGTGAGCCAGTTGACAAACCCCACAGCAGAAATAAAGCACGATAAAGCAAGACTATAAGGATATGTGGGGCCAGGGCGGTTAAATTTAGTTGTTTAGAGCCCGAGGCCTGACAAAAGAGAGGTAGGGCTCTGAGCTGACACAGGACATCCTGCTCATAAAACAGCCAGGACGTCCTCACAGAGACACTGGGGCTGATAAAAGGGGAAACAGCGTGTATTCATCTGCAACCCCTTCACAAATGCACTTGCCACTGTTGCTCATGAGCTCATGTCTTCTTTTCAAAATTGCACACTTTGAGTAGAAACCTCTGTAAGCTACAGGGCGATTGTGGAGTAATTATTTTTGCCTACCCAAGCATGAATGCTTGTTCCAAGAGTCAGCTAGACTGTTTTGTAAAGGTTGACACTCAAGTAGCACAAACATGTTTCAGCCAAATAAGAGTACGTTTACGCATTTGGAGGATTACTGGATTACTACTCTTATTTTTCAGATCCCACTCATTTGTATAATCTTGTGGCTCAACTGTTTTTAGTTGAGAGGGCACGTGTTCCTCCTATTTTCTACACTCCCTACTTTCTTAAACATATCTTCATTGTCACTGACAGACAGCACTCACATTAACAACAACAGTGTTTTTTAGCCATGTTAGTAATGGCAATATCTGTCTGTCTGTGTGATCTTGAAATATATCCATATTTTCGGTGATCCACTGACTTTTCTTGCAGGGCCACCCACACATTTTCATACCTCAACGTCATGCAATGACCATTACAGTGTACCAGTGACAGATGTACCAGTGACAGATGTACCAGACCTTCATCGTACAGTTGTGTGCTCTGTGTTAACTTCTTATTAGGAAATGTTAGCATGCTAAGACGCAGAACTGTGATAGTAAACAAAGTTAACATTAAACCAACTAAACATTATCATTTTAGTGTTGTCATTGTGTGCATGTTAGCATTTAGCTCAGGTATGCCCTCTCAGAGCTGCTGTACACTCTTAGCCTTGTTCAAAGTGAATTCAAAAAGGTACATTTTAAAAAAGACGACACTATAATATGACTTTCAGTATGTTTTAATAAGAAAGTCCAGCGGATTAATTAATAAAAAAATCAAACATCTGTCAGTAATGGAATGTAAATTTACTCAAGCACTGTGCTAAAGTACAATTTTGAGGTACTTTTACACAGTATTTCCATGTAATGCTACTTTATGGACATTTTGGAGGCATATATTGTACTTTTTGCTGCACTACACTTCACTACATTTATTTGGTAAGTTTAGTTACTAGTTACTTTATCTGCAATTGGATTAAAAAAACTGATTCCACTAATTAGATAAAAATGTTGAACATTGGAATACATACATGTATGTTTTTATTGTATCATTGTCTATTGATTGGTACGTTTTTCTGTTTATTGTGTGTGTTTTTAGTTATTTGGCATTTGTTGTATTTTCCCAAATTATGTTAAATTCATTTTGATAGTTTTTTTGTATGTATTCTATCATTTTATTAAATCATGTAATTGATTTAATTAGTTTGATTCTATCTATGTTTGTGTGCAAACAAAATGAGAATAATAATAATAATGTAAATATTATGTATAATTTTCTGTACTTTCAATACTTAAGTATGTTTAATTCCAGATACTTTAAGACTTTTACTACAGAACTAGTCATAAAGGTGACTTTCACCTTTACCAAAGTAATATCTTAACAAGATATCTTTGCTTTGACTCAAGTATGACTCTTGGGTACTTTTTACAACACTGCTATCTTTACATAACATTCTTTGGTAATGCAGGGCACGTTGCGGTGCACTGTAGTCCAATTATCTATCCCCAAATATTGGTTGGTTCACCTCAAAGAAAGTAACTGAGGTTGGCCTCAAAAGCTAGAGCCCAAAGTCTCCTTCACTTGCATGCACAGTGGTTTCTCTCTGCCTCACACAATTGCCTGGCAGGGGCGAACGCACTCACAATGCCCTCTGTTACCGTGAGTGCGTGCTCTCCATACACTGCGAACTTTTGAACCACCTCTTGACCACAGCTTGAAGGGAGTTGAGACAATGGTCAGTAAACACACTGGAGTGAATGAAGGGATTAGGTATTAAATGACAGGATGTGCTTAAAGAGGAGCAGGTGGTGGTTTAGGGAAGGACCAGCGAGGCCTTGCAGGATTGGAAACCGCATGCATCTCCCTGTGGCTTTTTCACCATTTTCTTCATCTTCATGCTCTGTCTCTGTTGCTCTCGATCTTTCACACTTGTCTCCCGTAGCTCATCTCTTCCTGCTCATTTCCCTCGCTTTCTATCTCCTCATCTTGCCGTTCTCTATCTCTATTGTCCTCCTCTACACAACCAGAGAAGCCTGCTCCTTAACCCCGGCCTTGGACAATTGACATTCATGAGGTTGGACATTCCGGTCCAGCCCCATTCATATGTACAGTAAGCAAAGGGACAAAAGCCACCACGCACTATAAACCCCATCCCCCAAGTTAAGAGTTGCCCAGGATCTGAGTAAATATCAGTTATTTCACTATAGATGTAGCTACATATTGTTAGTTAAATATACGTTGCAAAGTAGAATCTGCACATAAAGAGTCTGTAACTACTGACCTTGTTCTTGTTTGTTGCTGTGTCAGTACTGAAATTTATCCTAATTCTCGTCGTATTTTCCATCTGATATCACACCTAGAAAAGTGTTGATGCTAGCAATACAGCTTTTATGATTCTAGACAGAAAACTATTAAATGACATGTCTGAAGCTAAACAACTGAGTCTGTTTTCCTAAGCACATCTAAATTCGGTGAGGATATTTAACATGTCAAACTGAAGATAATCCTTCCTGCTTCACAGGACCCCCGAAAAGCATGACCTCCTCTGCCTTTCCAGGGGTGCATTGTGGGTAGGAGTGGAAAGATCCTCTCATCAGGGTGGTAATGAGTTCCTGAGCTCCCACTTGTCAACATAGTAAATCCACAGCTTATATCCCGTGGCCCAGCACCATCAAGAACATCCAGTGAAAAATACGTAAGACCACGATGTAAAGATACACAGACAAGAAACTGTAAGATAACATAAAACTGAGACAGTCTTGATGTAAATAGGAAAAACTGGGTATTAAATGCTGAACGGTCTGCTGAAATAATGCTGAAGAGAGAAAAAACTGACGGCTTGATGGGGAATTATGTGTTTTGTGCATGGAGACAGGCTGAGAAGAGCTGGTGTGTGTTGGGTTTTGGGATTACCTCATGCACGCAAAAGAGAGAACCCCTCCTCCAACTGTGACCTAATGTGAACCATGTCAAAGTTTAATTTGCACCTGTCTGTGGCCCACCCTTTGTTACTATTACCCGCCTTTCTGCTCTCTCTCTCTCTCTTTTTAAAAAAAATATTTTTCTTATTTTATGGATGTCACAGTGTCTTGGTGTCGTTCAATCTACTGAACAATGCTGGGTTTGATATTTGGATACATTTGGATGATCCTTTTTGTTTTTATCTGATTGAAAATAAAATAAGATGCGTGTTAGCAGAGTAAAGAGGAGTACAGTGACCTGATGTGTAATAAGATCACTGTCCAAAGCAGCTCAGAGGTGTGCGTTCACTGCATTACCTCAGTGTTTACCTGTCCCGGTGCTCAGAGTAGTTTAGCATGATACTTCCACCTATTTATATCCCACTGGACGTTGGCAATGTTCTACTGCAGTTCGGTTTAGATGGGGAGGAGGAGTGTGAAGTCAATGAGCCAGTTATTTTTATTTTGCTGGTTAAACCATGCACTTTCAGTACCTTTATTTCTTAGATATATTATTATTACATTTCACATTTCTATTTAAACAATGGCAGAAGTAAAAGTGAAAAAGAAAGATACACAACTGCAACTCTATTCATGAATCTCTAGCCATGTGGAAAAGGCATCAGGTCTGTGTGGTTGAAAGGCCTCACTTAAGACATTATATCGGCAGGTGTGGCGTCAGCTCAAAGTCTGTGATCTTGATTTGATGTGACCGTTTGAGCCATGTGTTCTCATGTATTCAATGTCAAAGTCAGAGCACCTCTGTGTAATGAGATCCCACGCGACATCTGTAGGGAATATTTTATAACAACCCCCATGCGCTTGCACTCAACTGTATACCCTATAAAATATCATGACTAAATCCTATTCGCAGGTGCACCCGTACACCTGCTGCACAGGTTGCTGCCTCCAATCCGACCCCCAGAGGTTTCACTCCCCAGCCGAATTACCTCTATCCAGCATCCAATTACAATATTCTGATGATTCTGCAGAAAAACTTCCAATGTATTTATTTTGATAGAACAAACTTGAGCAGGAATGGGGGTCTTAACTTCTTTCAACAGAGTCAAACCAAGATCCAACAGTCCCCTTTAAATCAATCAAGCTTAATCCAATATCAAATGAAACATATTTAACTCTGCTAGATCTAGATTTTATTTGGATCCGCATCAAACTTAACTCACTCATAGATAATAGCCACCTAAAAACTCTTTTGTTCATCAAGATTCATGCATTATTTACCAATAATTCTTTTTTAAATGTCAGAAAAGGCAATGTTAAAGAAAGCAAGAGAAATGTCTTAATCCATCCCTTTATCCAGATCTGCACGTATAGGTAATCGGGTCTATTCTTGACCAAGACACATCCACCATCCAAGTTTCGTGGAAATACTTCAGTAAATTTTGTGTAATCCCGCTGACAAACCAACTGATCAACCGATAAACAAACGGACAAAAACATAAGCTCCTTGGCGGAGGTAACAATGAGTCACAAGAAAGTAAATGGCAAACATGGTGAACACAAAAAAAAGACAAGCCCAGCAACAGCAAGGGTACAAAAAGGCCCCTGACCTCTCTATTGTGGGCCGATGTGCCCTCAGAGATGAGCCAGCGCTACAGCTGGAAAGGTCAGCCAGCACACAAGGTCAAGCCGACACGGTCCTGCTATCCTCAACATCAAAGACAAGTCCAGCGCCTGTCATGCTCCTTCTGAGCCGGGTTGAAAACAGCAGCGCTAATCCCACCGACCACTCGCTCTCACTCTTGTGAAGAGGTTAGAGGTCGGCTGGATGTACAAATCCTAATAGGCTGATTCAATTGTAGCAACTTGCTAAACTTAAAATTAGGTTTTTGCCCTTTAGACCTGTCTTGTGTTGGATGAATGGAGAAAAGAATGCTGCTGAATTAACACATGCCCGTTTAATGAGCACTTTTATTCAAAGAATGATGCACTTTTCCTCTTTGAAAGCAAACTCCAGCTATAGGAGAGAAAATGAATAAATGAATGATCCCTGAGACTTAAAAATAACGGTCTCCATAGTGATTACATCTGCAGGGAACACAACTTCAAAGGAAAAGTTGATGAAATGCTAAAAATGTTTGTCGGCCCTATAAGCTCCTTAGTTGGTAACTCTGAGGTCACAGTGGCTGCCTAATGGGAAAAAACATTATTATGTATGACCACGGGAGAGAAAGCTGATGTCTGGTAGGCCAGTCACTGGACTACTTACCTTCTCCAGTGCCCTTTTGCTCACCCCGTCTTTGAAAGAATTTTAATGGAAAGATACCAAGGCAGATTTTAGAAATGAGATTATTGGGCAACTCTGTGCAGCTGCCCACTGTCTAATCTCCTCATGACAGCTCAGAAATGAGGAGCCTCTGATCATCTGTCATTCCCTCTTAATCCTGTGTGCCCCTCGCCATAAACACCAACTGTTTTAAAACTTCAGGTCTCTCCTCAGAAACCTGAGCTTCTCCTGCCGTCATCTTAATGTCTGTTTGTGAAATCGTAGGAGCGTGACTGTGTGTTTTAGTACTTCAGTGTAAGTGTGTTTACTTACGTTCAAATGACTGAGGCTGATAAGTTTCGCCCTCTAATTAAACATGACTGTCTGGGTTGATCGTCGAAGCCGCAGCTTATTAAACCAACTGCTGGGCAGAAGCAGGAAACCAGATAAGGAGCCATTAGCACTATCTGTGCTAAATTAGTCAGCCTCCGTGGGTCGTTTGTAAGGATAAAGTGGAACATTTTTTTGTCGTGTGTTATAAATAGTCACCAGAAGAAGAAAGAAGTTGGCAGATGAGATGTTGTAAACACTGCTGATCAACACTGCTGAATAAATATTGGTGAAACTGATATCAAAGCCGCAAGGAGAAGACTCAGAAACTCAGTGCAAACTATCTCAATATATATTAAATATGTTTATTCTACCAAGACAAATATGGAAAGTTATAATCAATGAGCAAAATGGAGAAATGAACAGAAAATAAACAAAAAGAAATGTAAAAAGATTGTTTTTTATTTCTCTGGTACATACAAGTATATGACAGAAATGTCCATGAAATTGTCAAATGCAGCCACATGCTATGAGTAACTTTAATTACAACATAAATATCTACAAATTAAGTGTAAGTGTAATCATTGTGTTATACGTGTTTTATACAAGACACCATTTTGTACAGTTTCAGGTTCATCCATTGTAAATTCTTAACTTTTTTTTTTCAGTGCACACATGCAGTCCAGTTTAATTGCTGCCTCTCTGTAATGATTAAGGGTGCTGTGCCGAGGGACCAGGTGAGATCAGCACCAACAGTTTTGAAAGCATTTCCCACAGCTTTCTTTGTTTTCCCAACAGTTCTCATTCTGCCCTGGGGTAACTGTTTACACCAGGGTCATGACCTTCAGGGAGGCAGGCTGGAACCGACGAATCTTCTTCTTCAGGGCTCGGGAAGCTTTGATGCGGCAGGCTGATGGCTCGGGGCGTGGGAGCTGCTGGAGGGGCCGTCCGGCGGCGGTGGGCCCCAGAGCGGCCTCAGCCCACACCAGACCCTTCTCCTCCCCCTGGCTGTCCACCTGGTCCTCCTCATCCAGCGAAAGGCTGCTGTCAGAGTCCGAGAGGGACTGGAAGCTCTGGCTGGACTCGCTATCCCCAAAGCGATTGGTGGTGTTATCACTCATCTCCCCCTCGCTGCTTTCAGCGATGGTGGAGTGGAACAGTGAAGCACATTCAGCTGAATACTCGGACTCACATCTGGGTGGGTATTGGCTGGAAATGTGGAAGGGTGCTGGGGGGTATCTGGCATTAAGACTGTGGAGAAAAGAGTTTGAGGACATGGAGGATCGTAAGGATCGATGAGGCCCCATCCACTGGCCTGGCCTGGCACTCATACTGCGGACCATCTGCATGTTCCCTGGTCCCTGAACATTGGGATCTCTTGACCTCTGACGCTGAGCGCAGGAGGCCTGGAACATCTCCACATCAGATTGCCATTTGGCAGCCCCCTGCCTCCTCTTCCTCTGCTCTACAGCCTGCTCGTACTCCAGACTCTGCTGTCTGCGACTTTTGCTGGACTTTATCACAGCAGGGATGGGATTTGGCTTAGGATGGACCTTGTGGGTATACATGAGACCCGGGCTACAGTGGCTAGAGTCTGAACCTGAGCCCTGTCTGCGCTCCTCTGTGTGACAGTTGGTACATTTCTGGGTCATTTTTCCTTTTCCTGATCTTTTCTGTTCCCCCCTGCTTCCACCACTGGCCTCTCTGGTCCTCTCACCGGAGGAGTAGCCATGTTGCTGCCTCGTTGCTCGATGCTTCTCGCTGCTTTTTCGTCTCAGTTTCACAGCTTTCGTTTTACGGTCTGCCTGTCTCACCTTGACCCTCTGAGATCCAGCAGGGACAAATTTGGCGTGGACAAACTCAGGGGAAGCTGTGTGACCAGTGTGAACCTCAAAGCCTTGACTCTCCTCTGTGCTGGAGCTGTGGGCCATCACCGATCTTTGCCTTTGGCCGTTCCTTTCTTGTTGCCTTGACTCTGGATTGTCCCCAGATTTTTTCTCTGAGTTGCTCCTTGCTAGACGACCATATTCTCCTTGAGGTTTATCATTCTTCCTCAGGGATGAAGTGGTGACCTCATCGGAGCTGTACTCCCTCATGGTAGCAGGATAAGAGTATCTGTATGAAACCTCCGGGGCTCTCACTAACTGTTCGTGGTTATCAGCCAGCTCTTGACTGGAGTACGTCATACAGTGTCTCTTCTGGTCGCTATCTAGTTGGATGATATTTGTGGTCTTGGCTGGAAGAGGCTGCAGCATAGACACCTCTTTCTGTGCCACCTCAGGAAACACAGTTATAACTTCAGTGGGCTTCCTATGATAGTCACTGTTTGTCTGCATAGTCTCTGTGACTGTTTCACTCTGGATTTTGCTCAAGCTGCGCAGGAGGAGCTTGTCAATATAACCCAAGGTCTTGGTCTCATAACCCATTTGTGCCCTCTGGAGGGAGCCAGAACCGTTCACTGGGGGTCCTTTGCCCTCTAGAAGTCCAGGTGTGGCTGGGTCGTTCCCATTGGAGAAGATTGGGCTCTGGAGAGCCACAGCATGCAGGGGGCTGGGGTAGTGGTACACTTCGGTCCCACTGCGAGACACCAGGTTGCACTGGAACTTAGGGTCCATTGTGGAGGTCTTGGGGTTTGTGCACACTGAGGGTTTCCTTGCATCGACAGATTTGTAGTAGCCCAGCCCTTGAGCCATCATCCTATCAAGATCACCTGATGGGCAACACAAAAATACTGATTAACCTTTAAAAATCACTCATCCACTGAAAAATTACATGTAATTATGCAGAAAAGTACACGTTGAGTTGCTTAGTAACAACCGCTGCACGGTTCCTGTTACTACATCAGAGATTATCTTCAATTAGAGATGAAGAGATTTGGTTACCTGTCGACACAGGTCTGGGTCGGGCCTGTTCAGTGCCAGTAGTGCTTGCTCGGATCCTGCTGCTGCCCAGGTGGACGCCTGTGGCCCGCGGAGGGTTGGGCTGGGTAGTGCTCTCATCAGCAGAACGCCGGCGAAATACATCGACTTGTAATTGAGAGCTGATGTTTGAATTTGCCGGGCTCGTGGGAAGGAGAAGAAGGCTCGTCTGGGAGGATGACATACACTCGCTGTACACAGAGGTACAGGAGTTGGACAACGAGCACGAGCCGCCATCGCTCAGCTCATAGAAACCTGGAGAGAGCAGGAACAATCAGACGCATGAGTATTTTTCTTAAACATCATGTGATGGTAGCCTTGGTGGATGCTTAATTACAATAAGGTAAACAACTCCTGTTTGTTCGAGTGTGTGCTTACACACCTGAACTTGGCCTGCTGTCACTCTCCAGCTGCTCTGTGGAGGCCTTGCTCACATCCAGCTTCAGCTCACTGATTTGTTGATCCAGCTGTTGCAAGTGAGTCTTCAGGCCTACATCCTGTTTCCGAAGACGAGACTGTAAAACAGACAAACATTAGATTTTAGCCAACGCCCAAAGATCATTTGTGGTACAACCTTCACCAAGGGGAAAGTCTTATTTGATGTTCTCAGGAAAGGAGAGTTTGAGAACGGAAGTTATTCAACTAAGATCCTCAATGCTCACACATACAGTTACGCAGACATTCTCTCAACAGGAAGGTTAAAATTAGTGGAATCTTGCTGAGAAAAGGTCTGTTATTCAGATAAAGGATGCTCTAATGTACAGCCATCAGGAAAACAAAAGCGACTCAGCTGTGGCTGATGATTAACCCCAGCAGGACATGGGGGAGCATGGAAGAAGCAGTGGTGGGTAACTCATTTCTCCCCCACAGCGAGGGCCTGGCCATTGTGTAAACTACTAGAGGAGGAGAGCTTGGGGGTTGGGGTGAGAGACTGTTTGCTTTGCAGTTAGGGCTTGGCATTTACTGTTACAGTTGTTGTTAAAATGAGGGCTGGGGGTCAAAGCCTGTAAAATGCGCCATTTTAATTCATGCTTCATTCTCCTGTAAGATCAAGTCAGCAAAGTTGACTTCTGTTTAAACTATGGCAAAAAAAGTTATTGGACCATTTAAGTCTATATGTAGCCAGTGGTGGTTTTTAAACATAGCTTAGTCTGCAGTGGATCCATTTTGAGTGTAAAACACAATTTAAACCTTATGTTTTCCCAGTACCAGTTCCACTAAAAGTAAAGCATAGCACCTTAATCCCTGTACTTCCTGTGAAGGGCTCTAACAGAAAGCATGCATGGAAAAAGCTTGTCATGGAAAAAACTCCCCACAGCCAGTTGTCTCCAGGACTCAGTGGTCTCTGGTGACAGAGACGCTCACTGAGTGTCATTCACAGCAAAACATCCACCTTTAAAAAACACTCCATGATTAAAAAAAAAAGAGGAAAAGAAAAAATCCTGGCATTAGTGGTTAATGATTGAGGGCTGCTCCCCCCTGCAGTCTGCACACGCACGGTGTGCGCGCACATACACATCTCAAAATCCTGCTGGTCCTGCAGTGAACCTTGATTTATGACACCTATCTTACTTCCTACCCCCAGCTGAGAGCATGAAAGTGTGTCTGGTAATAATTGAAGACGGAATGCACATGAGCATCAGCTGACGACTTTAATCCAAGGGCAATTTAACTTCCAATTAAATGAATGGGAGCCCAGTGTTAATCCCATCCTAATAATAGGTAATAATCATAATGAAAGAACAACTATTATGCTGACATAAGAGCAGGCGCACAGAGGTGTTTTAATCATTCTGTTTTATGGCTTTAAATTGAAATGACTTCCTACCAGCTGTTGCTTCAGGGCTGTTAGGGTCGCCTCCAGCCGCTGCTCCTCAGCCCCCATCATCATCATCATCGCGGGACCCTCCGGGCCTTCGTGCACAGAGGTGACCGGCTCCTCTCGGTCCACCCTCAGCGCCCAGTTCACCATCTCGCTCTGTCTGTCCTTCAGCAGATGCAGCTCCTGCAGTCCGGCCAGGGCAGCCTGAAGCCTCTCCCCGACCCTGCTGCGGTCTACCCCGGCTGCAGCGCTCATCATCCCCGCGCAAGACCCCTTTCTGCTCAGCATGCTGAGGAGCGGCGTCCGATCATATCCAGAAACAAACTGCGGTCGAAGAAGCGTCCTCCTCGCAGGATAACCACTCCGTTTGTCACTGTCTCTCTGCTGCTGCTGCGGCTGCTGCTGTTGACCTGTTTGGTTTTTAAACTACCTGTTAGAATAAATGTTGAGCTCAGAGGAGAGACTCAGCTCCTCCCACAGACCAAATGGCCCTCCTCCCTATTGGCTGGCCGCTGGGTCCCAATGAACATCTGGTACTAATCCTCCCCATTCAAGTCCCCACTGGAGCTGCCCAGGCATGTACTATAAGTCCATCTGCATAATACCACATGGCAAGATGAGCATATTATTATGCTATTTACACTATCCTTCTGTTGTTGTTGTTGTTATTCTCTCCCTCTACCCAGAGATGTGTGATCGACTTTGTGAAAGTCTGTTTGAGGGAATGTGAATGGGGATTGCAACCACCCACCAAACCAAATCTAATCAACTGAGAAGCTTATATTCAAGCAACCTTGAGACACACGTGTTGTAGCTACAAACTGTGTGTAAAACCCATTTACATTGGACAGATCCATAACATATCACTTACTTTTCATCCTCTTCCATATAACGTATATTCTAGATTCCAAGCCACCACTAAACAATCTGATTTAGTGGTTATTCTATTTCCTAATGAAAATAAAGAGTCAACAGGACAAGTCCTGGCACTATAGAGCAGTGATAGATAAATGCTGCCCCCTTGTGGTAGTAAAGACTTCATCAGTTTGTTATCATCCACATCCCTTGGCTTCAGTTTGAGCAACATGCATGTGTTAATCAGGCTGAGAAGTCAGTTAAAGGTGCACTATGTAGTTTTTGGGGAAGAAATCTTTATCAGAATAAAAACGTTTTTTTTAATGCCTTAACAAACTAAATAAACAAACTCTCTCAAACTTTATTTTCGTGGCTGAATAAACTGAATAAACAAACTGAACTTAAAGAACAACACAGTCTCATACTGTTTTACTTTGTTTATATGTGGCGGACCCTGCCACCTTTCTAGCTTCAAACAGTGTTATGTTGGCCTTATTTTCTGAGTTTGTATTATTACCTCATTATTATTGTAAATATAAAAAGTCTGAGTTTGAATTTCATCCCCAAAATTACATAGTGCCCCTTTAAGTGATCTATAAATGAAAGTTAAAATAAAAAGGCAAGTCTAACCTTAAAGTCTCCTTCCAGTCAAAATCATGTGTTTCTTCTTGTTCCTACAGTTGAATGTTTCTCTCCAGAGTTAAGCATACTGAGTCTGATAGTTAAAACTGTCTTTTTTAGAGTTTGATGTGTTTCGTTAATAGGCTACCTTTGCGATAATTACTTTACCTTTAAAATGTAACTTTTTTAAGATTCCCTAATAATATAATAATAATTTTGGTATTCAGACAGAACATAAAAGAAGAATTTGTTGGGGATGGGCTGATACCTGAACACTTAAAGCAACATTATATAACTTTTTTTACATTAAAATAACAGCTTCAGAATCAATGTGATGCTACAGTGACTTGTAATAGGGTGAATGGTGTCTCTGTCTCAGTCACTTGTTTCTGCACTATGTAACTTCAGTGAGAGGGTAGGATCACAGCGTTACATACATATTTACGTCAACATACAAGTTTTCAACTTGGCACCTACATTACATCTGACAAACTGTTACAGAGCTGGGATTTGTATTTACGACAGTGGTGTTGCACTCAGAAACTGTAGGGGGCGCCAATCACACAAAATATGAAAGAAATATGTGTGGGAAAGTTGCTGTGTGTCTTCATTGGCTACTTTTTGAGATAAGTCAGGGTTGTTTGCTTTTTACAAAATCAGTTTTAACAGCTGTATCTTTAATTTAAAATTATAGAAAAAGGATGACTGATTTATTTGTGAGCTAAATATTATAGTAATGTAGAATCCTTGAAACTAGTTTGTTGTAGTCTTATGAATTCATACTCGTGAATTCAATTAATCCGTTATTTTATCTCTGTTGCTATTTCCTCCTCATAAATATGACTCATAGCACAAGTATAACTCTTGTTTTTGTCATCTAACTAAGACAAATGAAGCACTTGTTCATTGTCAATAATCTGATAACAAATAAATAAGCGAGTGATTGAGCCCTCATCACAGGTGAAGGCAACATGAGGTAGGCTGCAGACTATTCACTCACACTGCTGCTGTCCGCGCTGTATCGCAGGTGGGGAGATTCTTTCATGCTGATATCTGCAACTATCTTGTAGCTGGAGTTCAAAGGAAATACCTAAATACCAGGAGGGGTGAGCACCTGTGTGAGTATGTAACACACAATGAACAAAGATAGGGTGATTAAAGTGTTTTAAATATGAGGTAAATCAACTCATTTCCTGTTCATCAACATTTAGATGTTTAGTTTGAATGTTTTGGTGCTTGATTCACACTGATAACATGAAATCACTGAATTTGAAACCATCAACTTTGAGGCACTAGAGGGCAGTGTCACACTACTTCTCAATCTTGCGAGATTACTTTTATACTGTCATATACTGCTGCTGGATAGTTTATATATTTAATGAATGATGGATGTTTGTCTCACCTGGAAATGTGGAATCGAGTGAGCTGCCTCTTCCATTCACCCCGCACCTGATCGCAAAATTTACAGATTTATTTTGAAGATACGGAGCATAAATCACTTGTTTACCCATCCCTGATTGCAAAAACACACCCCCGTCACTTTGATGGTGGACTCTCATCAAGATGCTCATATTATATTGTGAAGCCCACTCCTCACAAGGATAGCGTCACGTCCTTGTAATGCTGCTGGCGTACAACGCTGCATTGTGATGCCTGGATGTCCCTCTGCCCCCATCCCCTTCAAAGCACTTCCTTCAGGGTGACATCAGCTGGGGTGCTGCTCCAAAAGGTGCCCTCTTTTTTTTTTTAGAAATCAAGTGTGGGCTTTGTACCGGAGTCAGCAAGGCTCCTTTAGCCTAAAACCTTTTACCTACCACTTTGCAAAGCTGAATCCAAATAGTTTTGTCTCACTGGAGGTTTTCTCTTTGTGTTGCTTCTTCTTTGTGCTCTGCATTTATCAGCAGATTTTTTCCATCCTCCCACCTTTTTTCCATCCACTTAAGAAATGATAAAGCGGCCAAATGTTGATAACAATACAAAAGCACATGAACAGGGATCCCTTTTACTTTGTCCATGCTGCTTCTTGAAAACAGCTTCAGTGGAGAGATAAAGGGTTTGTACCTGCTCAGGTAGACACACACGGGAACAATGGACGACGATGCCACAAACAGGATGCGTGGGGGGGTAAACATGGGGTGTTGTCATATGTGGGACTGAGCGAGTGTCTGTGTGTATGTGTGAGAAGAAGAGCCGGGGAGTGAATCTGTTGTCAGCTCTGTGTACATGGAAAAAAACAACCTATTCACATGTAGGCATTATGAGCTTATGACTTCAAAGGAGGAAAATCTGATATCATACATGAGACACTCTTGCACGCTTAGAAAGAAGCAGCAGAATTCCGATGATGGGTGTTGTTGATTTTGAGCTATTTCCGGGCGTTTGTGTATTTTCACATATTTCTGTGTGTGTACGTGTGTGTGTTGCGTGTCAGGGGATTCCCATGCAGGTTCTCTGATTGAAAATCCCTTTCCCAGGTATTCTGTCGTCAACAAAGGCAAAGATAGGGTGTTTCAGAGATCAAAGTGGCCTCTTGTGTCTGCCAACAGAGGCACCCTCGCTCTGCCACCTCTGACCGCTGCACAACTACAACCTACAGCACAGTCATCACACGCCAGAATGAGTGAATGAATGAACCTCGCACACTGAAAACCTACTTTTTGATGTTGGTATGTGGCCACTCCAGCCCAGTCGCCAGGATAAAATGTTGGCATGTTACCTTTTTGGTAAATCACAGGTACATTCAAATTTTTATATCATATGTAGTATATCAACATTTCTACACTACGTGTTATAGTATGTTCAAATTACATGTATATGAGTTAAATTTCATGACGTGACATTAAACCTGGGAGAGATGGATTCCAAGCTAGAAACCACTGTTTGAGGCCGTGTGAAACCACTGGATATTTTTCTAAGACATGGGACATTTATCCAGTAATGTTTGTGGCAACAAAACTATATGCTTTTGACGAGCCTTTGGGACAATTTGCAGCCATTTTTGTATTGACAGAATCAGGTAAGCCTAAACATAGTCTGACTCACTGGCCCTTCATTGGGGGTGTATTTCAGGTGGCCTCTCCTCCCAGCTATCTACATGTTACTGTTTTTTAAAATCCCTGTAGCTATATGAAACAACAGCATCTAAGATAGCAACCTAAACGCTGAAATTGGCAGGTTAACACTAACCTGGTCGCTAACGGTATGAACATAAACAAACTAGCAACTCTTTTCTTTTTTTTTGCGGGGATTAAGCCATTTTAATGCCAGGGCTTGACTCCCCACATGCAAAACAGTTCCCTCTGACACTGTTATGGAGACAGTGGCCCTGCTGCTGCATTCTGGGTTTAGCATCGCCCGAGATGATTGTGATTGGTTCAAAGGACTACAAACAAGCCAGAGTGTCTGGCTATGCAAGACAAGCCTTAACATGAGGATTTCCAAACCCTAACAAAGTGGTCTTTGTGCCTAAACCTGACCAGTCCATAAGCGCAAAATTGTCACAGCTAGGGCTGCAGATATTGATTACTTTAGTAATCAAGTATTCTACCTATTATTCCAGTGACTAATCAAATAATAAGAAACATTGCATGCTCTGCAATTTTTTTGTATTACTTTTGCTTTATTTAAGAGGAATAGTAATTATACAAAAAACAACGTAATTATAACATGAATGAAACTAAGGTTTTCACAAATTGACAACAGGTTATTATTTTCTTGTGCAAAACTCTTTAGGGACACAATAAACCATATCCAGCTATGCTATGTACAACAAATTTGATAACCCAACGTTAGCATTCAACCAATTCCTAGCTAACGTTACTGTTTCATTTTCTGGCTTAAATAAATGTTCATATTTTAGAATTAAGTTATGCCTTTCCTATTGCATTGTGCACTATCAAACAGTAATGTTTACTAGGAAGTGGTTGAATAACGTTAGCTGTTGTCTAACGGTAGATGGTGGGTTATCATATTTGTTGTTTCACCTTGAAATATGGCCTGAAGTCCCTACAGATTTTCACTAGGTTGAGGTGCAGCAGCATTGACAAAGTGCTACTGTGGTAAGCTACTGTACTGTTTTCTTTTAATTCAACTTGTAGTGATCCCACACTTCGGTCGTTTTCACTGAGCTGTCTCTTCTTTTTGTCCCTTGCTACTTTCTTTTCTTCCTTCCTCCATTATTTTGCGATCCGCACTTGATCTCACGTTCACATTACAGCATATCAACAGCGAAAGCAAGCGTTGCGTGTGTATCATCATCCAGTCTCGAGGAAAATCATTTGCCTCGATGATTTTTGTGGTCGAGTTACTTGAAAATAGTTTCAGCCTATTCACAAAATAAAACTGAAAATTGAACCTAAAGAAATGTAAAACTTCAACCTAGTAAAATGTAATGTTTCAACATATCCGTGGTTTGCAGAACCGTAACAATGTCGCCAACATGTATTTTTGCGATTGGGTTGGGCCACTCTCCAGTTGATCGCTTAGATCTCTTCTCCTGAGTTACTGAGGGAGATTATGGAATTAGATTTTATTTCCAACTGAGTTTTACTGGCAATGAAATGCATCTGTTCTTCATTCACAGCTTCTTAAAAAGATATATCCGTTTAAAAGAAAGGCTTCCATTGAATTAATCTCCAAACCTTTGACTTATTTTTAATGCCCCAAGTGAAATCCAATCTAAAAAGCTCTATCTGACATGTCAGGGATTGTAGGAGGCTTTTTGGGAAGTCTTTGTCTTAAAGTCCTGACAAACAGAATTCACATTCGTTGTTCCAAAGAAATTTGTAGTCAAAGCTGCATCCAAGAAACACAACTTGTCACTGCCTTTGACACTGACTGATTGCGATTTTGCGCAGAACATTTCCCAGGGATTTACTAGGTATTTGCGATATGTTCTGCTTCATAACTGGTAGCGCCTACAATAACTGTCAAACCTGCTCGAGAGCAAAAGCTCAGACAGTCAGCGCGCAATCCACCATATCAGTTTCCAAATCATTGTCAGTGGAGCAGCTCCAGGATTATTTTCCTGATGAAATCCAAGATTAGAGTTTTGTTTCTGTGGGTTTTAGCTCTGATTGAGAGTTGTTCATGCCAAGAAATGTTGAATGAACTGTCTAATGTTGTTGGAATTTCTTTCAGGTTAATTTACTTAGTCCAACAGTGATATTTGATCAAATAATACAGTGGGATGTTCATTAAACCAGTCAGAAAATTGGTTCCTTTAGGTAAATCAGTCAGATGTTGAGAAATTTATAATGAACTCATGTGAATTGTTGAGTCCTGTAAGTTTAAAAAGATCCATTGGATCATTTTTGAAGCTACAAAAAGGACTTTGACTGTTTTGTGGGCACGTGGAGGCCTGTCTCCAGTAGTGGACCAGATCTACCATATCTCCCTCTATCATCTTGTCCACCGCTTACTGAACCACCTCGTCAGACTTTCGGTTGATTTGCCCTCAGAGTGCAGCACCGTGGCACATGAGAGAGACCTTTATGCTGTGTGCTCGCAAAATTATCTCCTCATCAAATTTTATTTGAGCTGAACAAATTTTTGTTTATTCAGCAAGTGTGTGAGACTGGCTTCCATGCTGTACTCCTGCAAATCATAAAGACATCAGTCTTAATTAACTGATTTAGCATTGCCTTTGCCATGAATGCAGTATGCTGCTTTCAGCCAAGTTCCCATGGAGAATTTAAAGCAGTCAATGGTCTATACCTCTTGTGTGACAAGCTGGGGGAGCTGTTTGGAAAATGTATTTTCCCCCTGTGTATCGTCAAGGGGATTTGTCAAGGGGCACAGTGTGCCACGCACAATTGCCGTGAATGTGATGTGAAGTTTTTATCATATTTATATGTTTACACCTGCTTCACCCACAAGTATTTTATGGAAGGTGGAGATAACTTGTGCAGTATATGTGTCTGTTTGGGCCTCAGAAGGAGAAAAACAGAATTAACAAGACGTGAGTCTGAAAGACATCATTTACCTGGGGAGGGCTACATTTCAGGCGTGGATGTAAAAGTGTCAAAGTCCATACAAGAGAGACTTATCATGGGGAGTCTCTGATGGCCCGTATCTTTTCATAGGCAGGGAGACACACGTCTGAGCTGTGTAAGACTTGGACATTGTACTTAACTGACCCTGTCTGCAGAGCCCTGGAGAGCCACGCCACTTCTGCTGAGTCAGGACCAGACTGAATTCCACATCTGTTAAAAAAAGGAAGATCAGATTTGATTGATGAAATAGTTTTCAACCGTGCACACAGTATCATTGTCTATTGTGGTTTGCAAGCTGTCATCTCTGCTCAGTTTCTGCCCATAAAGACCAGATAGTTATTTCTTTTACACATAGTTTTTATTGCAGCTCTAATGGTGGCACTTTATTTTTCGGACAACATAGTTGAGCAACAGTTTCAGCGTGTGCACAAAAATGCCTGAGGGGTAAGGACAATTCTTCTTTTAGTCAATGTTCATTGTGCTACAGAGGTTGAGTCAGCAAGTCTTTGGGTAATTCAGCTGTGGTTCAGTGGAGCTGCCCAAAGAGATGTTTTGTGAAATTGTGCATGTAGAGCTGTGGTTGGTTTTAGCCGCTCTAGCTGTGTGGCTCTAGGGACGATAATGTTGGTCAGTCAGTCAGTCAGTCAGTACACCACTTTGGTCCAGACTGAGATTTCTCAATACCTTTTGGGTGGATTGCCATTAAATCTGGTACAGATCAGATACATCCATGCTGCCCACATAACTGACTCTTTTAGCACCACCATGAGGTTGATGGTTTTTGAGTTAAATGTCTAAAAAACTATTAGATGGATGGATATTTAATTTATTACAGACATCATTGTTCCCCTCAAGATGAATTGTAATAATTTGTGATAACTGATCCATTAAAGTTTCCTCTAGCACCATCATCAGATCAAATTCTTAATTTGTGGAACTTTTATGACCAGGTGACCTGCAAAACTAATGACATTCACATCATCCTCATCTGCACTTTCTCTGTACTAAGATGGTAAACATGACACCTGCTGAACATTATCATGTTAAAGGAACAGTTCACAGAAAATTGAAAATTCAGTCATTATCTTTTCACCCCCATGCCAGTAGAAAGACAGGTGAAGTTTGCTGCAAACTGTTTTACTGTGAAGCTCCAAAAATGTTGTGAACTATGAAACTTAACCCGACTTCCTATCTCCAAGGGGGGTGAGAAGATAATGAATGAATTTTCATATTTGGGTCTCCTTTAAGATTGTCATTGACAGCATGCTAGTATGCTGACTCTGACTCTTTCGTTTTTTTCTAAATGTATCCTTTTGAAAAGCTCATTTTTTTGTCCCCTTTTTGACTTTTAAATCACTATATAGCCAGAAAAGCAATGTTTACCTCAAATGTTCTTTTTTCACTTCATGCAAATGCTGTAGTTTATTTTGTATGGTGTTTTATTTTGTCTTTGCATATCCGTATCACATACTCTGTTGAATCTGTATCCTTTGTTTGGAAATATATGTTTTTTTAAAGAGTAAACCCAAATGAAAACTAAAGACATATGTGGATAGTCTACCATAACAGATCTCAAGAACTGACCCAAGCCTTTTAAAGTCAAAAGTGTAAAGGAAAGAATTAAAAATAAATAGTCCCTTATCACCATCTCTCTCTGATGCGCACGTAGAGAGGAAGTCTGTTGTCCAACCCAGCATCTGTGAACACCATCCAGCAAAGGGAAGCTATGTTGTCATAGCGAACAACAACACAATGTCAGTTGCTGTGTCCTTTGTCCTGTGTGCACTGTTTACGTACATTTATCTAGATGGTGGCAGAGACATAAAACCCCGGTTTGGCCGCAACAACTAAATCTCCTCTCCTCCTTTAGAAGGGCGGCTATTTTGACAGAGCAAGTTTCTTCTTGTACACAGGAACACCAGCAGACGTGGCTTTAGACATCCACTAAGCTATCACAATGCAGTTGCAACACAAAGTCAGACTCAGGAGAACCAAACTCTCTTGTCTAAACTTCCCTCATGTCTCATCAGCATCTGATTCCGGCATCAGATCTAAATCAGATGAGTTCGTGCTGAGATATTTAACCTTGAGGTTTGGGTTCATAGGAATATAACCACAGGCTATACAGGTTCTGAAATGCTGCAGCCGCTGTCTCCACACAGGTGTGCAGTTTTAAGAGGCCTCTTTATTTGCAAAATCACCTGAAGTTTTTCCACCTGTGGGGAGGGTGACAGAATTGCCAGTGCCCTCGGGGTGGCATTACAATCCGTCTGTCCACACAGAATTGTTATTCATCAAAATGTGCACACAACTGCCCCACTCTTCTTTGCCTCGTTCAGAAATAGAAAAAGATGAGGTCTGTGTTTCAGCTGTCTGTCTCTAAGGCATAAGAGCACTGCTGCTGAACACTGATGACAACTCAAATGTGCTGTGTGGTTTGTGACCACCAACCCCCATCCGTCAACCCAGACCAAAACAACCTGCAGCTCGATAGGAAAACATCAGACTCAGGTGATCTCAGACAAGCAGAATCCCCAGTGTGAACCTGGGTGTGAGTAAATTACACTTGATAGGTTGCCGAACTGAGGCTTATATCAGTGTAAGCCGGTTCAATCAAAATAATACATCAGAGGACATTAATTTGTACTCGAAGGGAGATCAAATGTAAAACCCCAGGCTGACCCTTGAACACTTGCTCCTGAACCCTTTATCCCCTCCTCTGGTGTGCTAATCCTCCTGAAGCCCTCCATGGGAGCTCATGTGGCCCAGAGGAGATGGAGCGGAGGAGGATGAGGCTGACAGCACCAACACAGCTGGCCTGCAGAGTCGAGGAAGCTACGCTCACAGATGTGCCAGTCCCCGATGAGCAGGAAAACCCAATTGTTCTATGCCATGCCCACCATGTGCTCGCCCCTTCAGAAACCACACTCCATGGTGAACATTGTGTTTTGGCCACTGATCTGATGGCTAGGAGAGGCGTGCATGAGTGTGTTTCATTAGGCACAGGACCACACAAGACTGTTGTTGGGTATTTCCATAAACATTTGAAATAAAAGGCTACATCTATCAAAAGCACCAGATTAAAGTTTGATTTTGCACAAACAAAGACTTGGGGGCCGCTTTCCCAGAGCCATCATACAGCGAAAGTCCACTGAAAAATGGACCTTTTGTTTTTGAGGTGTTTCCCCACAACCTTTGCAACTTGCATGTCATTAAAATTATGAGCAGACATTTACGGGGGCCCACACAGGGGAAGACAGGATCACTCTGCAGCATTTTCTTTTTCCAAGACTTTGATTTTATTGTATTTTCATCTCAGAGGCCAACTCACAAACATCAAATCATCGCGTTGATCTATCATTTAAGGTACACCGAATCTGGCAAACAGGGCTCGGCACAATAGGAGAAACAATTGCTGCGAATCTCTCCTCGAGGAGGAGCAATTATCTTTCCCTCCTATTAGGGAGAGAGCGAGGATTAGGAGTGTTTGTAACACGATAATGTGCAGCAAATGTTTGCAAATTCCTCTGCGTCACTCACATATTTGAAGAGTGAGAGCTCTGAGCTGTACTTGCAGACCTTTATGGTGCTGTTTTATACTGCATGATATCCTTCTCTGACCAGGAGATGACACCTTACTGTATATTGAGGGATCCAACGGTCAGGCTATGGAGCACATGGAGTCATATATAAAATGTCTGAGTGGTTGGTGGAGGCAGCAGGAAAGTTTTATCTGTTGGAGGTCTTAAATCCTCTATCCCTGCCTGTCCTTTCTGCTCTGAAAGTTCAGCTTGCATTATGTTTATGGAGGGAAGATTAAAAAAAAAATCAAGGCCATTCCAGTGTGGCAGGAGGACATGAGAGATGCTGGTTGATGTCATGTGTAGTGGTGGTCAGAGCTCTCTTCTGCCTTTATTGGTCATATATTTGTCCTGACAAGGCCTACAAAGCACTTATGTAAATCCTCCCTGTATCACATATCAGGGCAGGTATTTGAAAAGGTACAGCCAGACGAATATTTAAGTCCCAGCTCTGAATTAATTTATCGCTGTGTTTGGAGGGCAAATAGATTTTGATGGAGTGGCTGATAGCACCGACGTGTTTCTGGACATAACTGGGTGGTGAGTTTCCCAGCTGCCTGAGCCAAGAGCTGAGACGCGTGATTAGAAAGGGAAATTTTGGGGTGAAATAAAAAACTCCATCCCTGACATTTTCTTGTGGTGAAAAAGTTGTGAACTACAGGGGAGAGGCAGGGGCCAAGGCCCCATAATATAGCCCTTCTCTCCAAGGCCAGGTCTGACGCAGGGAGCCCGACGCTCTGCGGGGTTGGGACAGAGAAGGTCTGTGTGGTGAGCCAGCCATAGAAACTCTGTCACCTCTCTGCGGTGCGTGGAAACCCCTGTGCACTGTCACTAACAGTGTCCCACAACAGCCACATGTTGACTCTGTTCATTTATGAAGCATCACCTGCATTTTGTTTCACACATAAAGATATTTACAGACTATATCTGCTCCTGATTTAAACAACTCTTTGTCACTCACATTGTTATGACTAACTGATGGAATAATTAATTCAATCAACAATTCTGTAAAACATGTTTTCATATTTGACCTGCAAATGAACCCAGTCATATAAAATAACAACATTATTCTAAATAGACATGTACATCTTATGCATTTTTTCATTATGAGCGTCACTAAAGCTAGAGTTCAAATAAATAGTCAAAAGGGCGATGACCTGGAAATGAGAGTCAGTGAGACTCTTCTCAAGAATTGCTCACGCCAACTTTTGGGGAGAAAAAGAGGGAACAATTTGTGGGGTTTAGGGGAAGAATGGAGAAGAAAAATGTTTGCTATGGTACATGTTTAAGAGCTAAACTAAATTCAACATGGGATGGAGTTAGAATTTGCATAAAGCAGGTACAATGGTTTGAAATGTTATTTATGCACATATCAGCTATTTACTTACTTTTACATTTTGATTGGCTCCTGCATCTTCAACATTTTTCTTTTATTTGAGCCACAGTTAGCAGCTTTGGCCCTAGGAAATGCAATGTGCATCCTTTGTTTGGTTGGTTCACAACTTTGTTCCACACTGAAATATCTCAACATACTGGATGTTGAGCCATGAAGTTTTGTACAGACAACCGACTTTGGTGATCCACCAACTTTTCCTCTCACATCATCATGAGGTCCTCAACTGTAGTTTTTAGTGAAATGTCTCAACAACTAGTGGATGGACTGCCATTTAATTTTTGTACAACCATTCATGTACCCATCAGGATGAATTGTGTAGGCCTAGTAAAGCGTTAGTTAGTGTTTACAACACTTTGGTTTAGGACCAAATAACTAAACTAATACATTCCCATCAGCCTGAGTGGAACTTTGTGTTTAGTGCTAATCAGCTGATGCTAACTAACTAAGATAGTATACATGTTAAACATTATACTTTGAAAACATCGGCATGTAAGCATTGGCATTGTTAGCATGTTAGCATACTGAGGTTGGCATTTAGCTCAAAGCCCTGCTGTGTACCTAGCCTCATAGAGCTGCTAACGTAGCAGTAACACTTAACAATATGGTGCTCAAAAATGTGAGTAGTTACTGAGGAGCAAGTAAGGAATGAATCAGGGACAACTTGATAGTTAGTGAATCGTTAATAATGATGATGATGAACAGAATGGGGAATAATACATTAATGAATGATCAGGTAATGTTTAGTCCATAAACATGTTGTTCCTGATTAACTGTCAACCGCCTGGTGATTGGCATGAAGTAGTCAGTAAAGTGAGACATCATAGTAATTACCTTATAGACTCATTAAAGACTAATTACATAAACATATAATAGATTAAAGCAACCCCAACCCTAACTAATGATTCAGTTATTAGTATTTAGTGAGTCTGTTGGGTAACTACTCAGTATTCTGTTTCACTTACAAACAGTAACTAATGGTTCAGTAATTAGTCATTAATGAGTCATCACCAGTTTGTGCCAATCAGCGGGTGGTTGATAGTTAATCAAGAACAACTCTTGAAGAAAGTGGTCAGTGTGTTGATTCACAGGTATTTATGATTTACAATCATTACCTAATGATTCATATATGTAGTATCTCCCAGTCTGTTCTCCAGTAACTCATCATTATCCACTATATAGTCAAAAACTACATTTTTGTCTACCTTATTGTTAAGTGTTCCCAACTTAGCTGTACTTTGTGCTTGGTAATAGCCAAAATACAGAAGCAATAAGGGAATTTATATGTTATAAAAGTTGAAGTAAAAAGTAAAAGTTATGTTAAACTCAGCCTTCACACGGTGAAATACAGCATCGTGATATAATCTGTCCCACATTCAGACAACATGCTGGAAATCCTGTGAGGTCCAGCTCATGTCAGATCCCGCCGTGAGTTAAAACCGCCATTCACTGATTAGTTCCTATCAGTTGTCTGTGTGACGGGGATGTGCACAGTGAGAGGTCTGGGTATCTCTTTGGGTATCTGAAACTATGTAAACTCACCACTGTGGGTCATGACGCAACAACTCCTTCCCCCTGTTCTGCACAAGAGACGGTGGCATTGGTAAAAAAAATATCAGATTGCTCTCAAGGTTCTGGTCTGCAGGATGAGTCACAGATAGTGTCATCACCGTGATGAGACAAAGATGAAAGTGCCAGGGTGCCATGTCTTTATCACGACTGCTCATCTTTATCTCAACTGCAAGAGGATGCAGGAAAGGTTAGTATATCTTGTATAATATAAAATATGGGTATTGATCAGATCATTATCATCAGTCAACACCATTTAAAGGATGGCTGTGGTTACAAAAACACCGGCAGAGCTGAGGCGGAAACATGGTGGGTGGTGCCGGCACAGGCCTGTGAGAGCTGACCAATCAGAGCAGACTGGGCTTCTTGGAGGGCCTTAAAGAGACGGAAAATGGAGTGATCAGACCAAGAGTGAATAGAGGTGCTGCAGCAATTGGCAGTATGAGAAAAATAATGTTTTTTCAACATTTAAGCATGTAAACATTTTCTAGTAGACACCCAAAATAGAAGTATGAGCCTGAAAATGAGCATATTTATGAGACCTGTAACGTGAGCACAAAGTTGTATTGTTTCAGCCTTAAATAACTAACACATGTCCTGCCCAGAGCACTTCACATTTTCACAAAACTCAACAGATTTGCACCAAAGTTTAAGCACTAGTTATGTATTTTGGTTTTGTTAAGTTGCTAAGAGAGGGTTTTGTTGACTGTGGTATCCCAAGTCCTGCTGTGAGTCAACGACCTGCCACACACTCTGTGCCCAGTGGCACTAAAAGGTTACTTCACAGACTCAAACAGACGTATAGCATTTTTAAAAAACGACATATCTAGACTATAATTGAGAGCATGGGATAGAGGCTTTGCCTGGAGAATGAATAGACTCTACAGGTTAGGTCTCAGATGGTTGAATGAAGAGTTAAATTTGGGTTCTCTTGACAAATTTAAATTCTAATGAAAAAGTATTAATGATATGCAAAGAAAAATATCAGGGTTGAAGTGGGGTGGGGAGCCACACATAACTAAATCACGTACAAAAAGCCAATAAAAACTTTGCAAAATGAGGCATGAATGCTTTCTTGTGCCACCAAATATTAGATTATGCAAGTAATCCTCTCAGTCAGTGATGGCTTGGAATTCGACGAGGCACCGAAGGCCAAGTCATGTCAAGCCATCAACTCCTTTCGCCAGCTCGTCGCTACGCAGTCGCTGCTTTTTGTGATTGATGACCGTGGCTTGTACATGACCTAGCCCAGTGAGGAGCCTTCCCAGCACTGACCAACACTGAACACTGCAGGGTTTTACTCAGCTGATATCATGGTCAAAAGAGCCATAATGTAGCCCCATATTTCTTGAATGTTGATATTTGAGAGCCAAACAAGTCCACACCTTGATATGGTGGGCTTAGACCCAACGTACTGTCTGTATGGACTCATAAAACGTACGTCTTGAACCGGATGGATTAAGTGGAGAGTTTGAACTTGAGCGTGGAAAAACATACCTGGGTCGATGCCTCTTTCATGGTTTTGATTTCAGCTGGTGTTTGCCAGACATTCATCCGAGTTGCAACATAACGCACGTTATGATGTTTTCTTAAAGATAAGCCTTCTTTCTGCTGGGTTCAATCCCAGCATGGCAACTTCACAACTCCATCTTCAGGTGCCAACTGTGAGTGTCACACCTGATTTTATTGACAACTGTAATGATTACATTTCATATACTGTAATTGCTACAGTCAAAATATTGTCTCAAAGCCTGAGGAGGTGCAGGCTCTAAACAAAATACACACACAAGGAAGGGTTTGTGGAAGAAAATCCTGTTTGCTTGCACTGCAAATGTTGGCTTTAATAATTTCGGTAAAAAATGGTGTCATGCAGTGTTTTTCTGCCCGGAATTCTTTCGGTGGAATCATTTAAAGATGACAAATCACTGGCAGGGGATAGAGACGGAGACAGTGAGATAACAGAGAGGTACTGAGAGTGTGGGAAGGGAAGACAAAGTGAGAGAGAGTGGGTAGTGCCTTTCTGTCTATCTGAGTGCATGTAGACCTTTTGTGCGGTGGGGGGAAGTTTGAGCTCTGAATTATCTACATTGTTTGAAATTCCCATCCCTCTTGTGTCTTGGCAGACGAGGCACAGGCCGGCGGTGTCCATGTGGGTGACTGTAAATGAAACATTCCGCGCTGAGTTCAGGACGGGGTTTCTCTTGACTCATCGTCCGTCATTGCATAAAGCTCGCTCTCTGCTAGTGAAGCAGCCCATTCTTCTGTCCATGGAGAGCCAGGCAGTAAATTCTCAGGGCCCTCATTGTTGAAAGCTCCATCACCTCCCTAGATGCCTCTATCTCCCTAATCCAACTCTTGTGAACATCTGCAGCGATGACCTACAGTGTATAACGCACATCTGTGGCTGGAGCGTCTGTGTTCACATCAGTGATGCTGTAGACAAACTCAAGTGGATTATCTCAGAAAAAGATCAAAAGTAAACACCTGCATGATTTTAGCTGTTCATGTAGAACAAGTCTCTTTGTGCTCTGCTGAAAAATGAAGACAAACTGCGACATAATCAAACCAAGGACGTTCTGACTCAGACAAGCAACTCCTTTTTTAAACTATTATTTATCTAAGGAAATTTATAGCTGTGCATGCATGCTCTTTTTTATATTTAGTAGAATTACACACATACACATCTGGGAGCATCCTAGTACAAACGCTACCGTTGTAAGCTGAGCAGCTGTACAGTAGCAATTTGCTTTTCAGTGCCTTGCTCAAGGGTAGTTAAAAGAGGGGAATCCAGATATGCTTTGGTCGCTTGGATGAAAAATATACTACTCGAGGTTGTCTCTGGTGCGTGTCTGAGTCTGACTCTTAATTTGCAGGTGTTTATGTGGCTAATTCTTCATAATGCATTTTGGAGAGGAGTGAAAAGCTCTCCTTGGGGAGTGAGCAGGCCCAGGTAGCCCTCACATCTGAAGAGCGGCCTAATGGGAAAGCAAACACAGTGATTACCAAGGCCCCTTTACAAGGAGCGGCCTGCAGTGAGAGCGCTGCACCCGAACAAGCACGTGTGTTCATGTGTATGTGTTTGTATGTTTGCATGTTCTTGGGAAACATACATTTTCCTCCTCTCTCTGATACTGCCCAGTATTGTTGAATTCAATTTTTATATTAGAGGTAAATTGCTGTAGACTATTTTAGAGCAAACTTGCGACATGTCTCTCATGCAAAAGTGAACTTTGCTTGCAAGTGACCACTTTCTGCACGGCTAACTAAGCTAACTAGTTAAAGGCAGCTACAGTTTGCAGCAGTTAGCAGTTATTGTGAGGATATGCTGCCCCTATTTGTTTTCAGTATGGATTGGACATGTGGCCAATTCCTACATATTGCACCTTTAAAGGGGCCCTATGTGGTTTTATAGTATTTAAAAAACAATATAAAATCTAAATTTAGTTTTATCATAACTGACTAAACAAGCTGTTCTCCGAGGAAAATAAGGTCCCCACAACACTGTTTGAAGCTAGAAAGGCGACGGCGTCCACCAAAGTTTGTCAGTCTGTTTATTCAGTTTATTCAGTCACAAAAACAAAGAGAGTTTGTTTATTTAGTTTTTTTAGGCATAAAAAAAAATCTATCAGTGAAGACTTTCTTCTGTTTTAAGATTTCATCCCCCAAACTACATAGTGCCCCTTTAATATTGCATCATTATTGTATATATTAGATCATCATAAATTTGGCGTGCTGCAATATATTTGCCATCTTGGAATTTTTAAGGACAACTCAGACAACTCCTGAAGGACAAAGATGGTACCTCATGACTTTATGTGATGACACTTAATTCGTAAAATTGTACTCAAATGTGCAATGAAACTCTAATTCAAGTTAAATGCTGTGAATCATTGGAATAATGTTTGATTAACTGTCCATTTGAGTGGATTTGTAAATATTTTCAACATATAAATGACTGTATAATTATTATCTATTGACTTTGTATTTACATACTGTACACATTTCATTAATACTTTTATTCTTTTTTTTAAATGATTCCCAGCATGGCAGCCTTGTGCTGTGGTGTGCCATGTCTCCTCAGGGACCGCGGCTGTTGCATAGAGGGGCTTTCTTCGCAGCACACGGGCCCTCTTCACTCTGTGTTGACTTAGTAAATTACTTGGGATGTCAGGGCCCAACCACAGCTTATCCTCGGAGGGGGAGGTGGAGGGGATGCAGGGAAGTAGTGAGAAAAAAGGAGAGAGGGAGAGAAATCATTGTAGAGGGCTGGAGCACAAAAATCAGACACTGAAAGCTTTGGAGTCAAAGTGTAGGAAAGAGCTTGTTATGCCCTATTTCTGAGTTAGGGACTAAATAACACAAAACATTCATTATATTCACACGAAGCAAACGGCGTTAATAGAAAAGGGCCCCTCACATTTTTTCTCTGTGTTGTAATGTGTCATTGTCAATGTCTGGAACCTCAAAACAAAGATTTGCTGTTTTTTTGCTTTTTTTTTTCCTGGCTCTCGCAGTCGATCCAGGTGGATGCAGGAGGCCAGTCAGCGAGAAAGAGAGAGAGAGAGTCCTGCAGGGCACACGGCTGAATGGTATGCACGCCGGGCGCTTAGGGCTGTCTGTGCTGCAGCCTGTCTGTAGTCAGGCAGGCAGGCTGCACACCTGTGGCCCCTCTGCTCAGCCCTGTTTGCTTTGACACCTCGGATGCTGTCTCCTTCAACAACACATCTTTCATCCTTGCCATCGACCTCATCACTCTCTAAACCCTCCTTCCCCCAACCCACACTTCTTCTTTTTGTCAACTCAGATACCAGAACCCTTTTTTTTAATTTCTGGCAGAGAAAAAGTAAGGAAGGGTCCAAAATGTATGCAACCGCCAGTAAACTGCACAGCACCTCATTCTTTGACAGCAGATTTTACTACTTTCTCAGCTCAGTGTGCTGTACTCCAAATGTGGTGAATTATGGGGTGAAACAGGCTTTTTGTCTGATTCATAATGGCCCGGTTCCATCAACACTTGCTCTCACTGCTTTTCTCAGTTCCCTTACACTTCAGTGGCTTCTTACATTTTTTTTCTTTTCCTCATTTTTTTTTTCTTCAAAATCACATTTTCCCCTTCATCTGTCCACAGAGCACGCTAAGCCTTTGATAGGGATAGTGGCGGCGGGGCATGGGAGCGATGGGAGTGGAGGGTGATGTGTAATTGTGGGTCGGGGTGTCAGTGGCTCCCCAGGACCTGCTCTGAAAGGATGTGACTGAATCCCTGGCCAAGTGAAGAAAAAAAAAATGTTCTCAAAGAAGTGCTTTGTGCGCAATCATCAAGCCGTGATAGCGGCACAATCGCCTTGTCTAATTTGTCATAACATGCTTTGTCATTTGTTGACATCCCCTGTCCACCTTTAAAGGGAGGTTTCATCACTTGGCCACACCTCTGCAGGTCTTTGAGTCTGACTGGAGGTGGTGGGCAGGGACCAGACTTGGGAAGTATGGATAACATGATAATTGTAAAAACAGTTTTCCAGACATAACAATATATTTTTATTAGTAGTTTTTTCCATAATATACATACTGTATATTTACCATCTTCTATCACATTTCTCGGCATATAAAGAGAAAAATATGGCCGATCATTCCTCACATTTTCTTAACTTATTTCATCCTCTGTTACATACAGCACACTTAAAAAAAAAAATAAAGAAAGAAAAATGTGTTTAATTTAGCAAACTTCATTGATATGTTTTCATTTTTTAAAGAAATAGTTTGACATCATGGGAAACATGCTTATTCGCCCTCTTACCAAGAGTTATAGCACCAATAGCACTCTCATGTTTATGCACTAAATATGAAGCTCCAGCCGGCAGCCGGTTAGCCTACTGTGCATTCATGTGCCGTCGGAATGATCAGAAAAACGTTTTTCCAACTGGCAATATTCATGTGCATGCCCTCTCAAGTTGGAAAAACAAATTGGAAAGTCGGACAAAATTTTGGTACACGAGTTGTTGAGTGGACGTCATATGACTGTGAAACACAGGGATAAAAGTTTACATTGGGTTGATGGTAAGAAACTTTTACCAAAGTCACGGAAATGGGACCATCCAAGGAGCATGTGAATGCAGCATTAGCTTAGCACAAAGACTGGAATCTGGCGGAGGCCTAGCTTGGCTATTAAGTTAACCACCTCCGGCTACTAGCACCCCTAAATCCCACTAATTAACATCTAATATGCTGTATTTTCTGAAAGCCAAATCTTTTAAAAACATTTCCTCTTTATGAAGTTTGGCATTGTAATGAAATCAAAACAAGTGTATTTGTAGCATTTTTCACACAATACACACAATATGAAATTTCTGCCACTAGGGGTCTCTCAATCGAAACAAAACCAAAGACGTAAGTAGTGTGGGATCATGGGAGTTGTCCAACCAAGACGGCTGACGAAAATCTGTCGTGAGTCAGACAGAAATGTTCAAATTATACTTTAAGGTGGTTTATACAGTAAAACATAAAAAGCAATTGAGACAACGTATTAGAGAGAAATAGGCCAAGCTATGTTGGATTAAGACGGAGCCAATTAAAATACTCAGAGAATGAAAATGACCCAAATTTAATTTAATATAAGGCAGGGACAAGCAGGAAGGTTTTAAAAGACGTACGAGTTGGCGCAGACCTTCAGTTTTCTGTGAGTTTGTTTCAGAGATGTGGTGCATAAAAACTGAATGCTGCTTCTCCATGTTTTAGATTTGTCTCTAGGATCAGTAAGCAGACCCGTCCCACAGGATCTGAAAGGTCCATACGATTAGTAATGTGGCAGGTTATCAGAACAGTATTCGGGACCTGACACACAGGAAGCCAGTGTTAAGACTTGAGAACTGGAGTGGTGTGATACACTCTCTTGACGACTCTAGCAACTTTCAACAGAGACCTGTAAAGACAGCATTAAAGTAGTTGAGCCAAAGATTAATGTATGGACAAGTTTTTCTAGGACTTCCTGAGACAGAAGTCGCTCCTTTCCTTTCAGTATTCATCAGGAGCCACAGTGTTTCTTCATCTAACCCCTGTCCCACTCTCAGGCCCTACAGCAGGATAGGAGACAGCTTCAGTAGAATGGCGGGTCTTTGCTCTGATACAGACATTCAAAACTAATGCCATTTAAGCAGCCCTCTGACACTGGACATTCACATAACCTGACTTCTAACGTTTTCCAGCCGGGTGGAGGGGGAGGGAGGGCGGCAACAAGAGCCTCTTTCAGGGACATTTCAGCGCGGATTACAGCGGCTGACTGCTCCCCACGTTTGAACAATGTGAGCACAAGGCCTTTCGTGATTTGTAGCTTTGCTGGACTCGGCAGATCTAATAAATCATTAAATCACCTTATTCACCATTGAAAAATGAGGGAGAAAGATTAGAGCAGCATGAGAACCATATGCAGAGACAGAGTGGAAGGCGGAGGGGGCAGAGGAGGAGATATGTCCGCTGTCTGGCTCATAAATATTACACTTAGGATTCAAGTGACAAGCTACAACTTGGGTAAAATTTACTCTAGCGGCAGGGCAATTGTCTTTCAATAGAGGGCACCAGACTTCAATTACAGATGTGGAGTCAGTCAGAGTAGGCAGGATTAATGAAGGAAAGAATCATGAGATGTGTTTACCGTTGGCTTGTCGCCTCGCTTTCCTGTCGCATCTGGCTTGTTTGTGAGTCGTGTGATTTAGAGATCTATTAATCTACCTCTGTGTTGTCCTGGTTCTGTGCAGCGAGCGACTGGAGGAGAGTTGTGTGATGAGAAGCTGCTTTGTCCCGGACTTGTTTAAAGCCGGAGCTCAGCCGTCAGACTCTTCCAGGGAAAGTACAAAGCCTTGCCTGGTGGTCTGCACACATGCCTGGATGATCTGCCCAAAACAGCCTGGATGGTGGGGTGGCAGAGACACACCTGCTTTGTCAACACCGTCTTCCTCACTACTGCGGCCAACTGAAAATCCATCCTGTATAATTGCAAAGACTGTAAGGCACCATAGATCTGAAGTAGCCTCGGTTTCAGAGCACTGAGTACTTAATCTGAATACTTACGAGAAGAAACACTGAATTTGATCCAGGTGCGGAGATCTTTGTCATTTCCTGTTCTTTGATTCTTGACAAGTTTTACTTTAAAAGTACTTGATGTATGAAATGTATTGATTGCTTTAAGGAAATGTGGTTATTGCATCAGCAAAAAAACATTGTACAGTAATCCAGTGTGGGAAATGAAGAAAAAACTAAATAATTAAAAAGAAAAAGAAAAACTAAGCAAGCTAAAAGAATAAAGATACAAATAGCGTTTCAGTTCTATACCAGATAACAAGACTAAGTCATGCTTGTGGCTCTGTTAAACTGTATAACAGAGCATTGACTCTTTAGCTAAAGTACATAGAGACGTGTAGGGATGACGTATTCTCGGAGGCTTACCCGGAAGTTTACATTGCCCGGCTTTCCTTGTCAAAAAGCCTGTGAGATTTTTGATTCTGATTTTAGATTATTGCCGAAAATAATCTCTGCAACACCACTTTTGTGAGTTTCAAAGCGTAAATTAAACCGCCAAAAGTAAAAAGCTAATGTTAGGCTATAAACACACTACGCTGCGGTACCGTGATTTAGACGCCAGCACCACTAAGCGTCTTACTACACAATTATGGTAGACGTTTTCTATAATTGATCAATCTACAAGTTGTAAAGTTGTGCCAAAAATCCTGGGATATTTCATATCAGCGAAAGCTTTGACTGGCTTGTTCACCAAAATCAGTAGAAAATGTACATAATTTAATGTCAGTCTGTCAGACAGTTGCTGAGACATTTCAGTCTGGACCAAAGTGATGGACCAACTGAGCGACAGACAAATGAAGCAGTACTGTAAAAATAATTCAGAGCAATTGCCCCGAGCAGTCCCTATCACATTCACACTACAAAGTTACATTCACTTTAAAATGTACTGCTTCTACACTTCCCCTGTGTTTTTCCTTTCTTTTTGCCGCTGCTAACTCAGAAACCAGAAGTCTGCGACGTTCCTCCAGAGCATCCACCTGGATGCCAGAATGACCCCAGTTTATCACCTTTGACCTCTCAGAGACTCAAGACCCACCACCTGAGCCTTGTGTTGTCCCACCGTGTTCGCCTGATGTTTGGATAGACTACCTGCTTCTCAAAACAGGGGAGACATGGCGGGGCAGGTCACCGCGGAGAGAGCAAAACAAAGAGTCAGATTTCACAGACCCTCTATCAATCAAACATCTTAGAAGCACAATCAGGCTCGCACTACCTACAGGAATCCCAGCGGCTTCAAAGGGAAACGTGTGAGGGATTTTTTTCCTCACTTCTGAGTGAGGGATTGTTGCAGATCAGCAGCAGTATTGTCCTTTGTTGCTACTTGACACAACCTGAGGATGTTGCTAAGAGCGTGGTGCATTTACTGATATGGAATTAATGCAGCGTATAAATAATAGTGGAGAAAATTAATCCTTTGTCTCCCATTTCAGCAAAGTAATACTTAACACTGCGCGGCAAGCATGGGCAAGCTCTCGTACATTCCCAAACATAAATTATAGCAGGACAAATGAATTCACTCACTGTTGTGTGTGTTACCAAATGCTGCCATGTCTGCTTTGTATACAGCACGCTGGTTAAATGACTGGACTGACATACACGGGCATTGTTCTGGTGTGAAGATTAGACGCAGCTTGCTTTTTCACATTCAGAGCACAGATTCAGCTGACTCTTAAATCTGCTTAGGAGGGTGTTTGTGAGCCTTTAATTCATGGCCTGTTTGTGAAGCGTGTAAACTCCCAGAGTTGTTTTGAATTGCATAATAATCTCTCTACAATTACTGCGACAGATTGCTGTCTTCAGGTGGTGTAATCTCTCCACGCCACGGCTGAGGTTGATGGGCCAGATTGCTTTGAAACGCTCCACAGAGGATCTTTGGCCAAATTGTTTATTGATATACTTGTCAGTCCGGGGCTGCGTATGGAAGTCTGTTTTCCTCCTCACCACCTCAGCCACCCTGTCTCTCTCGCCCATCCACCCACCACCCGCCTCGCCTCGGCCGTGCACCTGTCTGTAGCAGGCAGCTGTGGGTGGGCGGGTCTTGGCTGTCAGTGGAACATTCCAGAGGAGAAGTCACCCCGTTAATCCCTTGAGTTTAGACCCGACAGTCCCCCCACCTCCCCCTCTCCCTCCTTCACTACCCCCAGTACCCCTCATTGCCTCCCGCTCTCTCTCCCATCGCCCATCGTCGCCCTCCCTTCCTCGCGGCTTTCCCTCTCAGCCCTGGTCAGGCTCAAATGGGATACCGCTATGTCAAAGGTAGACACTGTGAGAATGAGATTAAAGGACGAGTACCCCCCACATGCACACCCACCCTCCAGCTCCCAGGCCCAGAGGTTTTAATCCCCCCAAATATTCAAGAATGAAAGCAAATATTGTTATGTCCAGATCTGCAGGCTTGTTTTGGAGGGAAAAGGCTACGTGGACATGTCATACATCACTGTAACCTTCTAAAGGTTTGAAATCAGATGAATGCTCTACACATTTTCATAAGTATCTATTCAGTCTATTCTGTGAATGTGTGTGTAATTACTTGGTGTTTTTTTTTTAGGTGTGAAGGCCACGCACACATGCACAAATCTGTCTCTTGTCTACTGGAAATTTCACTCCTCTAATTGCCCATATCACTCTCTCAGTATCGTAGTTTTTTCTCTCCCACTGTCTATTAACTGTGATTCAAACAAGAGTCTCTTTATCACCCCGGGAAATTCTGATGTCAGGCCAGATCCCGAACTTGGCAGCCGCCCTATTCAGCTGGAACACATAAATGAGAAAAGCTGCACAATTCAACCCGACGAGCACAGAAGACGTCGACGTTCCTTTCAGTTTTCCCTCGACACTGCAGACACTCTATCTCAAGCGTAACATTTTATCTTGCTCGCTTGGCTGTTTTGGCAGGGATGACTCATGCTGTTTGTGTCCATCTCAAGAAGCTAGGACAGCTAATGTGACTTTGCAGCAGTCTTGACAACAACAGTTGTTGCTATGCATTTGATGCACTGACGAGGAAAATATCAGTTGTATGGGCTTATACAGATGGCTGGTATGAGCAAAATGTACAACACAAGACAAAACCATTGCACACACTTTATGTAGTCTGCAAAATGGTCTAGTTGTGTTTGCTTTAATATAGTTTTTAAACTCTAAATCTTTAAAATAGTTCAACATTTTGGCAGTGGTGGAAGAAGTTCCCAGATTCCACAGATCCTGCATTAAAACTGTAATACTTGAAGGGACAATATGTAAGTTAAAGACATTAAAAAACATAACTAAAATCACATTAGACATTACAGTATAACGCCTATTTATTGTGTTGTAGATATGTTAGCATGCAAACTTGCTAGCCGAAGCCTGTCACGCTCTAAAGCGTCTGTGCTAGCGGTGTAAACACCAACACACATCTGGTCCCCACCATATAGCTGCACGGCTAACTGAGCTAACTAGCTAACAGCAGCTCCAGTTAGAGGCAGTTAACCTTTTACTCTCTTGATATGCTGGCCTTTATTTGACAGGTGGCCAATTGTTACATACTGCACCTTAAAGTAAGTTTTAGCACCTACATTAGGTCTAACAAATTGTTACAGACCTGGGATTTGTATTTATGACAGTGGTGTTGTACTCAGAAACAGTAGGGGGCGCTAAATCACACACAATGCCATTTTCTACATAATGTTGCTTTAATGTAGCAGCTGTTAAATGTGGGGCTAATTTTAAGTACTTCACTAATTTGTAAAATGATCTGAATCTTCTAAGTAATTAGTAACTAATGTTGTCAAATAAATGTAATGAAGTAAAAATTACAAATGTAAAGTAAATGTAAATGAGCTTTCATTCCACCACTGCATTTTTGGAAATACCCTTGTTTGCTTTTTTCCAAGACTTAAATGAAAAGAGCAACACAACTCTGATGTGTGTAGCATAAATTTGACAGCCAGTGGCCAGTTAATCGAGCTGAGTATAATGAGTGGAAACAGGATGAAACAGCGTGCATGGCTTTGTCCAAAGGTAACCATATCTGCCTAGCAGCCCAGCTAAACCTCACTTAATAACTCTTAAGATCCTGTTTGTTTAATACATACAAAAAACCACAAAAAAAGTGTGAAAATGCAAAAAAAATAAAAGTTGTGATTTTTGCGAAGGTATGTGTGGAACTATTTTCTAGCCAGGAGCAGTAACTTGTAGAGTCTCCTCTGGTTGTTCAGCCAGGAAGTAGTCCTGCACATAAACGCCTGGAAAAGCACAACCTGTCATTTTGGCACTTTGGTTTTGTTGGAATTAAACAAACAAGATATATCATGTTAATTAGGGAACTTTAGAGGTGGTGCCAGGCAGAATTTGTTACCTTTGGACAAAGCCAGGCTAGCTACTTCCCTGTTCCCAGTCTTTGTGTAAAGCTAAGCTAAGCTAACAGCTGGCTGTAGCCTTATATTTAATGAAATGTGAGTTGTAACAATCTTCTTAGCAAAAATTCATATATCCCAAAACACCTAACTATTGCTCCCCCTTAAAGAATGAAATTATTTTGAGGGGAGATAAAGTTAGTGAAAAGGCTCTTTGTGTGAGTGTGCCTATACAACACTTAACGCCACTTGTATTTCTTTTGCACACAGTCCATTAAAAAGTCACACCTCTTGTAGCAATTAATTTTCTTGAGTGTAATGACTGGCGGTGTCCCGCGGCGCTGGCTTGACTGCTGGGGTGTTTGGGCCACACCAGGGGAAGCAGTAAGAGAGTGAGAGAGGGTCCCAGGGTGCAGTCCTCACGCTGTTTACCCACAGACCAGAGCCCCTCCGAGGGCCAGGGGGAAGCTGCGGCTGGGCCAGAGGCTATTAAAGCCCTGATGGCTTTTGACAGTAATTTCTTCATGAGTCCACAGCCCGCGGGGGCTGCCAGTGGTGAGATCGGGTGCCTCCTCTTGCCCATTAAAGCACACAAACTGTGCCCACAAATCCCGCTGAATGGTATCTCTGTGCTCGGGGAGTGTGTTTGTGCATGTGTGAGTGAGAGAGGTGAGGAAGCAGGACTGAGGAGCAGGAGAGGGGGAGGCCTCGCCAATCGTGAGACGGTCCTGGTAGCCGGCCCAAAAGGTTTGGATGCTTTTCTTCAGCTACTCCATCAGTTCAGGCAAGAGTCCAAGCCATCAGGGGAACATACTGGGAAAACCATGCCTTGACATTCAGCCAATTTGTAAAAGGTGTTTATGTGCATCTCAGCCCGGGGGAGTAGAAATCACATGACAAGGCTTTAGCATTGTGTTGGATGGGGGTTGGAGCTTCGGCAGCATTTGATGGGTTTGGCTAGAGGTTTAGGTGGAGGCTGATGAGTTTGTTGGATGGGGTGTAGCTCCTGCACTGCTACACCTGTAACCAGCACACATTAACAGATTACATGGCTGTTTGGGAAAAGCAAATGTTGTTCTGGGCATGGTGCTAACATCACCTTCAGGGGGATTTAGGTCAGGAACATGGGTGGAAATAAGGAACGTTGTAAAAAGATGGAGCTGTATTGTGAGTTTATAATTAGACAACTGTGTTTTAGCGAGCAAATAAGAAACACCACATGATTTTGGAAAAGCTTGGTTAGGGATAAAAACATATATATCCCTGCTGTTGCTTCATATTGAACTTTTCCTTTGCTGTGGATGGAGAAAGTGCTTAATAAGGCCATAGGTTATCCATCTGTAATCCACCGTCTTAGAGCTGAAAGTCATAATCTCTCCTCTGTGTTCCCCTGGGGTGCTAAAACCAGACCATTGGGCTGGATTATACCACAGAAAGGAGACTGATGTGTTAATCATAAATTAGAGGCTAAGCCTCAGCGAGCAGGTCAGTCTGAGGTCAGTCGTGCAGCCCTATAGGGGACTTTCTGTTTGAAAAGCCACGGTTTAGCCCCAACTTAATCAGACGGGAACAATGTACAGTAGTGTAATGTGTCAAACTTGCCCTGAGCTGAATCGTGTTCTTTAAGAAAGAATCCATTGACACCTCACTGACTGTTCAAGTGTGCATTCACTGTATACATGTAAGTATACCTTATGCAAATACACGTTCACACACACACGCACCGGCTCATATAACGCCCTTTTAATGGGCACTAGTACTACACACAGCCGAGATTGGTCCATTTATCTGTCTTCGGTCTACGTGGGAAATCTGTGACGAGGACAGAAATAAGTACCATCCCTTTTTCCAATTCTGAAACGTTGCCTCGGGGGAATTGGCAAGCTGTCTGAAAATGGGATGATACACGACCTTTGCTATGTATGACTAATACTTGGCTCCTAAAGACTGTGTCAACAAGGTGTTTTATTAAAGACACAGCGAGAGAACACAAAACGACAAGACATTACAAGACTTATATAACAAGAAGGAAAATATAGAAGGCTAATTGGATTAGAGAGAAAAACAGAGGAATTTGCTGACCCAATTAACCCCTCTTTGACGCATTAAGACCGGCAGAGCCTCAGAGAACAAGATTTATAAAAGAGTTCTTTATTTCTAATAAACATGGATACATGTGAACATGTAGGACGTTTTATGATCTATGTTTAAAACATTATTGCAAACTGCTGTACAAAGCTGAAGAAGAGATGCTCTAAGTCAGTACACGAGAGATGGTATGGTCGAAGTTATTGTAGCCGTGAAGATCCATCCATACATCCGCTTTAACATCATCAACATGAGAGGAAAAGTACACCGGGGGAGGGGGCACAAAATGCAACATCAAACATGAAAACTTGTACAACTCTGAAAAGTATACTTTTAGACACACAAAGACACACATACATTGTATGTGTTAAATAATTTTTGTTTGTCAGGACATAAAAAGCTAACTACATCATTCACAGATTCAGCAGTCTGTTTAAATACCTTATTTCTACAAAGTGAATTTACATTTTTTTTTTTTAAAGTACAAAGTGCAAATACTATGGTTTCCATTGTTGCCGATTGGTGAGGGCAGGTTCTCCATGAGGGAGGGGAAATCTCAGCTGCTGGCTTAGCCTTGCTTCTTCGAGGGATTCTGAGGAGGGAAAATGAAAGTGTGTTCAGTCTGGCACATTACCTTCACTGCAAAAACTCAAAATCTTTCCAAGTTTATTTGTCTTATTTCTAGTCAAAATGCGTATTTACACTTAATAGAAAGTAGCATTCAGTGACATTGTTTTTAGACAATTTTCTAAACTCATACTTGAATTTGCATTTTCCCTAGGGCTGTTCCTTTACACTGACAATGTTTTTAATGACTGTAAATTCCTGCCTCAGTCAACACTAAAGATAAAAGATACAGTCTGTACACTGTGCCACTAATTTCTCTTACAGCCATTTTATCCTCAATTACAGGAGGAGTAGTTTACTTACTAGTTTACTGGAAGATAAGACTTCTCCTGGTTTGGCCCCTGTGAGACAAAAATAATACAAATCTCAACAACCATAGTATGAAGAATACTGTGGGTCAGTTGAAGCATCAAATCCTTGCCTCCACTTAAGCCTGATAGTATCATAACTGTCAAGCTGTCTGCAAGTCACACTGATATGGTGGCAGTTTTAAAGTACTTTTGAAATATTGGGTCCATGATTTCCAACAGATTTCCAACAACTGCTGCCAGCAGACTGTATTAGCTGTAGTTAGCTAGCTAATTAATGCTAGCTCCATCAATTGGTTGTTTCAGTATTTTTTTGTGTTTCTCAAGCAAGACGATTTTTGGTGATACAGGACCTCCAACCAAACTTTTTTTAAGGCTTCCTACGGCCCCATGTGCACTGCTTCGGCACTGGGACTAGAGCCCGACCAGCATATCAGTCGGCTGATATTATTGGCCAATATTAGCCTATGGCAGATATCAATATCGGCACCGATATGAAAAGTTTTTTTTAGAGATTATAATGCAGAAAATGCTTGGTATTCAGCTCACCCTCTTCTTTGGTCACCCCCAGGCAACCCATCAGCTCCTGCAGGGACAGCGCCTTGTCATTGCTGATGTCGCAGTACTCCACAAACTTCTTCACGCACTTCTTTGGCTTGGATTTCTTGCGCAGGAAGCGTTTGAAAGGCTTGATCTCCTTCTTGCCTATGTCCCCGCTGGAGTTTTTGTCCAGCTGACTGAAATACCAATGGACCACCCTTTCCTCCAGGGTGTGGCTGGGGTCGGGCTCGGCCATCCTAAATGACAGATACCAGTTCAGTTTATAATCGCCTCTTCTTCACCTCATCCAACAGAATACTTTTATGCCTTTTTGTTGAATGACTGAATCCTCTCCTCAATAACCGTAAGATGAGCAAATCCACTTCCGAATGTCATACCTTCCGGCGGACGCTGGATCTGTGACAGCGTGCACCATGTCTGTCGACAGCGCGTCAAGAACACTTGTCAGGAACTCTGTTTTCTTTGCCCCAGGACAGCCTGGAAAATAAAGCACAGATACCTGAATGAGCATGTGCAAGCATACAGTTCATATGGAAGCAAGTGTACGTATATGTCAGCAAACACCGAAAAATTATCTCACAGTCGACAGCGCTACAACAATGTGGAATGCTGCCGTCATAGGTGGCCTAATAAATGTTTGGGGAGGGACGTCATGTAACAGCAGCGCAGTGTTAACATACAGTAAAGACGGCGGAGGAGAAAATAAACCCAAACAAGACTCTTGTAGCTGTCTTTTCCTCCCTCTCATAAAGTGTCAGACCTCCCCTCATCTGGAGGAGGAAGAGGGTACCTGCCAATCATCCTGGAGGCCCCTGAGTGGTTTTGACAGCTAGAGCAGAGGAGACGTTTTTGAATATTGTGTGTGTGGACAAGAGGCTCCAAACAGCACCTGAGACTCACCTGAGACTGACAGACACAGTGTTACTCTAGATTTTGTCAGACATCCAGAAAGCGAAACAGCTCAACACATGATCTTCATTGTGAGGTGGATTACTGTCTGAAATGTCAGCCAGAGAGGAGACTGATATAATTAGCCCATAAACCTATAACGTAAGCATTATTACATGCAGAATGACGGAAAAATCTAAAAATGAGGGACAACGGGGGTGGAATGACCCTAATTATAGTATTTGTCTGTTCGGCCATATAGTTTTAAGACTGAGGAGGCCAAGGTTGTCCTGGAAGAGCTGAAGGCTACGGACGTCTGAGAGATTCCTGGATTCCTCTCCTGGCTCTCCTCTGCTTTCTCACAGTCCGGCTTCCCTCTGCTATTCTGCCTTTGGAGGAGAAGAAATTCTCCACAGTGCACTACTCTTTTTATGGCCTAGGCCTGCGGGGCCAGATTCTCCTGTGCTGGAGATAATAGCATGCTTGGCTCGTCTCTAACAGGTGGCGACCAGCATCGGCATAAACACCCAGCCTCCACTCCACCTTTCCCCCCAAGTAGCGCAGGGCTTCAGCAGTCTGCACCGAGCCGAGGGTTCACATGTCCAAACTGTTCCACAGCCTCCTTTACATACTGAACAGACTTGCACTTAAGTTTTAGTAGGCCCTCCGTGGCTCTCGCCCAGTAAAATATCTGACCCACCTGTTAATGGCCAAACCGGTGCCTTGTGGAGCCTCTTGTGGTAAATTAGTCTAGACAGTCACACAATTTCAACCACAGAAGGCAAAGTGTTTTTATCTGGCTTGTGACTGAGGAGAGATTTGTGGGATGCAGTTGGACTTGTTTGAGGCTTAGTGTTTTTCATGGAGAGCGCACGTCCTCTCCGTAATGCTGCAAGAATCTGTCTGCAGTTCATTCAAACGAGAAGCCATCAGGTAAGGCTCCAGTCCCTTCCTCTTGGCTGCAAAGGTTTTTCATGTGGGGGCGGGACAGATCAGCTTCTGTCTGTCTGGACACTGTTTAGCTGAGGGGCTGGACACAAATGTTCCTGCTGTCATTCAAAGGAAATTGAGTCTGGCCATTTTCCGTTCAGTTCAAGGCTGCAGCCATAAACGGCCGCTGTCTCATTCTATAATGATTATAATTATGTAATGCCCAAGTTTGACAGATGCAGGATGGAATCAAGTTGAGAGAGCCTCAAATGATTACACTTTTTCATGTTGAAAAGCTGCAGCACCATTCATACGCCTCTGTATATCTGCTGCTTGTAAAAAGTTGGCCAGTAAGTGCATGTTTGCATGTGTGTGCCCCGTGTGTTACTGTCAATAAGAAGCAGTGTTTGTCTACGGAGCCACATGGGGCAGAGGCCTGTCAGCACTCACAGACGCAGCTCCCAGTGGCTGCCCCGATGCTATCCCATGATCCCGCTCTGGGGAGAAAGCAAGCCAAAATACTCTGCTTTCCTCTCCTGCCCCCTTTCAGAGCAAAGTTCTCCGTTCTCGCATCTCGCCCCATAAACCTCTCAACACCAGCGCTTCAGCAGCAAATGGGCTGCAGCGATGTGAAGGCAACATTTATAATTATCCCCGCTTCATACAGTAACAGGGTTTACAGCCGTTGACGCAGTTGCTCATAAAGAAAACAAGATGCTGTGTTTTTTCACTGTGTCCTGCTGTATTTTATAATTGGAGACCTGGCTGATACGGTTCAGGTTTTTTTTGACAGCTTTAGAATGAAGCCTGTGTGCTCTAGGTGATTGAACGGCTGAATAAGTATATTGTTTTCTGTCCGACCACTATGTGTTTAGGAGGTGTTTGGTTGGGCTTGAGGTCTTTCTCATGGGATAGTTGTGGCTGTTTTCCACCCCATCACCACCTCACACTTTCTGCTGACAGTTACACACCCCATTTAATCCTGCTCAATGTCTTAGCAATAATATACACCACCAGTGCCACTGGAAGGCAAAGATGAGTAACATTTGTTGGTGTGAGGAGCATTCGTCTGTGACTGTCTGTCCTCAGTGTTTTAAACACGCTGTACAGGAGTGCTGGATGCCGGAGCAGAGACAGAGTGCTGCTCTGCTGCTAAATGCAGCACCTGCGAGCAGAGAGCACAGCTCTGGCCCAGCACACTGTTACATAAACAGTTGTGGATGGGACAGGAACAGTGGCAGCTCTGTTCATATGCTGCTGGATTATTAACATGTTTACCAAACCACCTAAAAAAAACAAAAAAACCCAGCTAATTTGCCAAGAACTGTTCAGTGATTTGGTTGTATGCGGCACCTGAAAGGTATAACTCTACTTTGGCTATCATTGGTTGTAATGATGAGGACAAGTCACGAAATTACTGAGATCTTTGTTATCTAGTTGAGCTGAGTGCACTTTAAACACTGTGTATAACTGTCCAAGCAAAACTATGATGAGTAGAATAGATGAAGTTGAAGTTAAAGGAGACCTATTATGCATTTTCATTTTTTTGCTTTCCTTCAGTGTTTTATATCTTGTGCATGTAAAATATCTTTAAAGTTAAAAAGGTAAAAGTCCACACCACCAGAAGCTCCTCTCTCCCACTGAAAACACTGCTCCTGAAACACCTCGTCAGTAGTCCTGCCTTTAATTCCGTGACTTTGTGACATCAAACTACATTGCTATGTCACACATTTACATAATGTATGCCAATTCAGCACAGCTACTCTGTTATTGTTAGCTATACTGGCTCAAGCATGTGTGAACTGACCAATCAGAGCAGACTGGGTATTCGGGAAGGTGGGCATAAAGAGACAGGAGCTAAAACAGAGTGTTTCAGACAGAGGGAGAATATAGAGCTGCAGCACTGGACAGTATCAGAAAACTGATGTGTTTTTTGAGCATTATAGCATGTACTGTAAGCCTATTCTAGTAGTAACCCAAAATAAAATGACAAACCTGAAAATGAGCATAGTATGTCTCCTTTAAGACTGGAAGAAGCTCGGCAAAATAGGGACAGACAAATCAGGAAACAGTTTTAACCGTTACTTTCATTTTCACATCAAAAGAAACCGTCACCAAATATACATACATCCTGTAATTGTGTTAGAAATGGATTGATTTATGATAAAAATAAACTTTTCCCCTTTATACTAGGGACCCCCTGGATCCCTCATCCATATAACAAAGCTAGACCTGTTCAGAATTGATTGAATGGTTAATGTTTGCAATGCCATGTGGGTTCCACGGTTATTAGATCAACAGGTGGAATGAAGGCTATAAAACAAGATCTGACTTGTAAAAAAATGAACTGGAAAACATTTTAACACCAAGCTTCATATAACAAAATCAATATATCTCCTAGTTCAAACATAACCTGGTTTCTTTGATTGACCGTCTCCTATGTTCAGAAAAAACTGGATTCAAAACAGTCTTCCTAACTAAGAGCCATGGGTAGTCATCTAAAACATGTCCTTCAATTCAAACACTTTTAATAGCCCTCAAAAATGACACATGCGACAAGCATTTTCTTATGTGACATCCGTTATTGGCTGGACAACATGCTTTGTCACTTCCTCCCAAAACCGTCTTTTGATCTGATACCACGATGGTTATGGTTTGGTTAGCTTTATGGTTGGGGTTGGGGAAAGATCGTGGTTGAGGTTAAAATAAATACTCAGTTAGGGTTAGGTTACGCATGCTTAAGAGACAACATTGACTGTTGGTCGGAAGTGGACAGTGGTCTGTTGTGTAAAAGTCTGATGTTTTGTTTACCCATCGAACCATGTTAATCTCCTCTGTTGTCAGTTGAATTAAACAAATTTGGTTTTGCTGTTTTTCTTCTATGCAAACCAAGTGAAAACAGCCTGATATACCTGATCAGGCACTTTCTTTGCTACATTATTTGTCAAAATCTGCCTCAAAATAAGTTGTCACATGATCAGTGCATCTGCCTTTGGTTCAACCCTTTTGTAAATAACACTCACATACATAAACATTTAAAATGTGCAGTAATGAAGTGTCAAATCCTGACAAGCAAAACACAGACTCACCTGTATCTAAGCCCCCCCATGACCACCACCCCCAACATCTTCTTATCTCCGCTGTTGCCAGTCCCTCTATCACTACCTGTCTCTGGCATCCTATTATCCATTATCTCCACCTCTCCTGCCTGCTGTTTCTCCTCTGTGCTATCATCACAGTATCCTCCATCTCCCATGTCAGTTGAAGATTAATTCCACCCCCGATCCATCTCTGTCTCCTTGCTTATTGACCAGCGAGGGCCGGTATCTGGCAATCCTCAACTCTTTATCAAGCATTTCCTTGACCAACAGTGCTAATGATGTCAACAAACACACACACATAAACACACACTTGCTCTGTTATCACAACCTTGGAAACACCGCAGCAGTTGGAGACCGACTGCTGAAGAACTTCACCATGTGGTCTGAACAGAGAGGAAAAACAGAGTCCGGTTTTTGTAGACCTACCTTGGAGATGTCTGCTTCTATAATGGTCCTTTGGTTTAGTTGGGTGGGCCCTGGCATTGCCATCGCACTTTGGCTGTTCATACCTGTCACAGAGAATACACCATATGTGAAAATGTTGATTCATTCAAAGTGAAATTGGTGAAAGGGTTTGTTTATATCAGTAAAACTATCCTCAATGTAAAATCAGAGAGGAGTTCCATGTTTTCCAATTACCCTCGTACAGTTAAATCTCAGGGATTCGAATAATTGTTTTGTGGCAAACCAGAGCCTGTGAAACATATCCAAAAGAAGGGAGGGATTTGGGGCTGGTATGAGGACAGAAAGGGGGAGCGAGGGTGAGAAAGAGAGAGATAGAGGGAGAGAGGCAGACAGGGAGCGTGGGACACAAGGAAGCTTTCACGGTCTCCCTTGGAGAGCCGGCGGAGCCCCGATTGCTGCTGTGCGACTGGGCCAAAAGCTGGCCTGGGACGAGGAGAGAGAAGGGGGAAAATCCACGCTTCCATATGTGTGCTAATGTGCTGTCTGGCACTCTGCCTGAAGCCTTGTTAATCTGATACCCAGCCTCGCTGCTCAATAAGAGTGCACTAGTGCCCCACTCTGCCAGGCTGACTGACCTCCGACCTGACGCTCACTAGACCACTGAGTCACTCTGTCTCATCTGCAATGGAGATGTCTGTCTGCCTGCTTATGTCAGACTTACTGTATGTGCAGTCTCAGATACAGAAGCTTCTTTTTGAGGGATGCTTTATTTCTAATCATTTCTTCTAAATAGACAATATTCTTCCTATTCTTAGAAAAAATAATGTTCTGTGTTGTTCTCAGACATATTAGTGAAGAAGATATTTGGCACCAAACGGCTTGAAGCAGGATCATCCAGTTGGACAGCCTCTCTCTGCTGTGGAAGGCTGTATTCACACAGAATCAGGCATTGAGGCGAAAACGCCAGTCTTCCCATTCATTTGTGTGAGAGTAGTGTGTTTAGGCTGCGGAGATGCGGACCGCCGGGAATGCAAAAAACAAAACAAAAACACAGCCGCCTGCGTCAAAAAGTTGAGACAAAATCAACTCTCTCTCAGAGGACATTACAGTCTAAGTCTAATGTTGCATTCTATTGAACCGGGAAGTCAGAATTTCTAAGTTGCCAGTCAGCAATTTCAAGTCGGATTTCTCTCTCACCGTACCAACCCCAACCTCAAATTCCAAAACGGCTGTTCTAGTTCTTAGCTGTAAAAGCTGTAGAATATACTGTTTATTAGCACTTTTGTCTTATTTGTGTCTCATTAAATCAGTCTTACACACCATACCGCCCAACTTCTATCTGTGGACATGTTGCTTTTGGTTTTATCTGCGCAAAACACCCTGTAATTCGTTGATATCAACTTGGCTAACCTGACTAGAACTGTTTTTCTATCTTCTTGTACTGGAACGCAGTCAACTCCAGTATGACGCCATTGCCAGCTCTAATTTCTGACTGCTGAGGTCAATGGAAAGCACTGTAACTTTGGATAAACACAAATGTCACGCTGCGGCCAATCGGTTAAGGCAGCGATCAGACTGGAAGACGATCAGCAAGGCTAGCAAATGGTAGCAGCAGTCACTCGTTTGGCCTTGTGCACCAGTTTAAAACACATTCATAATAGGCGTCATATCCTGGTTATTTATTGAAGATACTTTTTTTTCAATATGGACAATCCCTGTAGGACCAACATGCTAAATTGTGAATCCTACTATGGTGAAGACATGGCTCGCAGATCAGAAGTAGAGTAGGACGGGTCATTCGTACAGTAGCATGGCTAAATACTCACACCAGGGGGAACACAATGGATATTTGTTTTTGTAACATTAACAAGTCTCACTTGTATTCCCTCAATTTGGTCTTGTGCAAAACCCACCATAATCACATGCCTCTCATCCTGGTTCTTTATTGAAAGTAAATGTGCTTTTATAACTTGTCAATGTGGACAAACAAGCAATAAATTCCAAGAATCTTTGTAAATTAGGGTAAAGGTACCATAGATAAGCCCCAAAATTGCCATATAACACATGGGTTTGGTCACGGTGAAGTCTGTCCCACCTGGTGGAGGTTCCAGGTATGGGCCGCCCAGTGTCCACCAGCACACACCAGCAGTAGCCGGTGGATGGGTGGCATTGGACTGGCTTGTACAGTCCTCCTTGGGCACAATCTGGCACGAATACAGCGTCATTCTTGTGCTGCCTCGCCTCTTCCTGGGCAGACTGTTGCTCCTGGTCACATGATGAGGCTGGAAAGAGGGGTCAGAGGTTACACAGGAATCAGCAGAGGCATCAGTGGACTGCTAACACACAAACACAAACCGCCTGGTAAGACAGCATTCACGTAGGTGGTCTAGGCAGTGTGACTCGGCAAATACACACCCCAGACACACACACTCGCCATGAAGAAATGGGTTTGTTTAAAGTCAAGAATAAGAGTCACTTCCTAACAGACCAGACTATTACATTTTGGTTTATAAAACATACAGGACGTTTGAATTAAGTTTGATCTAAAAGCCAAATGCATGCACTGCTGTGTCATTACACTAAGCATTGCTGAGGAGGAGGAGGAGGAGGAGGTTAGAGCGCTGGAGAAGACAAAGGGGTGGAGGATGAGTGCTGGGAGACGGTGTGTAGACTGCTATATCAGCCCCCTGTGGCACTGTTTACGGACATTAACGGGCTAATGACTAAGTACAGCTCCCTATGCCCTGAGTTAAGTAAATATTTAGACACTCAACTGCCCTCTGTGGATGTGTGTGACAGAGAGAGAAGCAGACAAGACAAAACCAGAAACAGTGGTCAGTCGAGCCCTCGCCTTCACACACCCACACAAATTGACACACTACTGCAGGGTACTGTAAAGTACCAGGGATATATATGTTTACATATTCAAAATTCCCAGGGAAAAATGCGATGCTTCCTGATCCGTTCTTTTATCCGCACGTACAGAGAATGCAGCAGCCTCGATGGGAGAAAGATAGGGTTGTGCAGAGCCTCAGCAGGATCTAATCAGACTTTTTATTCTGGGCAGAAACCTCCTTCTCTGCCTCAACATTAAACTCAGGGATGAAAGTAGAGCTCTTCTGGCCATGAGGGCTTTCATCGCCAATCTCTCCCTCTCTTTGCTGCTCGCCTCAAGGCTCGGAAGCTACTGCGGGATTATGGATATCCCTTTTCTTTGTTTATTTTCATTAGAGATCTTTACCCACACAAAAGAGACCAAATGAAATGCCTCCCCGCTTTCTCAACCGACTCTCTTCGCTCCAGTTCCTCCGTATGCGCTCTCTTTGTTGGGGCGGGTGTTTTTTTTTCACCCCATACCCCAAAGAGCACATGGTAATCAAAACCATCAATGCCGCATTTCTCTGGCTTTTTTTTATTGGTTGTAAATTATGATAATGGGATTCACACACAGATGCACACATGCACGCAGGGTTCTCATCTCTATGCAGGCCTCAAAATAGCATTGTTTTATGCAAAAAGGTATCATATTTCCCCAAAGAGCAAAGAGGCAACTGATCTGTACAATAAGATAAACGTGCATGTGTGTAAAGAGGAAAGCAGAGCAGAGCAGCCAGAAGAATAGGAGATCCTGTGTTTGTGCCATGTGCTGATAATTACACATATGCTGCAGCGCAAAGAACCACATAGAAGCAGATCCTCAAAGCCTGACGCACTCCAACACCAAGATGTATTGGTTTCACAACCCACCATCTGTCCTTAAAAGACAGGAACAACCTCAAACCATGATTGCTCAGACAAGTAGGAAAAAACACCGAGCGTGCTTTCAGTTGAGGTTTGCAAACACCCAATCGCCCTCATTAAAGAAAAAGTGGTCTTTGAAACTCACATGGTGCCCTGGTTCTATTGTTCTGTCGGCTGCGGACCTGCTCCGTCCACAGAGTGGGGTACTGGGAAATGATATCTGAAAGAAATCAGCGAGACGGCTTTATTAGCCTCAATCGAAAACACACTCGTATATTATGTGAGCCAAACCTGGTGGTTCCAAAAATCACAGACTGTAAAATGCACATCAAGGTTATCGTATCTCAAACTGCTGGAGTGGAGGCGGAAAGTAAATTGCATATGACAGCTGAGACCAGAAATAAAACAGCAAAAAGAGAGGTAGGTAAACTATGACTGAGTCTCCTCCTGTCTTATCAAATGATCACATTCAAGTGAAATCATTAAACAAACATAAAACTTCCTTCATTATATAAAAGGCTGATAAAAAGTGCTCAAATGCTACATTGCAAAATGTGAATGTCTGCTTCCCATTAACAATGATGGATTATTCTTTTTTGAACTGGAGACGTAGGAAGTTGTTTTCTCTGCCTTTTGGAGTTTAAAGGAAGTGATCGTAGCAACATCACAACATCAATTATTTGAATTTTTGAATGGGTTTTCGGTTAAATGCCTGAAATAAAGTCTGTAGTTACCACAGGCTAAAGATATTTACACGTTTTGTTCTATGACAAAATATTTCGGTAAATACCCCACTTTGAATTTTAAGGTGTGTATGTGTCTTAAAAAGGGCATTTGCTGACAGCTGGCTAAATGAGACTGAAGAGGTTGTGGGGGACATTAAACATCATAACACAGAACACAGAGACTCATCTACTCACTAGTCTGTCTTTAGAGGCAAAATCCAATAGAAAAACCCCATAGGCTTTGTGTCAAGGGAACAAGGGTGATGCTAACTTGAAGGTTAGCTGACAAAACTACGTCATCCCTGCAGCACTATATTGATGCGGTCAGTTATATTTTAATTAAATATAAAGTAACCAGTAACTGGAGCTTTCAGATCATTTAGTAGACTAAGAAGTATAATATTGGCGGTAAACTTAAACCTGACTTTTACATATGAATGTCCATGCAGGAATTTTTAAATCTGGAGTTTTGGCGGCTTTCCCATGCTGGTGCACTGGTACAGCGATGGATTTTTATGTCAACCAGTACAGATTGGTTTGCCGAGGTGAAAGGGGGAACAATTGTAGCGATGGAGCAGGCTACAGCAAACTGGAGTATGGTAGTCTATGGCGTCATAAGCACGTCAACAGTGATTGTGTAATTACTCTCAGTGCCAGAGGGGGGGACAAAAGTTTCATAAACACATGTTGCTCATTTACTCATTATATTACAGTAAATTTGCTAACTTAATGACTCTACTATAGTAGAGTCTATACTGCTTTAGCATTTGCTAATATCCTGTAAGGAAGGGTGCTATAAAAACAAAAATTGCTTTAACATCAACTGTACGAAAAAAAAGAGCAGAAACACAACTCATTCTGAAATAGTCTTTATACTTTCCTTCATATTATCAAATCTTATACATCTTACCGTTTTAAAAATGTTTCACTATCACATTTTCTTCACTGACCTTTTTAAAGCATGATGCTGTAAATGCCTTGTGTGCATGCTCCCTTTCCCTTTTATGGATGTTTTAAAGCTACGCTTTTGAGTCAGTCAGTAGTGTCTCAGTAAACACAGGCGCGGCATCAAACATTTTTTACTCACAATCTGATGGATAAAAGCTCACCTTCTTCATCGGCAGGAGGCTGTGGATCCACCTCTAGGCCAGTCTCATCTGCATTTAGAATGGAGAATATTTGCAAGGAGACTACAATTACGAGAGTGAGCTAGATTAGAGAACAGTTAACTATGTGAGATTTGCACATTGCCCGGCTAAGAAGGATGAAGGCAGAAGAGGTAGAGGGGAGGAGAATAAGAAAGAGAGGTGTCTGTGTGCATTGAAAACTGAAAGAGGTGACTTATAGTAAGAGAAGAGAGAAGGAAAATCAGAAATATAGTGGTCATATATTCCCATGGTGTCACTTCATACAACAAGGGAGATCATTATGCGATGGAGGATAGACTGAGGTCAGTGAAAATGAATGAGGAGAGGATGAGGACCAGTTGTCCCTGATGTTCTTCTCCATCCTTCCATTGCCTGCATTTGAGTAATGAGAGCTGTGTGAAGGTGGGAGAGACACAAGATGTGAACAATGCAGTAGCCAAGTCTGGGACAAACCAATTAACAGTGGAAGAATCCAGCTCAGTGTTTGTTTGGTCTCTGTTTGTTTGTTTGATTTGTGGTAGGAGGGAGGTTTTGAGCTGCTTAGGGTGAAACCACGGCCGTAGGTGTGGTTAACCTCAGTGTGGGTCACTCACTCTGCTCAAAGTAAAGCTCTGTTACTGCATGAGTCAGGGCATCTCTAATGGGCGCCTCCACAAACAGGGATTAAGCTTCAATTTCTTTTCTTCAACAATGAGTTCACCGTTGCAAAATCAGGATTTTACATTTAACGCAAGTTCGTTATGCCAGACATTCATCATCTCGAGCATGCTTGGTGGATAAAAATACATACAGCCAGTGTGACTGAGTGAGGCAGGCATGTTATTACTCTGCTCACTTAATGGATGGAAATGCCATTTCAAAACGTGTATTTATGATTCGGATTTACAATAAACCACTAATGACCTATCTTTACTTTGCGGCCTTTTACATGACTGTAACACCTCTTTTAGCATCTGCCAGGAAACCCCCGCGCTATTTGTGGTCAAAAGGCATTAGTTTAACTGCTGTTTGTCAGTCGTCAGCTGCATATGATTTCAGCATGTGAATGAATTTGTCAAGTCAAGCACCAGAAATGGGTTTATGGTAAAGCATTTGGTGTCGAACATTAGCAATATTCTGATAATAAAAGTGCAGCAATGGCCACTGTGGAATGCCTAGGCACTGATGGGCTTCTGCTGAATCAAAATATTGATGCAATCACTGCTATTTTCAGTGCTGGCACACCACAAATCTACAGTTTATTCTGCTTTTCACCACCCTGTTTATCCAACCAGTTCAGATTGAACCACAACCCCCCCCCCCGCTTTTCCTCCCTCTTTCCCCTCTCCCACCATCCCTCCTCCTCTCTCAAATTTTGCATTCCCACTTGATCTATGTGTAATGACTTGGCCGGGCTCAGACAGACACTATACCCAAGACTGTTTACAGAAAGAGAGAGAGGGAAAGAGAGAGAGAGAGAGAGAGAGAGAGAGAGAGAGAGAGAGAGAGAGAGGCGCAGACGTAAATGTCACACTGACAGTAATAACCCATGTGACAAACACAAGTGGATGCATACGCACTTTCTCTCCACCACACACACTTGCACACACACACACAATCACATAAGGAATCGATCGTAGTCGAGCCAAATTCCAGTTTTTCTTTGTTAGCCTTCAAATCACATCAGTTAAACAAATCGTCTCTCACAAGATGAGAGCAAGATATACAGTATCTGGAGTGGAGCTGGAGGGAAACTTAGTGGTTCTATATCTGGAAGAGGGTGGATGTTGATGAGAGACACAGTGAAAATAGGGTGGAGGATAAAGTGTGAAGATTTCCTTGTATCTTATGACATTGTTGCTGAAAAAGAACCAAGACCAAGCAAGGTAAAGTTAGAGAAGAAGAGCTCATGGTAAGTCAGTTTTCCTCTGCTCTGGCTGCTTCCTGGCCATTTGGCTGCCTGGTAAAGACAGCAGGCTGTTATAGGCACTGTAGCTGCTGGTGGTGTGCATTAAAGCTCACCACAGCCGCTCTCTTAAGACTTGTTACTCAGTAACAGACTGCTTTTATATCAGCCTTCAGGCTGCTTGCACTCTCTCAAATTGACAAAATATTAGAAAGGCAAGCCTTAACAGGCGACCCACCCTGCACATCTCCGATTCAGATGCCGGCAAACTGACAGAGATGCAAAATTAATACACACACATGTACATGCATGCTTAGATCGGTACACATGCACAAATAAAAGGAGTCCATTCTTCTTGCATTAAACTCTCACCTGATTTACCTGGCTCTCTTGTAGTAGCTCTCTCTGTTTTTCCTGAAAAGCAACAAGTTCAAATCGATTAAAAATTCACCACAACACACCTTTTTCATGTTATTATCAATAATGAAAAAATCTTTGGCAAGCTTGAAGAATTTGGACTCATTTTGTGGGACATGAACAAACAGCCACCAGATTTAATAAAGGAATGAACCACAGTGGAAAACTCTTTATTGACTTTTTATTTTCAAATGTTATTAAGTGGCTCAGATTACACAATACATGTTGATGGAGCTATGATTAAGTACAGCCGGCAGTTACAACTACTACTTTGCATGATCACATGCGGTGAACCTCAAGGATAGGTCCTCGGGCCGTTATCATTTTTCATTTATTTTAATGATTTATGTAATGTTTCACACAAACTGTTGAAGGTATTATTTGCTGATGACACAATTTGTATTTATTCACATAAAGACCCCAATAAAATCACTAGTATTAAATCAAGAAGTCATAAAGATAAGGGATTGGTTTGGCTAGAACAACTTTTCTGTCAATATTAAGAAAACATGTTATGTTTTCTTAGGTATTTGGCCAGAGAATGATGATCAGTCCTAATAAATACTATTATTGATCGAGTTCAGTCAGCACAAGTTTTGCAAAAAGTGCTGTGATCTCAGGAAAAGTGCGACTCATGATAAACACTGAGGTAGCCACTCTTCTATATTATGCAATGGTTTATCCATACAAATATTACTGTAACTCAGTATGGGCGAGCACTCATCCCACGAAACTTGTTCCTTCTAAGACCCACACTTCCGAGGCAGCCCCACAGAGATGCACAGGGAGGACATGTGGCATTGGTTATTTGATTGTTTGGCATCCTCCGAGAACACTTACATTCCTTACAGTTTAACTTTGTTGCTCAACTCTGCAACAGGGATTTTCTACTTGGCTTATTTACACCGCAGCCCCATGCCTTGAGCAACGCTCAGTCCTCGGGTGGCTTTCAAACCCTGTGGCCGTCAGTCCAGTCACTGACCGCTTTCCCACAGGACTGAGCATTATACCTCCCACAAACATGGAATGTCATGCTTTGCTGTGCTGAATCCGATTTATCATCATTGCTTCAGAAAATTAAAGGAACTACATTCTAGTACAAATCAGGGATTTTAAATAAATAAATACATCTGGCTTACTGCAAAATGAGATGCCTGTACCAGCGAACTGCAATGACAGTATGCATAACTGTATACATTATTGAAAGTTGGCCATTATAAGACATGTTGCTGGGGTTTTACAGACCTTGGCATCGAGGTTTTTTATTGGCTACTGCTGAGCCGCTGATGGGTCGGCCATTGGGGGTGACACACCAACAGTATCCAGTGTAGCTGTGGCACTGAACCTGTAATCATAATGGCATTTAAACATAAAGTCAGCACAGAGTAATCCAGTAAAGGCATCAGTAGTAATGAAATGTGAAGGCACTGTTAAAAAGTCATTAACAATTAAATTCATGCAGAGCAGTTCTTGCTAAAAGAGTTGCTCTTTTCTACTTCTGTCTACTCAAAGCAAGCATCATTCATGTTGTGTTTTTTGTTACCTCGCTATACGTGCCATCAGGGTTGCATACAGGCACGAAGACCTGTGGGAAGAGCTTCTTGGCCTGCTGCTCTGTGTACTTCTTCTCTGCTACACATCTGGATGTATCTGAGGAGCACCACAAATCACCAGAATCACGACACATCACAGAAACCCTCGACTCAACCCACAGCTAAACTATTTTCTTATGCTGCACAGCTATGAAACCAACACACTTAAAGTCAGCGGAAGATGTTGAATCTCGCTGATGATCAAGCATGAAAGAAAATGCGGGGAGCGAGGACAGACGCGGGGGAAACAATTCAAGACATTTCGGAAGAGGCAGATACTTGTGTGGCTGGGAATAGAACCAACACCCCCAGTCTTATTAGGAACGAGTCAGGCAAGCCTGCAGAGTGCCTGGTGGTAAAGCCATTACTGAGCGAGGCAGCTCGTGCTGCTCCTGTAGAACATTCCAGTCACCCAAGAAAAGGGCTGATGCACAGGGAAAACCTGACCCTTCCTTAATGTCTCTGAGTCTGTCTCACTCTCCTCCTAAACCTCCACCGTCTCCTCAGTTCAGCTTTCGCTGTCCTCTCGCTATTTTCTCGATATAAATATCGGTCAGCAACTTTTCACCTATGTGCACCTCGAGTCTTTTCACATCTCCCTGTCAGAGTCGTGGCTCATCCTGTCATCCCATTGCGGCTTCATCTCACCTGGCCAACAGCACCAGCTGTGCAAACTCTCAGGAAACGTTGGGTAGCGATTGGTTTGATGGTAACTTGGTGTGACACATGACCATGCAGTGTCTGGCTGGCTGGCAGGTTCAAATCGCATTAAAACAATGACTCATGCTGGGTTTAAAAACGTCTACCAGTCTGGTCATGAGGCTTCATGTCGCTGGCATGGCTTACAGAAGATTGTCCATTAGACACACGCAGGGGAATGTGCACTGGTTTCTCTCAGTCTAGTGTGTGTGTGTGTGTCACTGTCACTGGTGAGGAGAGGGGGCAAGGCGCTGGATGTTCTGGATGGAGGAAAACAGCAAGTTGATGAGCTCTAAAGTTAGCTCCAGTGGAAAAACCCAAAACCATCGTCCTTCTCCAGGGGGCTCCGACCAAAAAGCTGACTGGAAAAAATGACAGGACACTTGAATCATCTGAGCGCAGTGATAGAAAACAAATGTGGTGCCAGTCTCACCATCCTTAAACACAATCCCATCTCTGTGCTTTTAGACCGGGCCGGCCTTCGGGTTTATTTCGGCTGCTGACTCGGCTGCTGCTGCTGTGTCTTTCACCCCGGCCGTCCAGAAGCAGAGGGGGGTCTCAACTCTTATAGACCCAATGTTATTGACGCATACAATACGACTTTCATGGACTCTCGTCCCTTTCAGCTTCCTAGCTGGAATCCTCTATTCTGTGTCCCGGCGCTGTCCGCCACATCCAGATGTCCGCTTAGAGACGTTGCCATAGAGACCCAGCACGGGCATAAAATCGCGGAATGCTTTTCCATCATATGAGACTTCTTTTTAAGCAAACCCTTTTGCTCACGCTCCCTGCATTAGCGATCTAATATTGTAATGTGTAAGAATGGGGCATTGTCCCCAGTCTGTAGAGGGATGAACTAGCAGTATAGAGTAAGTGAGTGGGGCGGGGTGAGAGGGTTCGGGGCTGAAGCGTTGGGGTGTATGGGTGCTTCGTTCCAACAACGACTAACAATGAGGGAGTCTGTGAGCCGCCTGACCTCACTGGCTCTCCATCCTCATTTTGCTTTTCATCTCCAGTCTTCCATCGGTCACATACGTGCAGCTTTACATCTAGTATGATGAAAATGAGACCATTAATTCTTGTCAAGATATCTGTCACCTCTGCATGATAATTTGATTGTCAGAGAGCTGAAGCCATTTCAAATCAATGAGGAGGTTGTTGGGCCCATGATGCAAATCCAAAAATGTATTCCACTGAAAACAAAATCATTTAGCATTTTGACAAATTGATGTACACATCCTTCATCAGTACAAATTGTGTGAAATTATCAAACCAGCCAGACAGCAGCACCCCCACCCACCCACTTTCACTGTGTCAACTCCACTCGTCCTCCCAGCACTCAAAGAATCAATTATGCTGAAATGAATTTAACCCACAGGTTTCTACTATGACCCCCTCTGCGCATTTGAGAGCGCCAGGCGGCGCTGAAGCGTGACTCATGACCTGACCTTTGCATGGCCCTCGGATGACCTCCAGCTGGGGGTCGCGGCACTTGGCTCGGAGGAACTCGCAGCGAGATGTGAAGGTCCTGCCATCTGAGGCGCACAGGGGCTTGCGAGGAGTTCCGCTGCATTCCATGTTGCACTCCTTGTCCTGATCCACCCGCAGGAACTGCAGAGGTGAGAAGAAGAGAGGAGATAAGCAGAGAAAACATTTTATAAATGAGACATTTTTTTTCTGGGAACGGATGAGCTCTGCACCAAAACATTTTAATCTCCACAACAACAGGTGTGATTCTGGAGGGATTTATGAGGACGACTGGTGGAGGTTATGTGGGGGCAAAAACAGGCTGCTACACCAAAAAGTCAGTCACAGAACAGGTGTCCATTACCAAAGCAATAAAAAATGTTAAATCTGTTTCAAAGGTTTTATCATAACCAAGTGGAACATCCTTTCAGACACATTGATAAACAGTACAACACACAAAGACGAGGCAGCGTCACTTTAAGCTTGTCAGGGTGCAGCCAAGCTTTGTCTTTGTCTGAAGGGCTGGAGAAGACTTGACTGACGCTTCCTCTTTTCTTTGTCTGTGCCAACACCTGCACGGGTATTCACCTGGAATCGCTCCTGAGGATGTTTTACTCAGCCATGAAAAGAGAAACAAGGACGGAGACTCCTGGCTGAACGCATCGGATCACCTGTGTCAATGCCACCATTGTATCTGCCACCGTGGTATGAAACCCCCTCGCCAGGCCACACAATGGGGCGGCGGTGGCGGCGGCGAGGGGGGCTGGCAACAAGCTGTGACTGCTACAATGAATGAAAACAGTGAATGATAGAGTGGCTGAATAAACGAAATGTCAGAGAGCTTTGTGCGGCTACAGTGTGAGTGTTGGGTGTTCATAAAGTTCGCGTGATTCATTCAGTTGGGGTGGATAATGACCTGGGCCGAGTGGAGAAAAACAAACTCTATAGCCATGCCTTTGCAGGTGCTGTTTTCAGTCAGTCATATCCAAAGATAAATACCTCTCTGAGCTCTTTTTGTCTTCTCTTAAAATGAAAATATTTGCACATACGAAACGCTGTAATGTTTCATTCACTTCAGTTTTCTGTGGATGCACGAATATCCAGAATCTATCTGAATGCCCTCTGTCAAATGTTCTGTCTTTCACTCGCACACACTTATCAACCTGTCACACAAAGCAGAGAATTAAAGCCGTCACTAAAAGGTCAGCCATAAAAATCTGTTATGAGTTATCAAAAGAGAGGGCATGACAGAAAAAGAAACAAAGGGCAGGATGATCACCCACAAAAAAATTTGTTGTGTCTGACATCTTACAAATGAAGTGAGAGATGAGGTTTGGTGGCAGCCCCCTGCATTCAGACGAGCAGGGCTGCAGGGCTCAATGCACCTGGAAGAGGGTTGGCAGGGAAGGCAGTGTCGCCCTGGGCCAGGAGTGGGGGTGGGGGGTGGAGGGGTACAGCCCCACTCTGTCAGCCCTGCTCATAAATCTTCCTGGGGGGGATCAGAGAAGAGAGGCCCGTTCAAACACATCGGAAGAGCAGCCGCGAGCGAGGGAAGCTGAGTCTTTTGGTCTGAATGAAATTTTTCAAAAACCAAAGTTTTTACAAGCTGCTTTCTTCCCAGGCTTTTAAAATGATGTGTTGTCATGAGAGGAGCACAAAAAGGATCTTGTCACTGCCCTGCAGAGCTGGCTGCTTCACAAGAACAGTCTCAACACCAGCTCTTCATTTTTTAGACAGAAATATGGAGAGTAATACCTCTTCTTCCTTTGGTAATAACAGAAAAGGAGATGTTGTTGTCTATTTACAGTGGTCAGGGGGAAACTAATACAGACTTGTCCTTAATCTGGCCATAATAAGACTTACAGTTTAGTCTACAGCAGTGGACTTCATATTAATCATGGAGTTTGGATCCTCTGAAAACACTCCAAGATAACTTTGAAGGGTTAGAAGATGATAAAAGAATAGAAGGAAAGGGTACAAAAACATTTATGTTTGACAAAATTATGTTTATTTTTCAGACTTATTTTACAGAATTTTTGCTTTTCCTTGTAAAGATAATGGATTATATTTGGCTATCTTATGCCTTTATTCAATACCAACAGCAGGGAGATGACAGGAAATGGGGGAGAAAGAGATGGGACTTACATGCAAAAAAAGTTCCCCGGCTGTGTGTAAACAGGGGATGATGAGCTTCATGATTGGTCCCCTGGGCCACCAGAGCACCCCTGATACTAAATATTTTTAGGTCTTCTGCCCGCTAAAACCTTCAAATGGAACAATCTCAGAGGGAAACATCCTGTTCACATCCACATCAACACTAGTGCCATAATCTGTCATGACAGGTCACAAGAACTACTGTTATACAAATAGTTAAAGGAAAAGTGAAAATTCAGTCATTATCTACTCACCCTCATGCCGATGGAAAGTGAAAGTGAAGTGTCTACAAAACATTTCAAAGCAAAACAGCGATGCAGCATTCTCCTAAACAACTGAAGTAGCTGGTGATTTGTTTAAAATGTAAAAAAACAACTGAAAATAAGCATACATTGGCTCCATACAGCTCGTTCAGCATGATCCAAGTCTCCAGAAAGCCCTGAGATCCCAAATTGATTTGAAAAGACAATATTTACTCTCCTTTTACAGCCAAAATCTTTACTGTAGCCACGAAGCTAAAAGTGTGAGTGTGCACCCCACTGAGCCACACGTCCGGGCTTTAAATAACATCTTTTCATCTTCTGCAAACTTGATGATGAGATTATGCAGGACGAGCTGTATGGATCCATTTTATTTTTCTGTTGTTTTATTATGTTTTAAAAAACATCCCCATCTACTTTGGTTGTTTAGGAGAATGCTGCAACACTGTTTTATAGTGAAGCTCCAGAAATGTTTTGTGGACTATTTAACTTCACCCGACTTTCCATCAGCATATGGGTCAGTAGATACTGACTGAAATGTCATTTCTGGGTGAACTTATCCTTGAGAATATAACATAACATACTGATGTGGGATACTTCACCCATTTCTCTGTCTAACATCTCCCCTCCTTGCTGGTGTCTCTGAGTTTCTTGGATTGTTTGCATCATTGCCTCTAACTGACAGTCTCCCGCCGGTACCCTCCCTCCCTCTCCCCCTTTCCTGCCACACCAGTCAGGACATCCCTCCGTGGCGGTGACCTCCTCTCACCCTCCAGTCTTGTCTCTCACAGTTCACCCCATCACATAAAGTCCAGCCGGCGTGACAGGCTGGTCTGATGATGTTTTTTTTACAAAGACCACAAGCTTCTACAGCTCTGATGGTGTCTGAGTGTTTCCAGCCATGCTTGGTGGTGGACCGCCAGCCTCGCCACAGCTCACGCTGACCACCCCAGTGCTTAAACTACACCAGCATCAGCATCAGTAAGCCAGTGGACTTGACAACCCAAACAGAGTTATTCAGCAGCCCAGCATCCTGCTAGATGTTCAGTGTACAGCACACAGCAGAGCGCCAAGTGCCTGCAAGTTCGCGACAAAGCTCCAAAAACGCAGCATGGAGAAACACAGTTCGCCATGAAATCAGCCACCCATGAAATCCACCACCCAGATTCACTATCAGGCATCCAAGTGTTTATCTCAAAGTCACAGTCGGCCACACTGAAGAAGGAGAACAAATAAGACGTGAAAGCCAGTGAGAGGAAGAAGCGTCAGAGACTAATGGCGTGTTGAGGACCTCTTCCTCCTGTGTACTCCTAATGGTAGTTAGCTGTCTGCTGCACATCTCTGTGTGTTTGGCCTGTGGTGATGGATGGGCGAGGCCGAGGCAGAGCCCTGACACTCCCCTGATGTCTCATTCCAGCCTTGCCAATCGCCTCGCACAGCAACGCGGTGGAGAGTGATGGATGGCCTCCGCCTCAGCTACACGCAGCACACCCCGATTTATCATAAAAGGAAACTCATACAAGACAGAACACATATTGTGACTCAAATCCATTTATTGCTCAAATCCTTTTCTTGTCTAAACTTCCAAACAGCTGGTTCTCACTATCTCTGTTTTTTCTTTCCTTTCATGATTTCTTTTTTTTCTGTTTGTGATCTCTCTTGGAAGATGCTTTTTGCATCTGCTCAAATAATATGAGAGGTTGGCAAAGGAACAAGAGACAGGCGAGAGAGGGCGAGACGACCAGAGTGTAAGGGAAATTTTTTTTTCTTCCAAGATCAACCAGCATACAAATCAAATCCTATTACCTCCCCCTGGCTCTGCGGCATTGTGGGATTGAATGGAGTATGGAGGAGGCGAGACTCCAGCAGAGAGCACATTGTAGGCTGATAAGGGCCTTCTGGGCTGGGAGGCCCCCGCTTCCAGCACCCCGAGAGGCCCCTCACACCACGGCCCCGCAGGGTCAATGGGGGCCCCAGCTGAGAGCCATGGCAAACGTGTTAAATGGCCTTGGCGGGAGTTTCCTGCGTGGACGCGAAGATGCAAAGGGGATCATTAGTTTCCAGCATGGTGGAAAGGGAAGAAAGTGACAGCCTTTAACCAGGCTACTAACTTAATCAAAGGAAAAGGTGTTTAATTGCTGTGAAGGATGTTAAAAAGAAAAGGAGGTGGTGTGAAAGGCCACAGTGATAAGAAAAAATCTTGCTGGGCAGGTGCACAATTTTATGAAAGCATTGGGGGCACTGGAGACCATATGTCATACTAAAATGACTTTAAAAGGAGGCAGCCAATGTTCTATGCTCCCTCATCCCTTCACACACTATTTCATACTTCCATAAACCATGGAAAAAGTCTGCCTCATGAATAACCTGGGCAAATATCCCACTTATTTAACTGCCTGTTCGACCTCAAATATGCACAAAGTATCACATGGAGACATTTTCATGAAACCGACAGTGACCTCTCCTGTGTCATTCAAACAATAAGCCATTAATCACTCACAAAGTCCTGTAAAAGTACAAGTCCATGCTCCATGTGCTGTTCCAATAAAGAAGGTCTAATGAACCACAGAGGGGAGGTCTGACACAGACACAGTTACCACTGAAACACGCAATGAAATAGAGAAGTTACAGTCAAATCCAGATCATAGAGGATGTTGTGTCACATCCAAACCCACTTCACAGCTGGTTATGTGTAACCTTTACATCAACTGTCTCTCTAAATACAATATTACCACCCATGACACGTCAAAAAAGAAACATTCATATTATCTGTGCTCAAACTGTGTGTGTGTAGATTTGCTTCCTCCCACATTCCACAACTCCACAGTGCCGTCAGGGAGAAAGGATCTCCGACCCCTCACCTGCAGGTTAACGACTCACGGCCATTTGTTTCCAATTGGATATTAAGGCATCTTCACTCGGACGATAAATAACAGTGCTGGGGGAGGCGGCTGTCACATCAACCTCTAAATCAGGAGGTGAAGCCTCTGACAGTGCACATTCCGCTCTCTGTTATCCCTCCTTTTGCGCCGTACCTGCACTTGATCGTGACCATAAAACTCCTCTTATCTCTGATGCACTTTCTCATGCAGTTTAAGGTAAAATATGAAGGATGCACCGCTCTGCTGCGGCTGTAAACAATGCCATGTGCTTTGCTGCAGTAGACCTGCTGACACTGGCAGAAGAGCCTCGACACAGCCGCTGGCACAACAAGAGTGAACAGGACAGAGAGGCAGGCGAGCGGAGAAGCTGGCAGGCAGGTGAAGGCACTGAAGAAAAACCACAGCGGTGCTGCTCACAGACCAGTCAACTCCTCACAGGCAAGACAGCAGCTCTGCCGTCTCTAACACACTGTACAGACACCCTGAAACACTGGGATGTGGAGGTTACACAGCTCATGGAGCGCACTCCTTTTCCAATGATTGATGATCTGTTGAGTTTTAAATTCCATTTTAAAATCAGCCTGAATCTGCCAGATATGAAACATTAAAACAGTAAAAACCCTCTTCTTTTAGGGGGAGATTGTGTAGAAAGTATCAAAATGGACCATAATGGTGTAAATATGGATTTTAAATGTATTTCTGCGCTTGTACATTATTTTGAAGAGTTTCTGATTTTTAGAGGAAAAGCTCACAAGAAAGCCAAAGGTTGTTGGAGAAAAGATTTGTTTCAGAAATGTATTTCTGTCATAAAAAAACATTTTGCCAGATTGTAACCCTTTTTAGTCTTACCAAATTTTACGCATGTAAAGCACAATCGTATCCTTCATTATAAAACCACGTTTTACACATGGATATGAATCAGAAGTAGTCTGGGAGTTATGTGGCTCTTCCTACCGTGAGAGCAGAGAACTTTTGAGCGCGTCCAACGCACAGCAGACAGAGGAAGAGCAGCAGCGGACAGACGCGCATCCTGACGCAGCGTGGCAATAAACTCTCCAAATTACGCACGGTCCAAATTTCACTCCGTGTTGCCTGGACTTCACCAGAGCACAAAATCTATCTCGTGAAGAAGTGGAAAATGCTTGAAAAATCCACAGTAGTCCTTGCGCAAAACTGCCAGTGGCGGAGAGGGGGCTGCTGGTTTATTTCACGTCGTCTCCTTGGTTTCGTCTGCCAAACCGTTTGTGTAGACACTCTCCTTATTTCTGGCAGTGCGATAAACCCCCCCGTGTCCCTGACCTTTTCCCCTCCCTCAGTGTGTCTTCTCCCTTTCTCCCTCTCTCCAATTCGACTTCTTTCTCCACACCCCCTCCCTCCACACTTGATTTTGTCGACTAGATCCCTTATCGGATGCAGGCAGTTCCCTGTCCGGTAGGTAGGTGTAGGTTTAGGAAGGACTTCGTCTGCTGCTGGTAGCTGAGGCAAAAGCGTCAGGTATTGTTTCCTTTCACCCCCTTTTCTTCTGCTTCCAAAACCACAACAAGAAAGAGGACCTTGTGATGATGTTCGACTGGCAAAGAGAGGAGGAGATCAGACAGGCTACTGTCTAAAGGGAGGGTCAGCGAGAAGGAGAAACACAGTGTGCGCTCAACCTCTCGTACAGCTGGACACCCCCTACACACACACACACACACACACACACACACGCACACACGAACTTCAACTTTTTGATTATCACTCAGTTTACAATAACATACTCCCAAGAAAGTTAAATAAAGTTATTCAGGTTAATACAAGACACAAACAGAGATGATACAAGGTGGTGGTTCGGTTGAAAAAAAAACTAAACAATTTGGCAAACAGCCGTTTTGGCTGCTGGATTCAAAGCAGGAAACGTCTAAGTAGTCGTTAAAGTGAATTGAATTAGTATGATAAACATCAACACTGGTGCCAGTTTTGGAGGAACATGATCATTTTGGCGTTTATGTGTTGCTGCTCTTCTTGAGATCACTTTTGACAAGTCAGGGACCATCTGAGCCTTTATAACTACTGCAGAGGAGCACCTTGCGACTTTGACGCCACCTAGCGGTATTTAGAAGTAGTTACAAGTTATCACGGTTCACTCAGCAGGCATGATGAATATCATCACGTCGTCAATTTATACCTTTGTTTACTTTATATTCTGCTGCACACCACGAGAGGCTTTTTTCTTCATTTCTTTTTTTTTTCTCAAATGAGCTTTTTAACTAATTACAATTGAGAAAAAGTAAGAATTTTGAATTTAAAGAAAATCATATCAAAGTAAAACCAAACAATGCTGCTGCTTCACAAATAGGCTGTCATGTGACACAATATTTGTTTGTAATGCTGGTTGTTTGTCATCACTGTGGTCCCTAAAAATGTCAAAATGTCTGCTGTCATTAAAAATGATTTGATGTAGAGTGCAAAACTACATGTTACGTACAAACATGGAAGATAAGAAAAAAAACAGGTGCTGCTCTTTAAGAAAAGACATCAATCATATCCAAAGTATGAAGGGACCTACCTTTTCTCCAGACTGCTCTGTCAAAAGTGTCTTTTGTGGCAGTTTGGAGAAAATTAACTTGCATTTTTCAGCAGAAATGAACAAAAAACATATCGTCGACATTGTTTTATCTACAAAACCCCCCGAACAGTCACCGGTTAATGACTTTAAAACAGAAGTTTAACAACCAACCTCTACTCTTCCAACGTACACATTGTAGACACTCAATTTCCCATGATGCTTCACACTACTCGGACGGCACACCTCCTTCTTTCCGCTTCCGGTCGTCTCTCCAGCGCCAGCTGCGTGGTTTAGCGGCTTTAGCTAGCCGAGCATACATTCTCCTTTTTCACTCCAGTATCTTACTAGCTTGGACTATGACTACCACCATGCCGTTCCACGAAGAAGAAGAAGCCACTACTGTCAGTTTGTTTTAGATTTACGCACTCTTTCATGATTATTATAACAATGACGCGCTAGGTAGCTTTAGCCGGTTAGCTAGCTAGCTGTCTAGTTGCGATGAGCTAGCATGATTTTAATAATAGCTGTAGACTTGTTTCTTAGCAGAATGCAACCACAACATCACAGTCTATATAATGCATCGTTAACATTAGGTAGATTTGTGAGATAGAGGATAACTATTTAGGCAAAGTACGCTAGCGTTGATGATGACTGCCTGTTTTAACAGATGTTAACTTTGTATTACTATCAAATGTCTGACTGCTCTGTTTCCTTTCAGTACGATCCTTACACCTACCCAAACGACTACGACCTTCACACCGGTTAGTATACACACATTTATTTATCTCTGTTTACCTAAATGTGTGTGATCACCTTTCATGTATTAACTCTTCGTGTATACAGTCAGTCTATAATCCATTAGATGCAAAGTCAGGACATAAACTAACAAATACTGACATATGATGTACATGTCATAGTGGTAAAGTATGTTAATTCCTCCTCATTCTCCCATCTGTGTGCAGGTGACCCAAAAGCAGACCTGGCCTATGAGAGGCAGTATGAGCAGCAGACCTACCACGTCATCCCAGAAGTGATCAAGAACTTCCTGCAGTACTTCCACAAAACCATCTCTGATCTGATCGACCAGAAGGTTTATGAGCTGCAGTCCAACCGTGTGTCCAGTGAGAGCATCGAGCAGAAGATCTACGAGATCCAGGACGTCTATGAGAACAGGTACACTGAACTCTCTGTGTGTAAATTTCTCCCCATGGTAATGCTATTGCCTCCATTATCAGAGACATTAGATCTGTGTGTGTAAGATGAGTGTCTTACCTTTCCTATCTTGTTGCCGTTCAGCTGGAATAAGTTGACTGACCGCTTCTTCAAGAACTCTCCCTGGCCAGAGGCTGAGGGCATTGCATCACTAGTTGGCAACGGTGAGTGTATCATCCATCATTTGAACTGTTCGATTAGATTTTTGTTTTCTTCCTGAATCGGTTCTTAGATGTGACAAATGAAACACTTATTTGTTCAATAGTTCTTTACTTAGCAGTATTTCTCACAGAATGACAGTGTAACTGGTCTGTAATACCCCTTTCACACTGTACAAAAAATCCCACTGGCTTTGGTCTTCAATGGGAAAGGGTACAATAGGCATTCATTTGCAGGTGAAATAATTTTGCAGTAGTCGCAGGTATTTACTGACTCCAGCTTGGCAGAGTATGGAAACATGACACCTGGCTGGACAGGCTAATTTCTATCCTGTTTTCTGATGCGATGCTGTGATGCGCGTTGAGGTTAAGGACACTGCTTTGTCAGTACTTATCCACCCGTCTCCGTTCAAACAGCATTCAAGCATTGTTCAGTTGAGTTCGAAAAGAGAGACTGAAGTAAAAGATTACCGCTGTAACATTGTCACTGGCCTCTATGTTGCGCTCCACCGTTTCTACCTGCGATTGTGTGCTCTCCTGTTTTCTGGCGCTTTCCTGACATCGAATGTGATACATAAGAAAAATAACCTAGAACACTATAGTTGTCTCCTGGCTATCAGAAAGAAGTCAAATGCCTATTTTTATGTCGATCACAGATGGCGTCGTTCTCTTGGACGGAGAATAAATTAATAACAAAAATTGTTTGCCAAATTTGATTATGTGGCTGTTGATATGCTTGGGTAAAGTAAAACTGATATGTGAGAAACACTGGAAGCTAACACTTGTTTGTGTCTTTGCACAAGTAGTGCAAATGGCAAGATAAGTATGTATTTATAAATTATGTTGTTTTGTTGGTTAACAGTTGTCTTTACTGACAGAACTTTGTTTGTTTTTTAAAGTTTTCTAATCTACTGATGACTGAGCTGCCTGTGTAGTCAGGAATGTTTGATGTCAATGTTCCCCTGTTATCTCCTGCAGATGCTGTGTTCCTCATCCTCTATAAGGAACTGTATTACAGACACATCTATGCTAAAGTCAGCGTGAGTAACTCTAAGAACACTCATCAGTCTCTCTCGATTACTGAGGAACCTGCAAAATGTGTGAAAACATTTCCAGTATTTTGTTGTAAATATTGTTTTCTTGATAATCAGGGTGGACCAACTCTGGACCAGAGGTTTGAGTCGTACTACAACTACTGCAACCTCTTCAACTACATTCTCAGTGAGTCACAGAATGTTCTCTATAACTCTTCTCTCACCTGTATTTATCAGTGTTGAATTACCGCTGATGAAAGATGAGTTATGTGAGAATGTTTGTGATTGTAAACAGATGCTGATGGCCCCGCCCCTCTGGAGCTGCCAAACCAGTGGCTGTGGGACATCATTGATGAGTTCATCTACCAGGTACAGTGCATTATATTCTTGTACTATACTATGCAAAAATGACGTTGAAATGCTGTCAGTACAGATCTTGGAATTACTCTTTCCTCTCCAGTTTCAGTCCTTCAGTCAGTACCGCTGTAAGACGGCCAAGAAGTCAGAGGAGGAGATCGAGTTCCTGAGGAATAACCCAAAGATCTGGAATGTCCACAGCGTCCTAAACGTTCTCCACTCCCTTGTGGACAAGAGCAACATTAACCGCCAGCTTGAGGTCTACACCAGCGGAGGTACGGGAGATTGTTTTGGAGATACTTGTTGATGGTGATAAAAATAAAGTGAGCCTTAATGTTTTTGAAATTGGAATTCTATAAATTAAAGGCCTTATACCTTGTTAAAGTTACCAAAATAAGGTGCAGTTTAGATTCTGTGTAGATTTATAGTCCTGTAAAACCTTTTTCTAAGTAACCTCAGCATGTAGACTTGAGTGTAATGAGTTTAGGTGTTATACGAGGCAGCTAACATGTTATTTGTTGGCGTGTTGCAGGAGACCCAGAGAGTGTGGCCGGGGAATATGGGCGCCACTCCCTGTACAAGATGTTGGGTTACTTCAGCTTGGTGGGGCTCTTGAGGCTTCACTCACTGCTTGGTGATTATTACCAGGCCATCAAAGTCCTGGAGAACATTGAGCTCAACAAGAAGGTAAGGCTTTATTCAGAGCATCTAATGTAGAGATGCTTCTTTGACATATTTTCTTGATAGTCATTTGATTTTAAGCTGCATCTCCTTGTTTTTCTTCTGTTTAGTCCACACCCCTGAATCTGTGTTGTTTCCTGTCTTTCAGAGTATGTACTCTCGTGTGCCTGAGTGCCAGATCACCACCTATTACTATGTGGGTTTCGCCTACTTGATGATGAGACGTTACCAGGATGCCATTCGAGTCTTTGCCAACATCCTGCTCTACATCCAGAGGACGAGAAACATGTTCCAGAGGTCAACGTACAAATATGAGATGGTCAGTCCGAGCAGTGCCTCTAAGTTTATTTCAGAGTTTCTTTTAGTTTTTTTTTAAACTTTGGCTAAAGATTCTCCTGCTTACCCCCATACTGAACATGTGCAGATTTGTTTTTGTTCAGACTGATATCACAATTTTTGGACTGGTTGATTTACTGATTTCTGTGATGAATGAGTAAGACATATCAGGCATGTTTATCAGACATTCTTTGACATTATCAAACAAATGTCCTCTTTGAGACCGATTTCATTTTACTCATATAATATGTTTTTTTAGATCAACAAACAAAATGAGCAGATGCATGGCCTGCTGGCCATCGCTCTCACCATGTACCCGATGCGCATCGACGAGAGTATCCACACCCAGCTGAGGGAGAAGTACGGAGACAAGATGCTGAGGATGCAGAAAGGGTAAGAAGGAAACGTGTCCAATTGTGCTGGAACAACTGCATGTTGGATCCGGTGTTTGTTTTGCTTTTTTATCATTCTTTATTGCATTTGTGTGTATTCCAGTACCACTTAAAACACCTTTGATTCTTTACTGTTATGTTATGATACTGTTACATTCAATTTAATCATGCATCCTTTTGCTCAATTAAGTTGTCAGTAACTGTGGTGGCCAGCAGCAGTATTGTGTGAGATGACACATATGTTGCCTTCTCCATCTCAGAGACCTGCAGGTGTTTGAGGAGCTGTTCAGCTTCGCCTGTCCCAAGTTCCTGTCACCGGTGGTGCCAAACTACGACAACGTCCACCCCAACTACCACAAAGAGCCTTTCCAGCAGCAGCTGAAGGTCTTTGCCGAGGAGGTGCAGCAGCAGGCCCAGCTCTCCACCATTCGCAGGTAGAGCATGTCAACTTGTGTGTGGCATAGTTAAAATGGCACCCAGAAGTATGGCACATTGCAGCATATCTTGTGTTACCACCAGCTTTAGATCAACAGGGACTTGCTCATAGAAAAACAGCTCCTTAGTGCTATTACAGGTGTAAAACTCCACAGGAAACCTTTAATGTTTTAGTATGGAGTGGTTAATCTGACAGACATTTTTAATTAAAAGTGTTTTTGCTTTAATGTTGGAAGTGTATTGAGTACTTTTTTAAAACTGTGCCTTTCAGAAACACTTGTTGACTCAGGTATGGTTGGAGGGTGTCTACACGTATATCATCTCACTCACAATATGCCCTTACAGCTTCCTGAAGCTGTACACCACCATGCCAGTAGCCAAGCTGGCAGGATTCCTGGACATGAGTGAGCAGGAGTTCCGTATTCAGCTGCTCGTCTTCAAACACAAGATGAAGAACCTGGTGTGGACCAGCGGCATCTCGGCTCTGGATGGAGAGTTCCAGTCTGCTTCTGAGGTCGACTTTTACATCGACAAGGTGTGTTGATGTCTGTTTAATGAAAGGGATGTCTTTGACCTTTCTATATCGTCACATACAGTATAAATAGTATGTCACAGGGACAAACAAACCATAGGGAGTGAATCTGCCATCAGCGCTGTTGGTTTGGTTAAAATGATGGATTCAGATGAAACCTGTTCTTTTTTATAGTAGGTGATGATTCACATGTGCTGTATATAAAACAGTAGGTGAAATAGTAATGGTAGGTGTTGATATTGCTCACTGTTCCGTGTCTCTGAATGTTTGATGAGTTTTTTGTCTGTCACACTCCCACAGGACATGATCCACATTGCCGACACTAAAGTTGCTCGTCGGTACGGAGACTTTTTCATCAGACAGATCCACAAGTTCGAGGAGGTGAGTAGTGATACATCATGCCTCTGGCGAGGAATATAAAAACACTGAATTTTGGAGTCGCTATTTGTTTTGAGGCGCCAGAAGAAAGTGGTGTGATAATGACACGTGACAACAGAAAGAAAGTTTTAATTTTAGAGCCACTTAATTAAAAGCATTGTCACCGATATTTGTATAGAAAAGCTTTCTTGTGAACAGATTTACTCTAAATATAGTTATATCTTGTGTGTCACAGACTGAAAAGAATTGGTTTGTCTCCCTACAGTTGAACAGGACACTGAAGAAGATGCCAGCCTCCACCACCACTGCAGCATCTGGGAGTGCCACAAGCCGATGAGTCTGAGTCCTCTCTCAAGTTTTTTGACGGCTATTATTGACAAAAGCTTTTCTATGTGACCTGGTAATAATAAACGGATGGAGTGGTGTGCTAAAAGTCTTGATTTTTTCATTTCTTGGTCAAGTGTTTACTCCTAACAACCACTAGATGACAGTATTTACCAAACTGTGGCATTGCCTCAGATGCAGAGTTTTGAAAACACTATTATGTGTATATATGGTGAAGGAAAGGACACATATAGACATGCAAAGGCACAACACCCACGTTGTTATCAGTTTTGTTTGTCTTGAATTGCCAGTTATATTTTTGTCTGTTCATTGTACCTGTGAGTACAACAGAAATCAACCTTGAGATAGTCAGTGGAGGACAAATATTTAGTGTCATGGGTCATTAGGGTTTCTCAGATTCCCAGACCTTTCTTAGTGTCCGTCTGCTTCTTTTTAATATCCTGCTGCAGCAGTCGCCATGTTGTTCTTGGCTGCTCTTCCACATAATCATCCCATTGACCGAGGTCAAAGGCTGTTGCATATTTCTTTTATTATCACAGATCATCCAACATTTCCCAACACAGATCTCAGGACTGGTGACAATAATGACAAAGAAATAAAAACTTACAAAATGGGAATATAAAAATTAATCTTAAAAACACACCACTCATCAGAAACAGCATCAGTTGTCATACAAAGGAAAACAGAACAACATATGTCACCATAACACGATATACACATACTCCAAACATCCAAAATGATCCCCTACCTATTTTGGTAAGCCAGCATTTTTCTTCAAAAATATCTTTTAATTCCATCACATTTTCTATAAAATAAAAAAATAAAGCAAACATCGCTCATTCAGAGCATAACTCTTTTAGTCCCGCGGGTGGCAGTGTGAAGTCTCTGTGGGCACAATGCCATCTTAACGTCTATAAAAAGTGGATAATTCATCTTTTTTAAATTCCATCTATAAGTCTTTGACTGCCTTTAATATCAAATTCTCATAAAAGATGCAAAGTTTTTTTTTTCTTTATGTGGCTCCAGTCTCGGACAATGTCATCCTTTTCTGCATTTTCATCACTTGAGAAGACATTCAGTTATTATTGAGGAGTCTCCTGCGTGACTGCCTCAGTCCACGCTTAAGATGAAGAGCTGGTCCAGGGTCTGAATGTTCAGTGTTGCCCTGCAGACTGAGAGTGTTTCTTCTTTTTGCCATTTATCCATAAAAGCTTTTTCATAAAACAGTTATTTCAACAATTGCACAATGGCGAGGGCTCCTCTAGCTCTTGGTGTCAGGTGAAAAGTCCACTCGACAAGCATTACTGGGGAAAATATTTGATGTGCTCTTTTCTGCATTAAATGTCCATCTATAATTTCCCAACAACAAAATGAAGCTAATATCAGAAAGAGAAAGTCTTCGTGTTCCAGCCTCACTCCAACACTGATTGAATTGTCTTGCAAAAAGAAAAAATACCATAACATGATAAGGAATTGCGTCATTTTCTCAAAGTCCCATTGATGGCCATCCGCTGGTCTGAGTGTGTGTTGTTTCATTTTTTTTGAGTGTGTGTATTTGTGTTTGTGTGAGTGTATGCAGTCCAGGTATGACTTCAAAAGGATACGTGAGAATGAGGCACCTTCTGACGATAATAAGGTCACGGTTCAAGCTTCTCCAACGTGGAGGCTTAGTCTCTCCTCCATTCAGCTCTTTGGATGAAAGTCAGTGACACCAGTTGGTTTTGTCTCGGTGAAGACAAGTGCCCTGCTTTTGATTTTTCATTCCCTAAAGGTCATTTGAATAAACCTTCTCTTGAAGCACCTACTGTGAGACCTTCAACATAAGATCCACTCAAACCAACCCAATGGTGAGTAAGTCCTCTTGCAGGCTGTCTCACTGATGCACTGAAGTTGGCTGATGGGGTTCCCTAGACTACACACACTCCTCCTCCAGTCCTCCCCATCCTCAGGGTGGTAGCGTGGAGGCACAAGGACACACACGAGTCATGGTTGTGCTCAGACCAGCGAGGCCTCGGCTAGTCATAACTCTGTGATCTCCAGGGGACTCTCCGACAGGGTGTCCCCGTCCTTGTGACGGTGCATCGGGGTGGACTTGGCCGACTCTGTGCGGGCGTTGCGCTCGGAATAAAGCCCCCCGTCAGCGTTGAGGGCCTCCAGAGAACGTGCCAGGGCGCGCTGGTCGTCTTCTGGCAGGCTGTTAAGGTCAGAGGTCAAAAGGGTCCCTGTGCTGCCATGGACCACGTGAACACCTTCGGGACCCTTTAACTCCACAGGAAGTTTGTGCTTGAAGCGCAGAGTGCCACGACCTCCGCCCATGCCCAGACGCTCATCTTCATCATCGTCCAGGTCACTCTGGATCAGCTGTTGAAGGAGGACAGGAGAGGAGAGGGAGGGGATGAATGACAAGATGAGAATGATTAAAGCTGCTGATTCATAACATGTTTATACAAGACATCAGGTTAACAACAATATGGCAGCTTTGTAAGTGAAAGCTTTGGAAAGAGGAAAATCAGTGGAAGGAGAGAAATTAGTAGATAACTGTAAAAGAAAGCAACCTGAAAATGAAGAGAGACAATAGATCAGCAGAGAATAACAGATTTCATCCCAGATCTGGTTTAAATACTTGCAAACAATTCTGAAGTTGTCTGAGGAGTGCACTGGGAGTTTCCACATCAGAGCATTTCAGAAGTGTAGGCAAGCGTAGAAATCGCACTCAATGCTCCATTTCCAGTGATTGTCTAAATCTTCTGGCAATTTCAATCTGGTAAACACCATCCTCAGCTGAACTCTGACAAGTAAGTACATACTCTATGTGACCCAAAGTCTGATTCAGGGTAGCAGAGACGGCAAAAGTAGTGAGTAGGTGCCATGTCAGAGCAGAAGACAGAGTGTCAGAATGGGAAATCAGAGGAATGCAAGGTCACTCTCCAGCGGTGTCAGACAGGAAGAGCACAGCAGCAGTTGCAGATAGTGCAGCAGATTTTCCTTCGAGCCCACCTCAGTGACTGATGAGTGATCTCCCTGGCTGGTGGACACATTGACAAGTCGAGCTGCAAAGAGCTTTTTCAGCCTCAGGTAGTCGTCCAGGACCACCTTGAGCAGGGAACCCTGGCAGGACGGCAGTTAGGATCAAACAGAGTGTGTAACACCATCCACCTGACACACCCTCACTGTAATCATTAATGAGAACCCACAGCCCCTAATCTGAACTGCTGCATCTCAACAGCCTATCTTCAAGTCCTTGAGGTCTCTCTCTTTGTTTTTCTTCTCAGGACATACTGGAGGAGGTCTTAGGAGCCGTCCTCTGACCTTGTCCCCCAATGCGTTTTGGGAAGGGTGGAAGGAGAGACTATATGACCGACGAAAAAGAGGCTTGTGAGATCGGACATGGTCGTGTGTGTGTGTCTCCCTGGATAATCTAGCATATAGGTGTCTCACCTTGATGGGCCCCTCCCTCATGATCTGACCCAGTTTAGCAATGTTGTCGTACTCCTGAATGGCTGCTCTCAAGTAACGATCGTCCTCAGGCTTCGCTTGAGGCTCTCGACCAAATGTACCCTGTGAGAATCACACACACACACACACACAAACACACACACACACACACAAAGATGCAAACTCCTATTATTCTGAGAAGACAGATTTACTCGCTACCTCTCAGCATTGAAGCCTATGGCAAAATACAGAGTTTGTACAAAGTCTTGTGAGTTTGGAAAATTCTTAATTTTAACTGTTATATTTTGAAGGTTAGGAATATGCTTGAATTTTAATAAACCACTTTAAAAATGCTTCATTTTCAATATAATCTGATGTTTCATCTACACATTCTCTATTCTTTTAATAATTTAAATGAATCGATCCTGTCGTCATATTTGTTTTTGTCACCTGGCATCAAAATTGGAAATAATTCTGAGCAAAACATGAAATCAGTTAATATGGTTAACAGCTGGTAAAATAAACAAAGTAACAATTTACATTGATTGCTGCGTCTACAAAAGAATTCTATAAACTTAATTTTCTGCAATTGCATTTATAGTATTGATTTATATGCCATGTTAAAAACTGTCTATAAAGTCTATATATTTTTTTTTGTACTACTAAGGCTGAAAATATAATCTATGAAGCTCCTCTCTTGAGAGTGTTGTTGTGAAATATAAATGAGCTCAGGTTGATGTTGGTACTGACGTGGGTGCGTGCAGGGCTGTTCCACAGGTCAGTTATTTCACTGAGGTTTTCAGGCAGGTCGTCCTCGTGGTCAGCCTGAGTGGCCAGCTCCAGGTTGCGGCAGAATGGGTCCAGCCACACTGGATTAGCCCTGCAAGGGGCAAACAGAATTAAACATATCAGCAACAAAAAGACAAGGAAGTATGAAGTAAGTTTTTACCTGTTTTTACCGTTGTTAGATTAGTGTCATGGGCTCTAAAGTTAAAATATTAGATTCCCAGCATGATCTGATAAAAATAAACGACATTTTCGGATGTGAGGTTACCTTAAGGAATAGTGTGACATTTTGGGAATTATGCTTATTCGCTTTCTTGCCAAGATTTAGATGAGAAGATTGATACCACTCTCATGTCTTATGCTAATTTTGAAGCTAGGGCAGGCTTGGCTTTGCTTGGCTCTTTCCAAAGGTAACAAATCTGCCAACCAGCTCCTTTAAAGCTCCCTAATCATGTTACATCTTGTTTGGTTAATCCTTCCAAAAATCAAAATATAAAACAACACATTGTAGTTTTGTGAGGAGTTACATACTGGAAATATTTCTTGGCTGAGCACACTGACATCCTGGAGTCTGTGCTGGTTGCCTGGCAACCTCAAAGTCTCAACTAAACCTTCAATGTATATAAAACCTCTAATTTTTAGGGTTTTTCAAGTCAAAGAAAAGTTTGTGTTTCATCTTCAGAACTAGTAACTCATATCTACTGAAAAAACCTTAAAAAAAACACACAAACTATACTTCGCAGAAGTGTTGTTGAGTGTGAATTCGCTTTGAGCAACGTGTGAAAAAAAAGCTGTGAAATGAAGCCATTATCTCACCCTTCAAATGAGTACTTGTTGGTGTTTGGCATGTCCAGGATATCCATTAGACCCTGGTTCCCTAGATGGTAGAGGACAGATAATTTTAAGAAAACAGCCACGCTGCAGTAAACTGACATGTTGTACTGCAATTTAACGGATGGTAAAAGCCACATCCTGTCGTTAACAGCTGGTGGGACCGTCCCCACGTTGAAGCTGCTTCTCACCTGTTGATCCTGCAACGATAGCTTTCAGCTTCCTCTGGTGTCTGCAACACAGCAAGAGACACAAGTCACAAGAAGGTAAACATGTTGATCACTGCATGTTTCAAATGACTCAGTAATTCAAAATTCAAACTTAATCTACATCGAAATTGCCTATTTTAGAGACTGCCGAAGGATTCTTACACTCTGCGATAGTGCCAGTTCATTGTGACAAACAAAATTCCTGCCAAGCACAGCAGCACAGCCAGGATAATGATGACCAGCTGTGAAACAGGAAAATAAAGTTTAAAAGCACAGAAACACAAAACATCTGCATCAGTCTTTGGCCTTCTGGAGATCCAGGCTTCGCAGACCTGTAGTGTGGTGATGTCGTCTGGTAGTTTGTCAGTGACAGCAGGCTGAACATCCACAGTGTTGTATGTCCTGAACAGGTTTCTCAGCTGCTCCTTGTTCTCGTCGATCATCTGAATAACTCTGCAAAACATGAAACACCAGGGCACAGGTAAAGTCAAGTCAGAACACAATCCATATGGGAGCTCTCTATAAGCTAGTATCATCATGTATCCTGGAGTGAAAGATTTATTTTATCGAGGAAGGCACACCTTTCAACATCCAGGATGGTGTTAGTCTGATTGTTGACAAAGTGGATGAGCATGTCTGTCTGTGCATAATTCACCCTGCCCTTCTTGTCCACATGGAACTGGATAACAGGAGACAAAGAGATCAGATAGTTATACAACACAAACAAAATTTATATAAAAAACATTACCATAAAAAAGCCTCACCTGTATGTCATCTAAGTTGACAATGGCTCCAGTAATGTTGGACAGCAGGTTGACAAAATCTTCCTGATTATCACGGACTATATCAGGGATCTCATTGAAGACTATCTTGACCCTCTGGTCATCTCGGAGAATATAAATATTCACGTTGGTAGTCGTACTGTGTCCGGCGGAATCACATGCTAAGATCTCTAGCTGAAAGTAGCCTGGGTTGAAGGCAGTGAAGAGGTCGTATGTTCGGATGATGCCATCTGTCAAACCTGTGGAAATCATGGGACAGAATATTGTTTCTGAATAAAAAAAGTTAATAGCTCATCGTTGTATGCAATGTATTATGCTGTACGTTTTTGTCATATCTCTGGCCAAGTCCAACTGAAACGTTGTTGAGAGATCTGAAAATATTCACTGGTATAAGGAACCATCCCTGTCTGGGACAAACAGTATGCACAAGATGAGAAGTGTGCCTGCAAGAAGCAAACACGTCTACAGGAAGTGTGAGAGTCAAGTCATGATGAAAGTCATTCATGGTGAAGCCATTTCAATTCATTTTTTGCATTAAACTAGATGCATTACATTTTGATTCAAAAACATTTCATATTACCCTTCATGTAATTAAAAGATATGCAGGGTGATATTCTATGTTTTTTCTTAGTCAACAAATCCAAAACTAAAAACAACAATGTCTCCTACCAACAAGCACTGCTTGTGTATCCAAAGCCTGATATATCTTGTCCCTCTGTGTCATAGAGCTTCATCCTTACCAAAAACAAGTCAGAAGCTATTGAGACTCAGCATGGTTGCTTTGGGGCTTTTCACAGGATGTAGTGACTTTTAAAAAAGCTTACATTGTGTATATGTCATCTTCCTGAAATACCACTTCAAGTTTGTTTAAAGATCTTGTTGTAAGAGGTAAACTGTATCCAACATTAAACTCGACACATTTAACTGATCAATCTGGGCAGTATGTCGAACGAAGCGAGAAGACTGAAGTAATCATCTTTTGTCCTTCTAAGTCCAGAGGCTGTCTCACCAGTATGCTAGGCCACCTCACCCCATATGTGAAGTCACTTGGATAAAACCTGGGTGTTAGCTTTGCTTCTGACAAATGTCTTGATAAACAAACCAGCTCTGTTGTTAAAAATAGTCATCAACAAAGAACCATTTTCAAACTCAAGCCAATGCCGTTTTTCCACAATATGAAAAACTCATTTATGCCTTCATTTCATCACAACTGGACTATTGCAATCCCCCACACTCAGTCCTTTCCCAGTCTTCATTAACTCGTCTATATTTGGTCCAAAATGTGGCTGCAGGAAAGCTGGTACTAAAAGTGTCTTCTGTGGCTACCTGGTCATTGTAGAACTCAATTTAAGACCTTGCTGATTATTTTCAAGGCTTTGAAAGGTCAGGCCCCGTCTAACATCACAGAGGTTATTCACTGGCACTCAGTGTCTGGGTCTTTTAGATCCGACAACAAATCCCTCCTCTATGAGCATTTGCAGTTGCTCCCACACGTTTGTGGAACCAGTTGCCTCCATTGCTGTTCTTAATTCTAATCTAATCTAATACGTTGCCTTGTCTATAAAATTATATTTTGTCCCTTGCTGTTTACTGTTGTTTTCGGTATGTCTTTTTTTAACTTTTAACTTTGTATTTTAATGCTCTTTTGTAAAGTACTTTGATTGGCTGTGTTTAAATGTGTTCTAGAAATAAACTTAACTTGGTTTGACAGGCATTGTCTTTAAACTGTGTATGAAGTTTCAAAGCAGCCTGAATGTTATATGTAAGGAGGCTCACCAATGATGAAGATGCTGCCAACGTCCTCACTGCCATTGCTCTGTGACTGGAAGTAGCGGATTGTTACTATATGGTATTGGACCAAGCTGTTATTGCCAATATCATTATCTATAGCCAAGACCTTGATCAGCTCTGAGCCCACTTTGGCATTTGCTGCAACTCCTGAAACAAGGAAGCAAAGAGGAAAAGTTACGGTGGTTCTACATAGACCAGAATGCACATACATGACAGAATGCAGATTACCTGCAGTGTACTCCGGTTTAGTGAAGTGTGGTTTCTGGTCGTTGATGTCTTCCAGTTCAATGCGGACTTCTAGCAGGCTGGGATCCCGGGCAGGGTCCAGGGCTTTGGCCCGTGCTGCCCTCTGACCCTTGGGAGGAGTCCAGCTCCTGTTGCTGGAAGCCTTGATGATGATGGAGTAGACCGGGGTCTCCTCCCGGTCCAGATCCCTGTGCAACTTCAGCTCTCCATCTAGACTCAAGCCAAAGTTTCCATCACTGTTTCCCCCTGCAGGAAGACATGGAAAGAATGTGTGTTGAGTCATCTAAAGCACTAAAGGAATTAGCTTTAAATAGAAAAGAGAGACAGATGGATCTATACAAATGTCCTCATTATTCCAAAGCTTTTGAAGTAGACCGACTTTCATCTGACCACACAAAGGATACAAGAGCTCCCAGATAAACTGGCTGAATATAGACACTGTGAAACTCTTTATCCTTTACTTTAAGGATTTTACTTTGGGTGGGTTAACATAAATCATGTCAGTAGCAGGTAACATGAACTGCAATATACAACAACATGCTGTGTCTGTTGAACACTGTATCACCTGCAATAAAGTAGTAGACGACTGCGTTCGAGCCCTCATCTGCGTCCACAGCCCTGGTTACGTTCCCCACCACAGTACCTGGACGGGAGTGCTCAGGAACTGTGAGCTTCTGGTAAGTCAAGCCGCCACTCTAAGGTGCACACATACACAGACAGTTTGATAGCACTTCTTATGTACAGATAACCACATTAGGACACATTCAGAGACCTTCATACTCACCGGTGGTTTGAGGAAGACTGGTTCATTGTCATCAATGTCCAACAGCGCCACCTGCAGAGGCTGTGTGGTCTCGTAAGGCACTGGCTGGCCCATGTCACGGGCCACAATGATAAGCTGAGAGAGTCGTTTACACTCAGTTAGAGACACACGTACCTATAAACTTAAATTCATTAACTGCACATACTGCTCACACAGACAGTTGACTCACGCTGTGCAGGGCCTGTTTCTCTCGGTCCAGTTTGACAGTAGTGGTGATGACTCCAGACATGGCATCGATGTGGAAGTTTTCCCAGTCTCTGTTACCTGCTCCCGTCTGCAGAAAGGCATAGCGGACCTCTCCGTTCACCCCCTCATCAGAGTCTGTTGCATGCACCTCATACACTGGCAGGCCTGGGGGCTGCTCCTACATGGGAAACAAAGATGGTCAGTGTGTGCTTGTGTGAACTTCTAAAATTGAATCTTACAGTTGCAGTGCGTATTTAGAATTATGTTTTTATTAGCATATAATCACCTGAAACTAAGAATTAAACAGAGGGATGCAACTAAATCCTGCACATCAGGTCTTTAAAGGTCAACTGCAAAAGAAATATTTGCAGTTTTCCAGATGATTCCTCAAGTTTAAGTCAAAATCTGGACCTTTTGCCCCACAGTCAAATTGACATCACATAGCAAGAAGAGCATAGGTGCAATTAATAACATTAAATCTGCAAGAACAGATTGTGATTTTAAATGAAAGAGAGCATTCGATTAGTTTGGGTATCGAAAGAGGAAAATGTGGCCCAGTGAATCTCTGCTTTTGTGTGAATTGTCATTTTTTTCTACAAAAAACTTATATCATCAATAAAATCTGTAAAAAAAAAAAAGAAAAAGAAGAAGAGCATGCAGACAAACCAACAATGACATACATAGGGACACGTGAATGTAATTACCTCTGAGATATGAATAATGGTTCCATTGGCAGGCCTGACGAACACTGGTCTGTTGTCATTTACATCTATGACCGTAATGATTAGATCTGCAGTGCCCCACAGTGGAGGACGCCCCTGGTCTGTAGCCACCACAGTCAGGTTGAAACGTTCAGAGGACTGAAGCAGACGACGAGAACGCACCAGCCCTGTGTTTGGATCGAGGGAGAACGCATCTGAAGAGACAAAGAATGATCAGGGACTGAGTATAGATATAAAGGCTGAACAATACATAGTTTTATACATGCCTTTTGATTGCGATTGACATTGTTTTCACTAACTAAATTTGTCATAAATAAGAACCACAATTTACTTTAAGAAATATTAAAGTTTTTACTGTGAAAAAGTAAACAGTTTTACTCAGACCAATTCATTCAGAAGATTCATTTCGGCTTTTATCAGTATATTCATACCTAAGTGGGGTCCCACCATGCTGTAGAGTACTGCTCCATTTTCTCCTTCATCCAAGTCAGTAGCCTTCACTGTGATCACAGATGTCCCACTGGGCTCATTCTCAAACACGCTGGTGTTAAACACTCTTTCCGCGAAGCGTGGCCGATAGTCATTGACATCGAGAACTGTCACCAGGACCTGAAAAGTACCAACAGGCAGATGAAGTGTGAGGAAGCTTGCAAACACAGAATATTCCTGACAGAAGGTTTTAATCAGTGCTGGGGAAGAACTAGTTACATGTTACAACATTATACTTCCTACACACTGGTCCAAAGTTGTGGCATCTTTTGGCGTATTTACGGACAATGCAGGTCAGTAAAGCCGTATCAGTGCAACGTAATTAATGGTAGGATGGCTTACAAGGAGGTGTCTCTCCATTCATTGAGCATTATGTACTCAAATTTTAAGGCTTTTTTAATTGGTTCTCTTGTTTTCGAATTTTCACTGCTTTTTGTCTGCCCATCAGACTATTTAGCTTTACTGCGGTTTGAAACATCTGTTAGAAAAGTATTCAGAAAGTAATCAAATGTAATAAGTTACATTACATTGATGAAATAATCAAAATAGAACATGACTTTTTACATTTTTACAGGGTTACTAGTAATATGTAACCTCTTACATTTCAAAAGTATGGTAACCTTCCCAACAATGGTTACATTCTAGAAAAGTAGTAGGAACCCTAACATGTAGAGCCCAACCAAATCACTGGCATGGCCACTATCATCTGCATATTGTAACTTTTCAGAGTATCACACAGTGTGTATTTCTGACAGTTGAATACTTCAGTTTTCCTGCTCAGTACAGACACATTACAATAACCAGAGACAAAGACTAAATTGAAGGGTTCCTTAAAATTAAGGTAAATTTAAGGAATGTTTATATAGTGTATCATGGTTTGCTGTTAAAAAAATTGAAGAATACTTTTTAAAAATGTTTTATTCTCTATTCTCAAAAAGACATAATCACGGGCTTCAAAAATCCAGAATTGTTGGGCCCTATTTCATGCTGATCTCAACATCCTGATGAAGTCTTTGCTCAAATAAATTAATCAGCAAAATATAATAAATAAGTATGTAGATCAAGGTTTTCATAAGACCTACAGTGTCAGTTCAATGTATCATATTGAGGTTTCTCATTTGCATAAAGTTTGGTAAATGATACATATTCAAACCCTGATTCACAAGAGATCTTGTGTCATTACAGCCAGTCTCCTCTACCTGGACAGAGTTCTCTCTTCTGTTGTTGGAGCTGCCGCCAGGGTTGTCACGGGCAACAGCTGTTAAAGTGTAGTGGTCCTTTGTCTCTCTGTCCAGAGGGGAGAGGATGTAGATCTCTCCCTGACACAGAGGAGAGGAAAGGATTAGGAAGGAAGTACAGAAACTGACTGGGAGTGGTGGTTGTATCAAGACATTTATTTAAGTGTGTGACAGAAATCGAGCATGGAGGTCAAATATGTAGATTGTCTTTACTGCACTCAAACATTTGTTTAAACTTTAACTTCCAGGCAGGATGATGTTAAATGTTGACATCCAGCTCTGATAGGGAGCAGTGTGTATGGCTGATTCAACTGATAGAGTAAAGGTTAACTCACAGTGGATGGTTTGATGGCGAACTTGCCTTCCCCGTCTACCAGGCTGTACTCAATGACAGCAAAGAGGCCGGAGTCAGCATCTGTGGCGCTGACGCGAACTATGATGGTGCCCAGGTCCACGTTCTCAAACACAGGCTCCTACAAACACAGATAAAGATACAATTACTGTATGTCAAATCAAATGACAATTTATTTTATATATATCACTGAGATCTAGTGTTGGGACAATGGGATTTGTTAATAACTCTTAAATTATGCATTTGCTAAAATGTGGCCTTTCTCAATAAATAAAATAATTACATAAAAAGTATATTATCTTAACTTCTTTCAGTTCGCTTCTCATCTTTATGATTTCATGCTCATGTGGTCGTTTTTGTCACATGGTCTCCTCTTTAATTCAATCAAGCCTAATCCAATGTCAAAGCAAAACATATTTCAATAAACTAGATCTGGATTTTTTTTTGGATCTGCAACAAATTGTACTGACTCATAGATACCAGCCACCTAGATCTGCCTGATTTTTTTCAAATAAGATCCATACATTATTCCCTAAAAGTGAGAAAGTGAGAAAAAAATCCTCTTAGTTAAAGGGGTCTATTCTGGGCCGAGACCCATCCTCCACCTAAGTTTCGTGAAAAACCGTTCAGCATTTTTTGTGTGATCCTGCAGACTTTTTTTCTTCTTCTTTTCTTCCATTTATTACCTGATATGAGGGTTGTAGGAAGAAGGGGTTGTTGTCATTCACATCCACTATGCGCAGATAAACTGGCAGCTCAGCTATCCTGGGAGGAGTGCCATGGTCCTGGGCCCGAATCGTGAAATTCAGCCATTGTACCTGCTCAAAATCCACCGTCTGGTTGGCTACAATCTTGCCTGGAAATTTTTTAACACAGTGATAGTAGGATTAGGACTCATCTGACCAAAGAAAATTGCACAGAATCACATTATAAGTCATACTTTACTTGGGGACGCTAGAAACTTTTGATGTGACTGATATTCACAATGTTGTTGAATTTGAACATGTTTGTGGGTGCTGGTGGTCATACCAGTGGAAGGGTCCTCCAGTCTGACGTATCCCCCTCGAGGCAGGTGGAGCAGCTGATAGATGACCTGGCCGTTGGGACCTTTATCCGGGTCTACAGCAGATACTGACAGCAGTGTCGTGCCTGGCTGAGCTCCTTCTAAAATCTTCTCGGTGAAGTTGGAAACTCCAAAGGGCCGGAAACGAGGGGCATTGTCATTCACATCCAACACGTTTATGGTTAGTCTTGCTATAAGGGAAAAGGTCATATTGATCAGGGAGAGACAGAGTGAACATTAGAAACATAGAAAATTGAATGAGGATGAAATCGAAGACAAGTTTAATGTAAGAAAATAGACTTACCATTGGGAACACTTCCTGACTTGTCAATAACTTCACTGGCATTGTCATGAACGGACACAATTATCTCAAATGTTGCTACCAGCTCTCTGTTGAGTGGGTTGCGTACAAACACAGCACCTGAAAATTCACCAAGACACATACCAAGTGTTATTTATTTATTTACCAACATCATGTCAAAATTAAATTATGTGAATCAAGATTTGACTGAGATCCATGTCTCACCAGTGTGTAAATCAATGCCGAAGGACTCCTGCAGGCCGTCCACTGGATTGTTCCCATCATCCTTTGCCTCCACTGAGATGATGTAATACTCCAGCCGGGGGTGCAGATCAGGGTCCTCAGCGGTCAGTGTGGCCACCACCACACCAGGCGGTGTGGACTCATTGACATTTATCATGGTAACAGGCTCTATAAAACGGGGTCGAGAGTCGTTTACATCATCCAGGATGACCGTCAGGGTGGCTGTGCCTGACATGGGGGGTGTGCCGCGATCAGTTGCCATGACGACCAGGCGGTAGGACCCACGGTCTTCTCTATCGAGGGTGGTGTTGCCCACCAGGACGGCTCCAGAGAGCGAGTCGACCACGAAACGATCCTGAGCGCCGCTCTCCAGTCGATACATCAGCCAGCCATTAGAGCCAGAATCAGCATCGGTGGCGGACAGCTGAGTCACCACCACACCTGGAAGAGATAAAGTAGTTACAAGGACACAAACACACTGTTGTATTCTTGTGGTCAGTCATTGCCCTTCCCAACATGTAAACCCTCAACCTTCACACAGTAGAGAGCGACGAAAGTGTAGATAATCACTGGAAGAAACTTTAAATTATTGATTCCAACTAATATTCTGTCAATTACAACTTAAACCTGCTGAATGTTGATTATATGTTGATTTATTATATCATTTTGCTCCCAGCCCACTCATATACAGATCATTAGGCAGAAGATGATCCACACACCAGTGGGGCTGTTCTCAGGTAGTCGGACACTGAAACTGGATGGGCTGAAGACAGGAGGGTTGTCGTTCTGGTCCAGGATGGTGACTGTGAGCGGGACGCTGCTGTTTAGACCTCCTACATCCTCCCCAACCAGAAACAGCTCTACCCGAGGCTCCTGAAACGCCTCACGGTCCAACCTCGCCCCCTGACGCACATGTATCACACCTGGAGGGAGATACAAAGACATAAACAACTGCATTACAACTTTTTTTTTAATGTCTTCCTCTGTCTATTTGCTGAAGAGTCATTATGTTACCAGTATTTGCATCCACAGTAAAGAGGTCCTGCCTGGCTCCCAGCAGGTGGTACTTCACTACAGCATTGGGTCCAATGTCTTTATCCTCAGCCAGAACTGGCCCATTTAACACTGTTACAGTGTTGCCTAAAGGAAGGGCAGAAATAGAGGTGGAGAAGAAAAATGATCACAGTCAGGTTTGAATCTTTTACACTAAGCCAGCAGCCTCATGTTGATGTAGCTGCTACAGATTCAGTCGTTTTTTCTTGAGAGTTGGCAACAGCAAGATTTGCCTTTCTATCAACGATGAAGGCCACTGGTAAAATGTTGCTGCTCTGATAAACAAGGAGCTAGCTTGTGAGTCCTTGGTTACAGGTTGGTGTATGTTGTGAACAAATCCCTTTGAAAATGCAAACATTCTAGCTCACCCCTACCTTTCAAAGTGAAAAAAAAAAAAAAAAAAAAAAATCTTCACTGAATGTAAGCCTTGTGTAAACAAAGCCAGGAAATGGGGGAGACGGTGTACAAGACAGTGTGTTGGCAAGATGCTCTGTGGTGCAGTTACACATTGCCCCCACTCAAGGGAGAAGAGAAAGATAGACACACCAGCGTGAGTGCTACCTGCTGCAGAGTTCTCTGTGATCTCAGCCCTGTAGCTGCTCCTGGTGAATATGGGTCTGTTGTCATTCTCATCCAGGATGGTGATCACCAAGAGGTCTGAATCCTGGTGGTGTGAGACAGAAGAAGTAACAATCTTCAGAGCAGAGGATTATGTTGTTGTGAAACATCAGAATAGAGTGGTCTTGCAGGTGTTTTGCTTTGCACAAACCCGACTTTCACAAGTGTCGGTGGTTGGCTTTTTTTTGCAGCTCTGGGTTAGAACAGTTTCTCACCTTTCCCACAAAGACAACACTTAAAGCATCTCACATTGTTTTTGTTGCCAAAAACCTTGCAACTGCACTTTGAGCATTTCTCATGTTTATTTGAAGTAAATAGTGTGCATGAGATTCGTATTATTAGGAAAGATACAACACTTGTACTGTAGGCCCATAAAACCAAGCCAAAGGCTACAATGGTACTTAACTGCACAATATTTAATTTATGCCATTCAGGGTCTCTCAATCAAACTCAATCAAAACAACGAAATCAAAAGATGTAGTGAGATGATGTGACGTAGGGTGCACCTCAATATGAATTACTCAAAAACTGACTTGAAAGAAACAGGTTTTAAATCAGTGGCAGTGCTTTACAATTGTTTCAGTGGTCTCTCTGTGAAACTGCCAGTGTTTAAATGTGTGAACACTTGAAGCGTACGTGCACAGGAGAGTGAGATTACCCTGCGAGCGATGCGAGGATTCTCAGGGTTGTCTTTGACAGTGATGGTGAGTCTGTACTCTGCCACTCGCTCTCTGTCCAGTCGTCTGTTCACCTGCACCACACCTGTCTGACAGACACAAAGAGGAAGAGGTAAGCCATCACACATTACCTGTGTAAACCCACATACTACAACAGTATTTTCTTCAGTCTTTTCATATACAGCATTTATATTTATATTTATTGTATATGTGGTGATATATTTATGCCATAAATTGACAAATGTGTTTGCTGGAAACATCTGCTGATCTGTTAATATCTTTGTGTCAAGGAGGTGATATCTACAAGACTGTAGATGAAAGGGAGCAGCATCACCTGCCCCAAGTCATGTTAAACTGGCAGCTGGCGTGTGTGATCAAATCTGTGAGATGCCAGCGACAAGACTCACACTTGCACATGCTTCCCTTTTTTTTCCCACCTGCTCCACCTTCACCGCATTAGTAAGTTGTTTTTCACTGTTCAAGTTCCCATGTCAAATGAGAGTTTAAGAGTCTAAGAGTTTTTGTCACATATGTCTTGTGTGATGTCATCTATATTCACTGATTTGTTTGAAACTGGATCACATTTTATGCCAAAATATTTACAGTTTATCCCTGATACACTCTGCCTGCTCTGCCTTACCTCTCTGTGATTTACATTTTCTTGATGGACAAATAGCTTTACTTGTTGCTAAAGTAACCGCTAACTGCTGCCATTAGTTAGCTTGCTGCAAAAAAAAAAAACACCTTGGTACTGTATTCCCTCTTGCCAAACTGGCCTCTGTTGGTCTTGGGAGGCTGTATGCGGTCCTGGTCTGGCCGTGTTCACGGGGGAACTCAAGGGAAGAGCCAGCTAATCGTATTGCTAGCTGCATGGTTGGGGAGGGGCAGGTCCCTAGCCAACTGTTTTTTTTACAGAAAACACGTAAATATGCTGAACCAAATAGCACTCCACCAGTCGGTTCATGGGAACTCTAAAGAGTTTATTTCCAGGCTGAAAGGCTGTGTTTTACTGCACTCTCTGGCTGAACGTTTCAAGCCTGTTTCACCCTGTTGGGTGTGGTTGGATTTGTCAGATGTGTTGCTTTATTGTGCTCTGTGCCCAACAGTGATGTCAACAAGTCCTGGAGTACACCGGTACGCTAGTGCAGCACGCTGAAAAAAATCAACTAGATTAGCAAAGACATGTTTCTAAGGGGTTGTTGGTGACTCCACACCACCTCTTTATCTCACCGTGTCATTGATGTAGAAAGCTCCATCACGGTTACCAGCAGTGATGTTGTAAGTGAGCAGCGCGTTGCGTCCGCTGTCTGCGTCTCGAGCTCGGACTTTGGCCACAGAAGTGTGTATGGAGGCACCTTCGCTCACGCTGGTGTTGTGAGGCAGGTTCAGGAGGACTGGGTCGTTGTCATTGATGTCCCTGACGTGGACCCCCACCACCACCTGAAGGAAACACATCAAGACAAAAAATAGAACTCCTAACTCATGCCTTTTCACAGTCACTCTATCTAGATTGTATAAAATAATGTTGGACAGATCACACAACAACTCCTTATAAATCCTTCAAAAATATTAATTAGGAGCTGCACAAATGTTTACATTGGATGTACATGTAAAATTATGATGCGGCCCAAACATCTACTGGGGATTTTTTGTTTCCATAGTATATATGGGCTAATACTACCTTGCTGAAGTAGTACACTACAATTTTTTCAGTATGTGGGCCGTATGTTGTTATTGAATTTGCAGCACAGAGGTGAAATTTGCAAGATCATGATTGCTCAAGAGGATATGGTGAGAGTGTGGGGCCGATTGCATGTGTATGTTTGCGTAATGAAGGCCCACCGAGCTGTTGCGAGACGGGGTTCCCAGGTCTCGGGCAGTGACTGTGATGTTATAGAAGGCTGTTGTCTCTCTGTCCAGCTCGACGTCCTTTCTCACTCGAAGCTCGCCCTCCACTGGAGAAACCATGAACTCATCTGACAGGAGGATAGAGAAACACGCTCAGAGACACATAGTATGGATTTGATAATAAATCAATTTCTCGACAGAACAATCCAATACTGACTCTGGTAATCTCCACCGGTGATGCTGTACTCCACTTTGCCGTTGAGCCCAGAGTCTTCATCACTGGCTCTCAGAGTCCAGACCCGTGGTCCTGGCTGGCCTTCAGTGACCTCAAAGGGTCCTTCATAAGCTCTGGGGAAAGTGGGTGTCACATCGTTCACATCTAGGACATTAACCAGCACCTGAAGAGGGAGCAAGAGGGGGTGTTAAACACATCTGTTATAAGAGAGGTGACTGATGAACATCAAAACTAGCTCTCTCTCAGCTTTAGCATGTATGACTACCTCTACCACTAGTATCATCATAGCATAAATACATTTTTGAAGGTAATAGAAAGATTTTCACAATTTGGACATTAAATTCAAAATGACTTTCAAGGGTCCTGTGTCTTGAGATCTTTGAGAAATCTTTGTTTCTACTGACACAAATACACATTATAGATTGCATTTATAAGACTAGACTTTGGTGTTTGGAGTATCTTTTAATCAGGTCTCTGCATTTAATCTCAAAATAGAGAGCTAGCAAGGCCATCCTTTATTTTTTTAAATGCCAAATTGCACAAAATGCCAATTTCTACATAGTGTTGCTTTAATCTTTCTTTTTTTTTTTTTTAATAAATCAATTCAATGCTTCATTTTTAAAGTGAAAGTTGATGTCTTTGAATTGCTCATTTTGCTTAAGTCCAAAGGTGGAAGGTATTTAGTTTATAATTATATAAAATATATACCGGAACCAGCAAATGATGAGCATTTTTGCTCGCATTACTCTACTACTCAGTTCATCAACCAATTGTTTCAGGTTTAAAATCTAAAATGTTAAATCTAATTCTAAATACAAAATCATGTGTCTCTGATTACTGTTGTGCTGGATGTCAAGCGAAGAGCAGGATTTGGACACTGGTCCGTAGCTGTGACAACCAGGGCGTAGTGTCCATTGCTGATCTCGAAGTCCAGCTCCTTTACAGCCGTAATCCTCCCCTAAATGCACACACATGCACATCATACACAGAAATTAGTGTTTTTGTTTTTCCAGTTGCCTGTAACACCACAGTATAACAGTTATCATGTCTCACCGTGAAGCTGTTTATATGAAAGGTCTGGATCAGGTTGCCGTGAGTGATAGCATATCGCAAGGTGCCGTTCAGATCCTCATCCGGGTCGATGGCTGTCACCGTGGCGATGGTGGCACCCACTGTGTCTGGCCCTTCGCTCAACACTGTGACGTACTCCTCCTCAGGAAACTCTGGGGCGTTATCGTTCTCATCAACAATGTGAACATAGATGGTAGTTGAGGTCTGCGTGAGAAACAGAGAGACATGGGAACAACTTTTACAGCTGCTTCTGCTATTAATGGCTTATTGTATTAAACTGACAATATGTGATTCACTTCCAGCATATGGTGTGAGTGGGCCTGCAAGTGAGTTACAATTTGATCTTGTAATCTATTCATCATTATAACAGTGAAAGATTTTCCAGTCATGAATCACAGCTGCAAAATATATAATTTCAGCATTTACACCACAGTGTAGTCACATCACAGTATGCACATGTCAGGCGAATTAACTCAAACATGTTCTGCGACAACTTTTTTCTGCTTGATACAAAAGGAAAACTCACAGGGTTCCCATCAGTGACTAATCTACAAAAGAAGTCTGTCTGGTATAGCTTAATTTACTCTGATTCAAGGGTTGTTTAATACATGGGAGTTTGTTGCTTATGAGCGACTTGTAATCGATTGATCGCCGACAGCAGGGTCTACTTGGATTGTTTGATAAAGTGGTCCTCTACAAAATCACCCCAATCATCAGATTCATTCTTCCCCAAAAAAGTTATTCAAGTTACCTTGTGAAATATCCTGTGTTTTTTCATGTTGCAATTATATATTGCAGAAAACCAACTTATTGCAATGCGGGTTTTCTCCAATATTGTGCAGCCCTATAATGTATCATCATATTAGAAAGCAAAGATCACAACAGGACTCTAGTTGAAGGCCAAACCTACAAAACAGTAAGATAATCTGCTAATCCATGTCTATTATTCAAAAATAACGACTTGACAGCAATATCTTGTCAATCATCAGTAATTTCTCCAAACACCTTTTCTTCACCTCACGCTACAACCACTCCCACACCTTCATACATTGTTCATTACAGCGTGACTCATGAGGTTTTTGGCAAGCAGGTAACATACAGGTTTTGCTGTCTTTACTTATGATGGCACATGTGACATCCAGGACTGTAGACTGGAGTGTATTTTGTTACAGCAGAGAGAAGATGCTGTAAAGGAGTCAAAAGTTCTGATTCCTTATCATTTCATCTACTCCGCCTAAAACAAATGAATCTAAAAAATGTGCTTCTTTGGCTCTAATGCAGCGTGCAGCTGCAAAGTAAGTAGTAACTAAAGTTATCAAATAAATGGAGTGGAGGGAAAAGTACAATATTTGCATCCAAAATATAGCAGAGTGGACGTATAAAGTAGCAGAAAATGGAAATGCTCAAGTAAAGTCCAAGTATCTCTAAACTGTTCTTAAGAACAGCACTTGACTAAATGCACTTAGTTACATTCGATCACTGCTCAAAAGTAAGTGAAGTGGAAGAAAAACAGTAGTGGATCCTGAATGAAACCACTTCACCAAACCACTGAGACAATCTGATACATAAGCCAAAGTATCATTGTGTGGAGTAAAGGTTGAGTGTTGACTTAATTCCTGCTCCACCAGTCTGACCTCCCAGTTCTCCTCCCAGTTCTCCTGAAAAGACGAACCAACTGACAGGCGCCCTCAGGCTGGTGCAATTTTAGGAGGCCGTTGGAATTTCATGATACTGTGATTTCTGCTGCAAGCGGTTTGTTTGTACGTGTTATAGAGCAAACACTGACAAATAATCAGAACTGAGGTTATCCAGAATGACGCTAACTTTATACTACACAAAATATGCTATATTCATTGTAGTGGTGACAAATTGTAACTACATTATTTTGGCATGCAGTTCAGTTTATTATCACGTGGAGATCTGCTCAGCCTGTCAAGCCACTTTTATAATATCATCTGTGGCACATGGTTAGCTCAGCTTGTGTTTGAAAAAACAAGGACAGAAAGTCTTTGTGACAGACTGGGTGCTAGGTGCTTGCAAGATATGGACATTTTTTAAGTCAAGTCAGTTTTATTTATATGGCCCAAAATTACAATCACATTGTAAAGTCATGTTAAGTTTCTTAGTGCACAAAACATTTCTGGAGCTACACAGCAAAACAGTGTTGCAGCTTTCTCCTAAAGAACTGAAGCAGATGGGGACTTGTTCTAAAATGTCAAAAAACAACCAGAAAAAAACAAATTTGAAAAGACATTTTTTACACCCTTTGGTCGGTGCACGAGCTTGACTGCGAATCAACGGTGTAAATAATGTATTTTCAAATCCATTTGGGAT